>NC_133356.1:14037909-14637909 GCF_030506205.2 Paramisgurnus dabryanus
TTTAACCACTTGGATAGTTAAACTGACACTCAAAAGCACTTCTGAAAAAAATCACAGTGTGTCTATTCCAGCAACAAGCAAACCATTGATCTGACGACTTCTGTTAAAATATTGTATTTTATTACACATAGGTGATGACAGGTCATAAAATGCAGACTCCTCAGTTTTACAGCGTAATTAATGTGTTGACATGAGTACAAAAAAGCTGGGATTCGTATAAAGGAATTATTGTTGTACACACTGACCTCTTGATTTAATTATCTTAATATTAAACATTTTTATTTCATTGCATAGTTGAAGCACACTATAAATTCTTTAAATTTTCCAGGTTTGGGAGTCTTTAAATCTATTAAATTATTCAATGCATACAGAGTAACATTTACTTTAATCTGTTGTTTGACTTCTGTGAAAGGCTACTTTTGCCCCGATTACACATGTACGAAGTAGTTTTAGAAACCGTTTGAATGCAGTTTTCTCAATCTTAACTAAGTGGAAACTGATTTTCATGAATAGATCGGCATGTTGATTAGTTTTACATGCAGTTGCTCAGGTAAGCCAAGTTTGTATATTTATAATATAAAAATAACAAATGAAGCGCATCTCTTCTTTTAGCACATTTCTGAAAACTTGAAATACATAAAAATGTATGACCTTTGAATAATCAAAAAGGATGTAGCTGTTGTATTTACATTTTACTTACAAGGAAAAGGTTTTCTAAGTAATTTTATAAACTGTCAGAATTTTGTTTTTTTTAAATATGTACCCCAGCTGTCATTGGTACGCTTTCAAAAAGTACAGCTTTGCATCAGGCTGTTTACACTTGGCATTAACATGCGTTTTCGTCGATCGGATCACAAGTGGACGACGTTAATGCCAGGTGTAAACGGTGTTCAAAACGTTTTGAACGCGTCCACTTTCGACCACTTTCAACCACATCCAGAGGTAGTCGAAACCACTTTCGATCGGATCGCTTTGGAGTTGTGGAACGCAAATGTGGTTGAATGTGTTCGAACAGCCACACGCGACCGCCTTCTCTCCGCCCATTTATCTAATCTGAGGTATTAAACACAAGTTTTACGTCTTTTTTTACTTCTGGCGTGAACATACGGTGAACAGCGCTATTTTTAGCCTTTCATTGATAAAACTACTGCGGGTGTTCTCCGTAGTTTCGTTTTGAAAGCGTGAAAGTTGCGCAATCCTATTTCATCAATTGCGCTGAAAAATCAGAGAAAGCTCCAACATATAAACGTACAAAACACTGTGCAGCATGTATACTTGCTAAACAAGCAGTGGACTCCGACATAATATTAGTTTGCGTCCATATAAACTCATAATTACTCCCGATCGCGTTTGAATGACAACAGAGAGACTCGCCCACCGTCTCACAGACCACCCCCTCACAGTATTCAGGACAGAAGTGGTCGAAAGTGGACAAAAGAGACGGATTTAAATACCAGGTGTAAACGTAATGTGTCTCTCGTCCACTTGTGATCCGATCGATGAAAACGCATCTTAATACCAAGTGTAAACAGCCCCTAAAGTAAGGATGCACCGAATCCAGATTTTTTGGTTTGTGCGGAAAACTGAATCCACTGTTTAAGATTCAGCTGAATCCAAATACCAAATCCTACTCGCATCCTTATTCCATTAACACAGTAAAACACATTAATTAAGCAACAACGTCCACAGCAGTGTATTTTTCATTTTATTTAATTTTAACTGCAAAAAAAAGGATAGGCAACATTATCCCAGGATGACAAGTGGGAAAAACTATTTTGACAATTACCATAATGCCTATGCATAATGAAAGCGATGCAGTGCGACACGCTCGTTTTTCCAGGTGCGTTCGCGAAATGTATACCGCCCCAAAGGCTCACCGAAAGAAAAAGCTTATCTCCACGTCAGCACCCGTTGTGTGTAATCAACAGCCGCGTGACGTCTACCAGCGTAGCGCAAGCCTAGGGTTCGGTGGAAAAAAAATCTAGGATTCGGCCGAACCCGAACCCCGTCAAAAAGCACAGTATTCGGCTGAATCCGAATCCTGGATTCGGTGCTACCCTAATCTAAAGAGTTCATATTAGTATCTACATATATTTGTACCGTACATATCTTTACCTAAATGGTACATATTAGGCCTGCCTCAGTGACAGCTGGTGTACATATTTTTTGTAGTGCCCACTTTGTAGTGCATTGTGCAAGCAGTGCAAAGGTCATAGGTTTGATCCCAGGTAAGCCGCTATGGAAAAAACCTTTGCTGAGTGCTGTGAATACTCTTATAATAATAATAAAGTGATATTTATATAGCCCTTTTCCAGAGCTCAGGTCGCTTTATATCGCTCTTAATACTTGGTACCCCACTTGAAAACCTCAAATCCATCTTTCCTCGTTTTATATCTAGATTGTAATTGCTGGAGGAATAACAGTGAACTTTGTCTGTTAAATCTGTTAAAGTGAATCTGTTAAAGTGAACCACAGGTAGAAGACAGAATGTCTATCCATATAAACATGACAGTCCATTTGTGTTTTGTAGAATGTCATTGTGCAGTGCTCATTCAAAATTCTTCATAATGATTGATTTTAGAAGAAAAACTTTAGACACTGAAACAAACCAATGTACAGAAAAAGCAACATTTTGTATGTGGTTTATGTATTTAGCTGCCGTATACAATACACATACTCTTCACATTCAGAAGGAAACATGAGTATAGGACAATATTTGCTTAGTATTACAGTGTCATAGTGCTTTATAGAAAAAGTCAAAATATGATATAAATGCCATTTGTGTTCCCATTTGTGTTGTAAACTGTATGTTATTTCTATCCTCAGAATGATTACTTGTAAGTTACTTGTCAAATAAAATGTCCATTATCCATTTCACAGTGAAGACATGAATGTACAGTAATTAGGCTTTTAACCACATTCTGTAATTGCTCCTTTCAAAGAAGTGCATGATAAGGTAATAACCCCAACCACGACCTGATGTCTGCTCACATTTTTGAGATTTTTTTATTCATCAGATTTTCCATCTGATTATGAACCCAACTTCACATTCAGTGGTAGCACAGAGCTGGCATTATGTTTCCTTATAGATGTGTGCCCAAGGGCCATGTTTGTAAATGAGGCCTGGCGCTTTTAATGGCTCAATCTTAAATTGGTCGATGGGATGAAATTGGCAGTAGTGTAACAGACAAATTCCATATGCTAATTGTCCTTGGAGAGATGCATTGAATTGGCATGCTTGGTCATATGTTTGCTCTTGTGGTCCAGAATGTTGAGTGCATTCCTAGACAGAACAGTTGTCCAAAATAAATCAAAGCTGCATTTAGGATGCCAACGTGTTGATGTGTTTTTCAATGGAGTGGATTTGAAATGCATAATGTGCCAAGCAAAGGTATATATACAATACATTGTATGGGTCAACATTATCAGTTATTCTTTAATGCCAAAATTTATTGAGATATTTAAAGTAAAGATTATGTTGCATGAAGATATCTTGTAAATTTTCTACCATAGATATATAAAAAATGTATTAATCATTAGTAATACGTATTGCTTAATTTGGACAACTGTAAACATGATTTTTTTTGCACCGTCAGATTTAAGAATTTTAAATAAATCGACCAAATAATGCCCTATCCTAGCACCCGTACATTAATGTAAAACTTTTTAATTAAGCTTTCAGAGGATGTATAAAATGTATGGCTTATGACTGGTTTTGTGGTCAACAATGTTTACTTTTTCCCTGCAGTTATGTATAAACCAAACTGGCATGTTCAGTAATTGTTTTGTTTTTTTGTAGAACTGACTGATACAAAAATTTGGCAACTAATTAAATTACAAAAATCTTAAAAGATATTTGAACATAAAGCCACTCAAAATAAAATATCTGATGCTGAAGATAAAAAAAGTTTAATAAACTTGGCAATACAGTCATAACTACTGTAGTTCTAAGCACAAAAAAACAAAACATTAAGCACTTAAACTATTCACTATAGCGGACGTAATTCAAAATCAGCTTTTTAAATGAACACAAGAGGTTATAAAGTGCATTGTTATATACTGTCAGTTCTCTCTTAATTTCTGCATTAGATGTTTCACTACTGCTATACTCTTAAAAATAAAGGTGCTTAAAAAGTTCTTCACATAAATGCCATATAGAAGAACCCTTTTTTTTGGTTCCTCAAAGAACCATTTCTTAATACATTTTTATAATCTGTAGAACCCTTTTTCACCTTAAAGAACTGTTTCTGAAGAAAGGTGCTTCAGATGTTGAAAGTGCTTTAAAGAACCATTTACACAAAAAAGGTTCTTCTATGGCATTGTGAAACACCATTATTTTTAAAAGTGTAATTCTTCTAAATTTTATCTTGCCTACAATGCTTTCAAATTAGTTTTCATTATGAAATCGATAGATTAGCCCTTTCGAATTTCTTGAACTCGGCTGTAAACTTATCGCATGGGCATTTTGAAGCACCGCTCTCTTTTTTAGTTATTACATAATTTTCCTAAGTCTAATGTTGTTTCATGTGTTATGACGCCGAGTTTCTTACACATGCTGATCGGTCAATTAACATTTGAAAGCTGAGATGTTTTGGTGCCGAGTGCATTGCAAAAATGCTTCCAGTAAAGCCAATTACATTGCCCAAATTCAAAACTGTCAGGGTTCATGCAGAGTCTAAATACTTTGTTTGTTTGTTTGAAAAAAAAATAACCCTCCCTTTCTTAAGAACAAAAACATGTCTTAATTTTTCTATACATGACATACAAGTTTTACATGCAATATATGCTGTTACAGATATCTAATAGTATGTAACTAGTAAAGATCAATGCCCTTCCTATCCGTCAAACACCTCTGGCTCAGTCTTTCATTTTCTATAAGGTGACGATGTAGTGAGCATTTTAAGTGTTTGCTCCACAAGACCCACCATAACGACACAAACAAGGAGCAAACACAACTCCAAAAATATCTCTTTACTGTTTTCAAGACGATATAAAAAACATTGTATATACATATCATAGGTATAAAAACACAGTCATACATATATATAATTGCACTTGGCGCTAACAGATGAGACTACATGGGTGGCAGTGGTGGTCTTTCGCTGAGTCTTTAGTGGGGAAGCGTATTTGGCAGGTTAAGTGCTGAGTCAGCAAGCATGCCAGAAGACTATATGGTACATATCTGTGACGGTGGGCTGTCAGATTCCTGTGTCATCTGGCAGACTTCTTAGATCTGTTGTTGGGATTTTTTCATTCTGTAAAAAACAAAAGCGAAACATTAAAATGAGACATCACATATTAAGGATAGTAATTTAAAGGAACACTCCACTTTTTTTTAAAAATATGCTCATTTTCCAGCTCCCCTAGAGTTAAACGTTGTATCCTTACCGTTTTGGAATCCATTCATCTGATCTCCAGGTTTGGCGCTAGCTCTTTTAGCATAGCTAGCATAAACCATTGAATTTGATTAGACCATTAGCATCGCGCTCAAAAATAACCAAAGAGTTTCGATATTTTTCCTATTTAAAACTTGACTCTTCTGTAGTTACATGTGTACTAAGACCGACGGAAAATTAAAAGCTGTAACTACAGAAGAGTCAAGTTTTAAATAAGAAAAATATTGAAACTCTTTGGTTATTTTTTTGCGTGATGCTAATGGTCTAATCAGATTCAATGGATTGTGCTAAGCTATGTTAAAATGCTAACGCCAGACCCAGAGATTAGCTGGATGGATTCCAAAATGGTAAGAATAAAATGTTTAAAACTAGGGAAGCTGGAAAATGAGCATCTCCTTAAAAAAAGTGGAGTGTCCCTTTAAAGGCAAAGTGTGGAAAAAGGAATTGCGTGAATTAAAAAATATTTTAACATTACATTCTCTGAAAAAAGTTATACAAGCTGTCACTACCCTTATAAAAGGTCCTAATATGTACCATTTAGGTATAGATATGTATACATTAAGTACCCATTTGTACTTTTGATGGACTAGTATGCACTCTGTAGGTACTGTCAAATGTGCACTTGTGACAAAAAAATTTTTGTTTCTTGTACAAAAACCCTATTGAAATGCAGTTGGAACAATAAACCAAATCCTGCCTCTGGCAAAAGCATGTCAGACACGTCTGTACATTTTATAGGCAATTTGTATTTGTTACTGTATGCATGTTAGTGCTAATTATGCTGAAGCTATGAATTTCCCCCACCAACCATGAAAAATCTTATTTAATAGCCATGTTTAATAGCGGACCTGCTTACCACAATCCGGTCACGTGACCACTATATCATACTATATACGTTTTTGCATGGAGCCAGTGAAATGTCTGCCATCACAGACTGGTGGATTATGTTGTTTTGAAGCTAATTGACCGGAGGTGTTGCTGATGGCAGAAACCTCCGCTACCCTCAGACGCACAACTTCCTCTTTCTCTCAATGAGCAGTATTAATGACCGCACAGTATGTGCTCATTAGCGTCTAGCAGTCATTCATGGCTGTTCTGTCCCAAGGAGCCATCGTTTATCTCTAGCTATGAATGTTTTGTTGTGCAGACTGGACTGTTCACACATTTCTATCCCTTAGGCTTAGACAATGATTATTGTCTAACTGGTGCAAACCCACAATTCTTTTAGACTACGGGAGGTGGTGTCTACAGCTTGCTGTACATCCAAGAACCCCTATATATTCAAATGCTCCCTCAACGAGTGTGCACAACAATCTGGCGGTAAAATGAAAGACGAATGCGACCGATTCCTTGATCTAATACATTGAGTTCAGATGTGGGAACATGTCTTTTTTTCTCATGATTTAGTACAACGAAAGCTTTGATTTTTGTTTTGTTTAGACATTCGTGATAACAATCAACTGATTAACTATTAAGGCAGGGCCACAAAGCCTGGACATGTTTTGCATTAGCCAGGCAGTAGCTGGTATTCTACAAATAAGAGAAGTAGTATACTAAAAAACAGATTTTATCACTGCTACATTTATAATGCAATGCATCATTTATATTTTGGTAAATGATTGAACAATTTGCATACCTAGAAGAGACTCTGAGAGACTATATGGCCATGTTTAGTATAGTAGTGTTGCATTAAACAACAATGCTATCAACTAAGATTTAGCTCACATGTAAACAAGTCTGTTTATACAGCAAACCATTCTATTTGTCAATTTTTGCTTACTTGTTCAGGGCGTTTTTAAGGTACTGCTGCAGCCATTTGGTCTCTGGGTTGATGCACACTTCCTTGTTGTTCTTCAGTTTGGCACTGGAAGTGTAAAAATTGTAAGTTTTCATTATATTTTGTTTTACACAGTAAATAAACACATTATGGACATATATAAGTAACCAATTAATACTGAAGTATAAACCAACAAGGCACCATTGTGAACAGTTTTTGAACGCATTACAATAGAAACTGCATACTCAGCATCAACCATACAATAGTAAAATAGTTCAGCATTCAAGCTCAGTCAAGCAGTTTGTTCCCGGTCACTCCTCTCTCTAGTAAGTGATATACCACTGCACTCATCACCCCAAGCTTTTTTTTTCTTTTGCATCTGTGTTCCCGTTTCCCCTAGAGGTCTTAACAGATTGTCAGATTGTTATCACACTTTCTCTTGTAGCTCCTAGCAGTGAGATTAGATTATAGGTGTCTTGTTAACACAGGTGAACCATTTGTTTTTATTTGCCTCTCTGAAGTTGTACACTTGTGGTTATGGGCACAAACAAAAATGAAAAGCAACTTAAGCTCTTTTTCAATGCGATGTAAAACGAAACTAAGTTTGAAATAAATTAAATTAAATAAAGAAAAAGACATATAGGCGCACACAAATGGGTGATTCTTGCGAAATTAGACTTATGAGGTGTCATGAAATATTTTGATAAAAAAGTTAATGCAAAGTAAGAGTATTAAAATAAGAAGCATACAGTTACAAATATCTTTTCATGTACTATTTTGCACATAAGTCACAAACCAATTTGGTTGTTTTTCCACATTTAAGGGTAAAATGTTCATTACCGCAATGTGTCCATGACTGGATTTGGGTTCTTTGACATGGAAATATTTATAATTAAAAAATCTAAAAAATAAAAAGCTTCAGTGCATGTTATACTATAAACATTTACAGTAAAGAAACATGTTGTATTTGGTGATCATTGGTAAATGTAGAGACAATAATAAGGAATATAAATGTGTCCAAGAAAAATTTTCTCATCCTCCGCAACAATTTTTAATCATTGTTTAAGCCCTCAAGAAACTAACATTTAAAATAAAAATAGTTGGAAGGGACATAATTGACTGTGACACTCAAGATGGCTAACAGGTAAGCAGTTCTTATTTTTTTTCTCCAGATGAAAATTGAAATTTTGTTTGTCATAGTACAACTTTTTAGTTCTCATTACCGAAACATGAGTTTTTAAATGCATGTATTTAATGTAATATCCTGTTGCGGTAATGATAATTTTTTATAATGATAATCTAAAAAATGTAAATAATTTTATAGGAAATATGTTTTAAATCCTATAAAAATAATGGTTATAGTAAGTTCAGACCTTAATCTTATATGTGCAAAAAAATTGGCTTCAAAGGCTTTTTAAAATTCCTGATGCTGGACGGATTTTGTGAGAATAGACACTGGATTTCGTGAGAATCACCCAAATATACCTTGAAGTACTCAAGATGCTCTTTGAAATATCCACAGATCATGCTGGGATAGCAAGGATTACAAACATAACTTGAGTGCATGATGTATTACCAAATAATAATCTGAAATTTGTTATTAGTTCAATTAAACTTTCCTGTTTGCTATGCAAATTATATCATTTTAATTCAATTATCATTTACAAAAATGCTGTATTAAAGTGTATATATACGTGTTTGGTGCACAATTTCTAGAAACATTTACCTCTAAATGACCTTTTTGTAGAAAACTACTTTCAAGTAGGAATTATCAGCCTATACAAGATCAAAATGTTTACACTATGTTGAGTAATCTCTTTAAAGCCACGGCTTCTGGCATACTTTAAAGTTCCTGTCATCATTTAGACGTCGCACACTTAAACGGCCCACTAACCCTGCAGCTGTAAGTTGTTGACCTCATAATCCAATGAGCATTAGGTTCCTAAAGAAGCCACCGAGAATGCCACTTCACTTTAAAAATGCAGGATGTACACATCTGATTAAAACTTCAAGAGATAATCTTGGCTTTAAAGTTGGCATCCATATCTGTATCATTAACCTAATCAATGCTTATCTTCAATTCACAGATACCCTCTAATTTGGTTAGTTCACTCTTTTGAAGCACGAGCAGCGCTTTATCAAGGCCTGGCATTTGTTGCTCTATCTAGATGTAGTCAGCAGGAGTTTGAGAAGGTCTGGACTGCAAACAGCAGGTAGTAATTACTTCACAGCAAGCCAAGGCCAACAGCAAACACCGGCAGATAATGTTACCAGGATCACTCATCAATGCAGATTTGGTGTATCAAGAGCTCTTGAGCTTTGGCATTCATGGTCTGATGTGCTCTCGAGGGTTTTTGCTATGTCAATCGTTAGTCAAATGTCTGTGAGTATGAACAGCTGTTTTATCTCGCTGACCTTTTGACACAGTCTGACTTTTAGTCCATTGTGAACAGTTATGGTGTGGAAAATAAGTGATGTTTGACACAGCCCTGACATATTATGCTGGTGTACTGACTGTGGTCCCATTAATCTTTGCTTAAAAGTCCAAATAAAGCATTTTGTACTGGCGGCTGTTTTGAAGACGTCGCTCAGCGTAGTTAAAAACACAAGGAGGATCATTCTCACCAGCATGGAGGGGTATTGAGTGTGACTAAGCACATCATTCAAGCCCTTTACATGTGTGAGAAAGAGTTTAAAGAGGAACTCTTTTGGACCCCCAAGATGCTGTTTTCCTGTACAAAATACAAATGCACCCAAGCTTAAAGGTCCTACCCCCTCCCATAGCATTTCCCCCTAGATGTGTACAATAGTGAGAGCCTGTCCAATAGTATAATGCCAATTCCTGCCCCATTCAGTGTCCCTTCAGTGTTCGGAGATTGATGGACTGAAGTGATGTGTTTCTGGGTCAGCCGAACACCTCATCAGAGAAAGCTGCTGAAAGATCGGTTAGCATTTTGGAGAAAGTGTATAACAGATACTCACATGACTTGGAAGGGGCAATTGGGTGTGTGGAGGAACTTGAGCTCGCGAATGCTTCTCTGAGGGACTGTGTTGACTGTGGAGCGGCACCAGCACCTCTCAACCAGGCTGATGGGCTTGGCTGGAGAGAAAATAAGATTGAGTTTAGCTGTTGGCATGATTCCTTTAGTTTACCGGACAGTGGATTAAATCATCATGATTTATTATGTTTGATCAGAAACTACACAAATGCAAAACATTTTCTGTTCTGTGCTTCGATCCTGACCTCACAGCATGCTTGACTAAAAGTGAAACTTACATTAATTAGTCTATTCAGTATCTCATTGCTTTTGTAAATTCACTATTGCGAAACTCTTTGAAAACATCCAGCAGGATTTTCAGACACGCTGCACTTTAAAATAAAGGAGCTAAAAGGGTTCTTTGCAGAGATGCCAGGAGAAAAACAAGGGATACCCAAAAAAACCTTGCAGTGAAAGGTTCTTAAAATACATATATTTTTTATTTAATAGTCTGAAGAACCTTTTTCAACTACAAATAACTTTTTGAAATAATGTGGTTATGTGAATGCCACACAGCCCCCCTCCAAAAAAAATTATATTTTGATTACATTTTATATGCAGTATAAACAAGATGTTGGCAGAATAATCCACAAACTTAATATTTTTGTTATGTATTTCATACAGAAATATAATCTAATGGTTATAATATAATATTGAACGTCTTACACCTACAATCTTGTATGAGTTAATAAGATATGGTATTGATTAATGGATAAACATGCATCCACATTTAAGCAATTAAAGCCAATAAACTGCATGAGAGATGTCTCATGCACTAATAAACCGATTTTCAAATAATTAAAACGTCTAAAAGCAGAATTATGCAATTGTATAGCGCATGATGGTAAACGTACAAGCATGATCGTGCACATGAATCAAGCTATTTTCTTTCAAGTCATCAAGCGGATTATTGCTCAAGTCAATTTGCCCCAAACCTGCTACGCGCGCAAGGAAACGGAGACTTCACAGCTCGTGCAGCCTTTACATTGAAGACTGCGCACGTACGCAAATCCTTTAACGGACATTGCCCACTCACAAGACTGCAGAGGTGTGAAGTACCTGCGACTTAACGGAGCTCTATCCACGTTAGTCCACTCGTAAAATGCTAATGACATCTCTAGTAATCTGTTCGCATTGTCATGCAAACGCTCGAGCAGTAGATAGAGCCGCGCGCTCTTGCACGATTGATGTAGGCTGGCGCTATCTATGAGCTTTTGTTTTATCCTCTCATTTGTGGATAATTACGGGAAAACAAAGCGGGCGACAAATACACACATTAATCAACGCTGTGGTCGCGAGATTTCTGCTCTCATGACCGCATGTTGCGTGTCAGTCTCCTGTTTTATCACTTAAAATCTGAAAATGACGAAGCGTGCATTTATGACTCAAGTTCATTTGTAAATAAGCAACATTGAAAACTTTTACTGGTTACGAAACAAACTGTTATACAACTATGAAGTGAATAAAAAAGCTTTGCACCGTAATATGCGTTTTGTTAGGACATCTCTCACACAGGTGCGCATTACAACATTCCCATGTATCCTATTTGGCACACGCGACTTGTCAGCGGGATCGAACGCATAACGCATGAGATTGCGTTGCTAACACAATGCTTTGGCACCACTGAGCAAACTTTAAAATAGTTGCAATCATTTTCCACAAACAGTCAAAACATGAATCTAAGCGTTACGCACAGAATACAGCAGCTGCATAGTAGCTCAATGTAACAAGTACTTACCATTTGAAACGGGGGCATTAATGACGACGGCCATCAAAGCCAATACTACGATCACTTTCATATCCATCTTAGCAGTGTGAAGAAGAGATCCGCACTGTGTAGAATCCAGGAGCAACTGTGACATCCAGCAGGACAACTGCGCCTTCATACACCCCCTACTACCCCCCCACCACCTTTGAAGGAGAAAGTGGGTGTTTCCACGATGATTTGTCAGCGATTGGCATTACAAATATCCTTTACGTTTCTGATGGTTTGTGTACAAAGTTTTTTTTTTATACGTAATTACATAATATTGCATGTTATGTAATGTATAATAAGCGTTTTAAGGGAACCAAGAGATAAGTACTTTTTTCATTATATATACAATTTATTTTATTCAGAATTTAATATTTGATTTTATTATACCCACACACTAGGGAAATGACACACACACACACACACACACACACACACACACACACACACACACACACACACACACACACACACACACACACACACACACACACATAATGTATATTGTTTATTTGTCTACTGTGTGTCATTTCTGAATCACTGAACCCAGCAGATTATTCGCAGAAAGAATCCAGCGCTCTACATCTGTTTGCTTTTAGTCATGGTAACTTCTAAGCAAGGATTGAATTAGTCCAGTTTATATGAATACTAACTTTTAGCTTATGTTCATGACGACTGTTTAGAATTGAATGAAATGTATCACTTGTAATAGCAAAATAAGCAAATGGCCGTGGAAAAAATAATTCCACCAATAAATAATCCCTATATCCACTGTAATGTCTGCAATTGACTTTACCAAGACACCCATGAAGAAACAGAGAAAGTTTGATTGAAGGGAGAGGGAACAATTAGTTTTATATTGGGCCAGAAGTTTCCACCAAGCCTTCCAGTTAAATCAGAGAGGGGCTATGTTGTCGGGGAGGGGATGTATTAGTTTGTTTAACAGGACGCAGATGTGCTTTCAGTTTCCAGGGGTGTTTTGTCGTGTTATACTTCTCCCCTGTAGCAAAGCTTCAGAGGAGAAGAGAGAGTTCTGTTGTAACAGGACTCTAAACAGACCCCGCTCACTTGGTGTTACCTGCTGTTTAGTTGGTCATAGTTGCCAGTGTAGTGAGATGTACAAGTGTTGGCATATTGTAGTCACATTTACTGGAGACACTTTAGTGAGCAATCACCAATCCAGATTTTACAAGAGGACTGTTGCTGATATATGTTCTGGTTTTCAGTTTTAATGATGGTGATGAGTACATAACATGGTTTTTATTTTCAGGTGATACCTTTAAGACATTTAAACTTACATTCAGGAGAAACTGGAAGCATTTAGCACTCATAAAATTTGACCTTATTTAGAAGCCCTTAAAGTGTTTGTTTCTATTTTCTTCCCATCATTCTCAGTTTTGGTTACTGAGTATTTAAAAACTTTAATGGCTTTAAAGTCTTTCAGTGATCAGCTTCCCTCTCTTCAAAAGCCCAGAGGTGAATGCAGATGTCAATTTACAAGGTGTTACCAGTGGGAGAGTTCACACTCACTCTGATCTGCAGGCTCATTCCCAGTTGGTCATGAATAGGGAGGGATTACAGTAAAAAGTTTTTTTTTTCACTTCTACAGCCATGTTGAGTTCAAAATTGTGTAATATGAAAATAAGTACATGCTTACATAACTAGGCAGCATCTGAGGTAGTTCAAATACAAAAGTGTTTGTAATTATAAATTGTTTGATAGAGTTTTCCTGGCCTGTCTTAAAGACCCTTTGCACACCTGTGGGTTTATTTGTAGCTGTATATTTTAGTACATGTAAATCAATCCCAAAAGTAACTTAATTTTTAAATCTCCCTGTGTAATGTCTGTTCAGTTTAATGGGGCTAAAATTTAAGGATATGGATATGAGGAGATTTAAATTGTTTGTTGTGTGTGTGTGTGTGTGTCTGTGTGTGTACCTGGTAATTGTCACGTTCTGGGGGCCAGTTGTCCACACAAAGATAGGACTACCAGTATTTTTTAACCTTGTGGGGACATTTTTTTTGAGGTCCCCATGAGGAAACAAGCTTATATATCAAACAGAATGATGTTTATTAAAAATGTGAAGTAGCAGAAAGGTTTCTGTGATGGTTGGGGTTAGTGGAAGGGAATAATATATATACAGTTTATAAAATGCATTATGTCTATGGAATGTCGACACAAAACATGGAAACCAGAATGTGTGTGTGTGCACTGTAAAAAGTCCTTGTTGCACTTAAATTTTTAAAGGTCACATTCCTCCTAATCACATTTTTTAAACCCTAGTTAGTGTGTAATGTTGCTATAATATAATAAATAATACCTGTAAAATGTTAAAGCTCAAAGTTCACTGCCAGGCGATATATTTTCTTTAACAGAATTCCCCTTTCAAAGCCTACAGCAAACAGCCGGTTTGGACTAAAGCCCTTTACTTCCTGTTTTAATGACGTCAGTAGAACAGTTTTTTTTACTAAACTTCGCCCACAGGAATACGTCAGTCGCTAAGCTGCTATCGGATCACAACACACTAAACAAACTACACAATCAGAACTCGTTACGTATTTCTGAAGGAGGGACTTCAAAGAACAAGGAAGACATCAGACCGTTTTGAAGACAGTGAAAACAGCGCTATACAGATTTGTGTGAAAAATGCCATGTTTTTTTACACGTGAAACATGAACACGTTATATTGCGCACTGTAAACACAATCAAAGCTTCAAAAACACAGAAAGAACGGGATCTTTAATTTTAAACAACTTAAATTACCAAGTCACTTCAACTTTCTTGACTAGTGAGGAGTTGGTATTATTAAACAAATAAATAAAGTTGAATGGGCTTAAGTTATTACAACTTTATTGTTTATCATTTATAGCAACTGCTAAGTCACAAAAGTTTTAATGACATATTAATTCAAGTCGTTCAAACTTAAACATTTAAGTGAAACAATTAATTTTTACTGTGTGTGCGTTCATGCGTGCGCAAAATATTTTAAACCTATAATTGCATATTAACAACATTAGTTAATGCACATTTTAAGGAAATACAACCACAGAAACGTTTTAAGCAGATTTAAGATATTAGTTTGTTTAGTTCTCTGGTTTATAGCCATGTGCTTGGAAAGCAGATGGATTTGCTTTGTGATGGTAATATGCTGGTTAACAGTATGATTCAAAGCTTATGAGGAATGAAGTGAATTTACTGAAGTGGATCACCAAACTGAACTCCTTTACTGAAATGTGCTGTTAACAAACACTTTATCTTTAAAAAGTCAGTTGATTAAAAAGATGCAACACTACTTAAGTATTTTTACTTTCTACATTAAAGTACATTTTCAAGTATTCGTATTTTATGTATGGAAAACATACATTCAAGGGCTGGGCAAAAAAAATCGATTAATCGTTTTTAAAAACATGGTCGTTTAAAAATCGATTCTCATAGGTTTTTTCCTGTTTGATCAAGTAATGTGACTGTTTTTACTTTTTCAGCATACATTTTTCATTTTGAATCAAAATTGTATTGTATTTAACAGAACTGAATGCATTTGAAAATTAGAGATGGGTTCTGTTTTAATACACCCAAGTGTACCTAAAATAAAAAAGTGTAATATACAGGTTGGCGGCTTTTAATTTATTTTTATTTATTACCCACTTGTAAACTTATGTTCACTTTTTTTTATAAATAAAGTATTTGTATTAAATCTATATTCATTGAGTTGAATCGAGAATCGAGTATAAAAATCGGTCCGAGAATCAGAATCGAACAGAGAATCGAGATCGAATCCAGAACATCTGAATCGATAGCCCTAATACATTCCAAAGCATATTATCATAATTTTTACTCCACTAAATTTCATAATTTCAAGTTTTTGGTTTATATTTAATATTTAAGTACATTAGACATCTATACATTTTTTTACTTTCACTTAAGTAAAAAGTACTTTCATACTTTTACTCAAGAAAAGTAAAAGTACACAATTTTTATGTAATTAGATATTCAATAAATTGTAATATGCAATATAAAGGAATACACAGTATGATTCTAAGCTTTAGAATATAGTGAACATTTTTTAGTGAAGTAAAGTACATTTTTTCCCAAGACAAACACTCTGATAAAGCACAGATGCTTGGAAAATGTAACCAAAATACTCAAGTTGTGTCCACCTCTCGATCTTAATCACTGTTCTGTCAGAGTACATATCATAAGAGTACCAAAGAGTACATATTAGTACCTCAAAGATACATATTTGTTACAAATATTTAGATATCTGTACCTGTATTAGGACCTTTTCAAAGGGTGATAGCTTTTTGCCATTTTTCTGACAGTGAGGGTGCATTTATTCAAACAACGTTTCCGAGTCTGCTTTAAACATTGTATCTCTTTAAGAATTCAAGTTGTTAAAATTAAAAATCATCTTAAACACTTGATGCATTCATTCAGTAACCAATTACTTACAAGAGAGCATTTCAAAGCCATGAAATCAGAATATTCATTAAGTAATTCTGGATTAAAGCTCATTAACCCTTTTGATTATCTTCAGGCTGTAATGAGAAAAGTTCAATTTACATGAGGTGTCAGGTCATCTTAAGATCTTGCCCTGCTGTGGTCGCACCCCCACGTGGGTGACATTGTGGAGCACCCCTGAGTTAAGTAAACACGAGGCCAACAGGGGAAACCAAAGGTGTTATCAAAAACACAAGAAGAGCCTTCTGCGGTCTGAATCCAGCCCTGTCGACTCTATGCCCCCTGTATGTCTGCGGAGTGATGGTGTTCATCAACCCAGACATACAAACCACCAACACAACAATATCCCAATATCTGCTTGCATTCAACAATGTGACAGAGATTGCCAGTGTTGGTCTCATAACTTTATGGCATTCGAATTCACACAGTTAAATGTGAATGGCAATGAATGGAAGTCAAACGAGTACAAAGTCTAGTGTGACGGCTCTTTAAATCTGGCATAAAATTCTCTGTTTAAAACTTGTCATGACAAACCCATTAAAAGTACAACAATGTTTCAACCCATGATCCCAGGAGACCCATAGAAGCAAAACATCTGATGTTAAATCATCCAGAGCGGTTTCTTATATAATCTCTGCAGATATACATTGGAGATAGAGTGTGTGTGCCCCACGATTTTCTCCCTTTATGTTGATAATGAGTCACAGGACAGTCTCGTGAATGGATTCTCGGGTGGGTGCCCCTGCACTGTTTGGCCTGTACATCTCACACAGTTCTCTGACTGTCAAGCTCAGATGGAAATGAGGGGCTGGCTGCATATATGCTCCTCCTGAGTGACATTTGATGACCCAGAAACACAGATTGCTGATGGTTAACAGCATGATTTGGTCACAGGAATCACATGAGGCTTCATCTGGAGGTGTAACTTTAATGTGAGCTTTATAACAATTATAACAAAAATGCATGATGGGAAAACAGTTTTTTTATTGTTTAGAGGTTACTCATTTAAGGCTTAAAAGACTCTGTGGAGATTTAAATGGTTTCATTGTCTTAAAGTTTTTTTCCTACATTCCACAGTAGGAATTAAAATACACACATTTGGAACAATTGGTACACAGAGTGTTTATGAAATAAACGCATTAGCTCATGTGTTTTGATCAATGGGTGTTTGAGTTCATATCGAAATCTCTGGCTTTTGAATGTAGATTTTGGTGATTTGGAAAATCCAAGCATTTATGAAATGCCTTAAAAACCTCTATGAGGGAAACATTTTTAGTGAATTTAAGTGTAGAGCATAAACGAAGATCCTTTTTCAGTAAGAGCTGAAAACATAAGCCATTATTCGATCTAAATGATTTTCTCAGTGCTGTCTTGGAGAGACAATATCTGGTTTGTAATGTTTCTTTTCTGTGAGTATTTTCTTTTTCTCTCATTCACCTAATCTGTCACTTTTCCTCTTCTTTCTATGGTTTTATAGGATTAAGTAGATCCTGTTATGTCTTCAGTCGCCAGTTGGCTTTGTATAGCGGTAGAGACGTTGTGTGGGACTCTGTGTGTGACATCTTTGCTATTTGTGCAAAGCAAAAAAATCGCATTACATTCCTCTTTGTCTCTGGCTCTATGGCAACTACAGTTGATGATGCTTCACACGTATTTACTTATCTCACAGCTAGTGATTTTGTGTCGACAATTATCCAGGACACACATAAGAGAGTGAACTTCTTAAAAATGTCTTCTTCAATTGGACCTAGAAGTGGAGCAGATCAAAAATTCCTTTTATTAAAACAACAAATACATTTTACTTAAGGCTAAAGTATCTTTTTTCAATGTTACGTTTTTTTCTTCCATTCCAGTTTAACATTCAGAGAAAACCATATGTAAGCTATTTTCTGTTTAATTTCCCACCGTGTAAATACAGTGTTGATAAAAACCTACTCAAGGCACCAACATTGGCTCATTTGGGGCGAAGCTGTTTTAGGTCAAATTTAACCCCAAAATATTTTTTTCTTACCCAACAATAGGCTGAAACAACCCAGCATAGGTTAAAGTTTATCCCTTTTAGACCATCATATCCTCCAACTCAAACGACTGCTTTGGTCGTTTGTCCATTTCACCAAATCCGACCAATAGATATATTAAGGTATAAAATTATATTTTGGGGGGTCATTTTGCTATGATGACATGTACTGGGATAAGATTTTCAATTTAAACCGACAGGATTAATGGTATTTTATTACACATTACACTATTCCGGCATTTAGGGCAAATAACGTACCCATTTATTTATTGATATAAACACAGCATACAAAACACAACTTTTTATAAATTAACTTAAAATATTCCATGTGTACCGAGGTCAAACGATCGATTTATTTGAAGAAAAGATGCAAAAGTGATAACAATCCGCTGTAAATGTCAGATCCGGTGTAGACTGATTCAAAAACTGGCATCAGAAGAAGTGATGATACGTCATCCATGATTGTGAAAAGGCATTGGCTCTCCTGTGTCTTGTGACAGATTGCATCAGTACGTTAGCTAAGGATGTGAAGCACTATTGGCTCTTGTGACCGACTACGTTATGCCGGTTTATGCATGAATGAGATCTGACTGTGTGTTTTGGTCACAGAGTTCTTCATATAAAGTAATCGTATGACTTCAGTTCGCGAATGGTTTGTAATACTTTTATACTGTTTTATGCAATAAATACCCGTAACTGTACTTTTACTTGCGTGTTTTGTTTTATATGGTTGAGAAGTGGTTGGGTTTAGGGTATGGTTGAGGTTGGGGTTAGATGCTCCAAAATATCTTTTAAAACCATAAATGTTTATGAAACCGTTTCTACATTTACAAATTCATAAAATTCAATGTGTCTAATCTGATGTAAAATGCCAAAACCTCAAAACGTAACAACAGGTTGCATAAGCTACAGACGCTAGAGGACACTAATCCCTTAATACGTCACTTTACGTCGTAAAAAGGTGCTTGCACAAACAACCTATGAGGTCGTTATTTTTTGGAGAACAGTCTATTTTAGACCCAATGCTTGGTTGAAAATAACCAATACAGTCTCCTGAAGATGCGTATAAATAGCACGAAGTGTAAAACTCGTGCAATACATATGGCAAATTCCACTTTGGCGTGCATATGATACGCCAGTCCTCCCCATTCACTTAAACGGTGCATCTTTTTTTGTCGTTTTATTTATTGGTTTCTCAATTTTTTTCTGTTTTTTAAACCATTTTCGCTTGGGTTTAGGGTTAGATTTTAGATTTGCTTAATAAGGTTATTTAATATTCAGGTTTCTCCATGTTTTTGTCCATATTTAAGCCATAGTAGCTTTGAGTTGGGGTTAGAGTTGGGAGTTGGGTTAGGATGTCATTTTTATATAACAAAAAGTTGTTCTAACCCTAAACCCAAGCGAAAATGGTAAAAAATAGCAAAAAATTTGAGAAACCAATAAATAAAACGACAAAAAAGATGCACCGTTTAAGTGAATTGGAAGGACTGGCGTATCATATTCAAAGTGGAATTTGGCGTATGTATTGCACGAGTTTTATACTTTGTGCTATTTATACGCATCTTCAGGAGACTGGGCTGAAATAACCAAGCATTTATTAAGTGTTTGGCCAACTTGATGATTAAAAAGCGGGGGGTTTTGGGAAAGCTGTTAAAAAATAATTCTTATTTTTGCAGTTGAATTTGGTGATGCTGGTGCTGAGCACTGTAGCTTTAAAATATTTCAGCTATAAATTTAGCTGTAAATCTGACAGTGTGCATGTATTAGAGTAATCCCTTCTTTCAATAGATGTAATCTGAATGTAATTTAGGCAGCATGTGCATTAAGGGGTAGAGCGGGAAGCACAGTCCCACAGGACACAGCATACAGTCTAAAATCGACATGTAGCACATTAAACCACAACCGCAGACATGACGATGAAGGTTTGAGGAGACGACTGTCATACAGAGTCACAGAAAGGAGGGTCTTTGTAAAGCAGATGAGCGCTGTGTTTTTTCACAGTATTTCCTCCTCATCGATGGCCAAAGTAGAGAGAGATTGTTTCTTGGCTGCGGTCTGTGATTCACTGAGGAAATTTTTCTGGTATCACCCCAGTAATAATAGCCAGTATGCTTTCTAGTTAATGTTATTGTTTATTTGAGTTTCTTGTTGGTTAATTTTTTTTTTTTAAACAAAACATCCCCTCATCTGTCCTCAGATTATAGTATCGATAATAAAGATTTATTTTTATGACAGATTTGTTATCAATTTGTTATTGGGGCCAATCTGGCTCTCAAGTGTTTTGTGTTGGAAACATATTTTATCTCTCTTTGAACCAGTGGAATTTTTAAATCTCCAAACTTTCAAAGTAATAATTTAGGTTTACGTAAATTGTTTTGGCACGATGATTCCATCGTCATTGTTCACATTCTGTCTTTGCTTTAAACAAGCTTGTGGTATGATGCTAATGAAAACATGCAGGGCTCCCACCATCATGCCAGTAAATATTGTTTTCAGACATTGCTCAATCTAAGGCAATGTCTAGGGCGCTTTTATCAAATCATTTGTTTATTGAAAAAAGCCCCACGTCTTGTTATTACAGAGTTGTCAAGGTTAAGTGAAGCCGTAGGATCTGTGAAGATCAATCTGAAGGTTCAGATCCACTGCCAACATTATATAACCGTCCGTATTGCACAATTCATGAAAGTAAGCAAAGTTTGGAGAAGCTTATATGACATAACTTTCCAAATCCCAAACTTAAACCACATTTTCTGTTGTATTTTGTTTTTTGTATAGTATATTTGTATACACTTTAAAGTATATTTATTGGCAACCCAGTTACGAATCTGCAGCTCCACGCTTTGGTTGGCTGGAAATTGTTTCTGGAGGGATCTATGGAGAAAACTCTGGGGTTGGTCCATTAGTTGAGCTCAGTTTTCCCTTAATGCTCAATGCATTTGATACACTTTACAAAAAACATGACAAACCTGTCCCGCACCCTTGGAGCATGTGCCCTGCGCTGAGATTTACTGTTTGCCATAATGGTTCACAACTGTTCAACCATACTCAGATGGCCGTCTGAATAATAAATCTTGAATAGGATACAATCGTACACAGTCAGAAACCAATGCAACATCAAACAGACCAAAAATGGCATAATAGTCTTCGATTTCTTTGGTGGATCAGATTTTGTTGCTTAGCCAAATTCCTCCTGTCATTATTTAGTGGCCTAATATTTCTCCGAAAAGGTTTTGTTTAGTTTAACATTATTTCCTTTAAATGAAAACTGCACAGATGCACGAAATGACTTCCAGAATTTTCTTTCTTAGTGTCGTGTTTATTAAGCATAATACAATTTTCATGATAAAAATACAGATAATAATGTTTAACTGAAGATTTTCATTGTTTAGTCAACATCTTAAGAAGCATGTGGAACGACATACCAGTGTGGTCTAGAAGGATCCGAATGGCTGAACATATTTTGAAAGTGAGGCCCTTCGAGTCATAGATTAGGTCCACATGCAGGACTCATCCTGGGGTGAGGGAACCATTGAGGTATCGAACCCAATGGGGGGCATTTCTGCTCCTCATTGTGGCTCTAAAGTGGCAAGGGACCAGCCGGCTGTGCCTTTGTGTTTGCCCCTTTACCTCTTCTGTTGTATCACACAGTTTTTCCTGCTTTGACCACCAGTTGGGCCAATCAACAGATGGAGCAGAACCACACGAAAAATAGCGAGAGCCTTTCACTGCTGACACGCAGAAAGCATCAATTCTTCACTTGATGACGAAGACAATGCAGTGCACCATTAGTTCTCGACATCAGTAACCCATGGGAAGACCTGGAAATCCTGAATTCTGATTGGTTTGTTAAGACAAAAAGCCTTCAAAGGAAAAGCTTTTACTGTAAATGAACCTTTTAAGAACTTTTAACAAAACATTTATTGTTTAAATTTAAATGTATACTTTTTTAACTAAAGGCATATGGTTATTTTTTCAAAGTATTTTTCCAGATTTGCCAAACATCCTAATATGTTGCTTCTTTGTATTTTTTGTATTAAGTGATTGGCTAACATTGAGGGCTGGTGCTGAATTAGAATTCCTGAAAAAGCTTGAATTTTGGCAGGGCTGTCTGAGAACCGGGCACCTGGCCTACTAAGAAACTTAAAGCTTTGATGTTTAATCTGTATTTAAGCTAAAACAGCTTAAACCAGCAATGGAGGTAAGCAAATCTTTTGTATGATTAATGGCTTTGTTTTGGTATTGTTGTTTGAATATGAAACATCCTCCGAAAATGATACCTATACTGCTATCAAAGTAAGAATATAGGTTCTCATAAAGTTTTTAGAGCGGGTTTTTTATAATGGCAAACTATATAAAAAGACTCATTGAAAATTTGGTTTTGGTGTTGTAAGTCAGGATTTTGTCAGTCTGATGACAGCAGCAGTCAGCGCAGTCAGCAGGTTATGGACACTCAGTGGGGTGTGAGAGTATTTTGTGGGAATAGATCAGAGAAGAAGGATATCTTGCACACATCAATCAACGGCACCAAACCCAGAGGGCAGGCCTGCCTGCAGAGAGAACATTGATTTGTCCATTCCACTGAAACCTTCACTAAAGTGAACGGATGTATCCTGTTTAATGGGAAAAAAAGATCCTAATTTTTCTCTAAATTAACCCTTATGGGTTGTTGAGGCCATTTTTGGAAATTTTTTTTGTCTTAATTTGGCCACAACTTTGTCTGTGTTTCACCAAATGAAATTATTTTTGGTCACACATTTTATATTGACACATATTTTGAGAAAATGCTTTGAAATTTTTCAAAAACTTAACACCACACGGTGGGCAAATTTACTACCCTTTCGGGTTGTTCGTGTACTAAAAGTTACTAAATTAAACGCCTGTAAAATTGAGTTGAATTTTTTTAAATATTAAAAGTGATTGTGGACTGGATTTTTTTCACAGTCTTGGGCTGTAAAACATTGGCTTTCATATAGTTTTTGTGCAGCATCAGATTCAATGTTTTTTTTCCCCATTGACTTCCATTATAACAACATTTCTTTATTGCAAAGCCATGACACCATATAATCATATAAATTCTTGATTGTTGGTGGTTTTTCCTTTTGCTAAGAGGTAAAATGTTTAATTTTTACTGTTGATCACATGTGGCACCATTAACCCTTTAGTAGGCCTGTGCAAAAACAGAGCTTAATTTCTGATTTGTACATTGAGTTGTATGGAGTATAACAGCATATTTGTGCGTGTGTGTGTGTGTGTAAAAAAAAGGGGGGGGATCCAGTCCACAATCACTTTTTATATTGAAAATTGGTCATTTTGTGTGTGTTTTTTTTTCCCTTAAATCAGTGACATCACTTATGAACTTAGCAATTAATGGGCTCTATCTTACACCCGGCGCAATGCAGCGCAATGTGCGACGCAAGTGTCTTTTGCTAGTTTCCACCTTGCACAATTATCATTTTCACGTTTAGCGCCACGTTGTTTAAATAGCAAAAGCATTTGCGCCCCCTTTTGCGCTCATGGGCGTTCTGGTCTAAAAGCGAGGTGTGTTCAGGCACATTGTTGGCGTATTGCTATTTTGAGGCAACCAAAATAGACTTTGCCATTGACCAACAAAAACCTGGTCTGAAGTCTTAAGTCAATGGCGCAAAATGTTTTTTGTTATATCACATACATGAATGCGCAGCAGCACAAAAACGCTTTTAAATATGAAAGATTAAAGGATTGAATGTAAAAGATTATTATTGAGTCTCTTGGACATAAATGAGGACAGCGTAAAGAGCTGCTTCACCTGTTGCCTGGTAAGTAAATAAATACTTTGCTTTAAACAAATGCATCTGTTTTTAAATGTTTTTTTTTTTTAAATGCTACCTCACAGATTTATTGTATATGATGACTCTGTACCTGTTGATATGGTGAGACGAGAAACATTTTTAAGTAATGCATTAAAAAAAACTCATGACGCTGTCCAAGTGCTGAAACATGCGGAGAGCCGTTTGTAAATTCTTTATCTTATGTTTGTTACAAATAAAGTATTTTTAGAGTACAAACTTTTTCTTACATCCTTGTTAATTATTTTTAAATGATATTGGATAGCCATACATTTAAAGCAATTAAAAGCCTGCTTTTTTACTTCCATGACTACACTGTAAAAAATAAATTGTTGGCTCAATGAATTATTTTTTAGTAACTAGTTCCACAGAAATTTTACGTTCACTCAATTTCTGTCTCCAAAGTGTTACCTGGATTGATGTTTTTTAGTTGGCCCAAATTTGACTCAAATATAAAAAAGTATGTTGGCTCAATTAGCTTTATAGTTCATTCAACTAAAATGTTTTAATCAGTTGAATCTTTAAAAACTTACAGCAAAGACTCTGTCAATAAAAATTTAAGTATTCACTCAATGTTTTATGTGTTACTTCAATTAATATTTATTATTTGGGATTTTTTTAATAACATTTTTAAATTATTTATCAAATAATTTATGCTGGTGTTGTAAACAAAATAATTAACTTCAGTCACATAAAAACAAAAGCTTTTTATTCACTTATCATACAGACTGAACATACAGAATTAAGTCTTCTTTAAATAGAGGGCATAAAACAGTCCAAAAAGCCTCCAAAGTCAGTCAGAACATCTCCAGGGCCATTTAGGAGATTTTCCTCAGCCAGTCCAAGCGGAGACTGTCTCGCTATGTATCCTTCTGGTCCGCCCCTCACATCATCTCCGCTCTGGTTTGATAAACAGAGGAATATAAACACACACACATACATAAATAACATGTTTAATATAATAAAGTTTGACGGTGAAAGACTTTATTCCCTAAATAACGTTAATGTTAGGCCAAATTTCCCTCAGACATCACACATAATTAAACACTATTGGGCGGTTTTCTCGGACAGGGCTTTTCACTGACTAAAATAACTTACTGACATCTCTTAAAATATGAGTGCTATTGTTTTGTCTCAAAATGCACGCCAGTATTGTATTATATAAGGTTTGTTTGTAAAAATGTCCCAATTATAATAAAGACCGAGTTCTAAACTTTGTCCGGTAAACCAACCCTATATCCAGGCTTTTTATCTTAACTAAAATAGCTCCACTTTACTTCGGTCACGTAACATAACACAATTCTAATGTATCTTTACAAAAATATAATTACAAAAACGTCGAGTATTTGCGTCTTTGCCAATTAATATATTCTAAAATTAACATTTAATTACAAACACTTACCTGACGTGAACTTCAGGAAACGGCTGACTTGTGTCCTCCCTTGTGTGAATCAGTAAGTGATTCCAGCTGTTGCGTGCGGATTGATCTCAGATGAAATGACCTGTGATCCAGATCCTTCCGAGTTAAAACATTTTAAATTTAAAATACACAGACGCACGCGCATACATACATACATACATGCACACGCGCGAGCACGCGCGCGCGCACACACGCACGCACACGGGTACACACACGGGTATATTTAGAAGTTTTAAGATTGTTATGATATTGGGACTATTTCTCCACTCGCACCTTCAGCTCTGAAGTTCAAAATCGCAGGCAGTACGCAGCCCAGTTATAACAAATGTGAAAGATATGAAATATCATTCAACAGCGATATCATTTAAGTGCAATCCTAAAATATGATTTAAAACATACCGGTAAACCTTTTATTATTAAGTATAAGAAATTAAAATGAATTAAATCGCATGTTTAAACGCCACAGAGATATCAGAGCCAGCAGTCGATTTCTGATGCGCTTGCCGAGGCGAGGCTGCGCTGGGCGGGGTGTGAGCGCTTAAGTGTCTGTGATTTTCTGGAGCTCATCTGGAGCTCTTCTCCGTCCGAAAGTGTCCGAGCACATTTTTAAATAGACGCTATCTATATTAACCGACCGCATATTTAAACTTAAAGCACATACATTCACGCCTGAACAACTCTTAAAATTACATTTTGTTACCAAATAACAGTAATATTGTGAGCATTTTGTTGTCAGGAAACATAGCTGTCATAAGTCCACATATTGACCAGATTTGTCTTAATTAGTTCAGTCAACATAGCCATTCTTGATGTTGACTGAATTTGGAAATAACCATTCACTTAATGTTTTAAACACAGATTTATCTAGACTTAAAATAATATGTCTACTCAACTAAGCCCAAACAAGAAAATTGGTTTAACTTATATATTTTTGCCCTTCCAACATTTCATTAATTGGATTTTTTACAGTGTAAAAGAAAATGGGTTTTAAAGGTTTTAATAAAAAATAACAATTTCAATACAAGTGAAAAACAACACAATTATTTAACATTAATCTTAAAGCAACACTATGTAGTTTCCATGTAAAAATGACTTACAGCTCCCCCATGTGGTTGAAATGCGCAACAGTGCCTGGTATCAGACACTCTTCTGCAGGCAGGGGGAGGGGCGGGGCTGTGTTTCCTACCCTCCACCACCACTTTCAGAGTGTGCTTGTAGCAGCTAGGAGGCTGCTCAGGTTGCAGCAACAGTACAATTTGTCCGGTTAAAAGTTGTTCTATCACTGAAATAATTTTAGAGACATTATTTAAAGGTAAAAAAAACTACATAGTGTTGCTTTAAACTGGGGATCTTCTTCCTCCGCTTAGTTTTTCAGTTTACAAAGTCCGTCATCTAAATAGGGATTAGACATAGCGCCAGCGCAACTGGCTTTTAAAGGGGATGAGAGCTTAGACTCTCATTGGTTTATTGCACGTTACGCCTAAAATACTCCCAGTACTCATTAAAAAAAATAGGACCAACCCTTTCCCACCGTGCACTCGGCGCACAAACCATTTTTCCCGTCATTAAATTAGCAAAAGTGGATTTGGACACGCCCATTTAGATGTTGCGCTGTGCGCTTTAGACAATGCGCTTAGATCGTTAAAATAGGGCCCAATGAGTTAAAATCCTGGAATTTTTGTAAACATTTGGTAGTTTTTATCAGTACTGAGGTTGATTAACAAATTTATGCCATGCAAATTGAAGAAAAAAAAAAATTCTGATACATTTTTACAGTCGTTTAATTTAGTTGCTTTTTTGTACACGAACAACCCGAAAGTTTGGTGAATTTGAATAACCCACAAGGGTTACGGATCCCTTTAGAAATGTGTCATCTATCTCAAGACCCAACAAAATATTTTGAAATGGAAGTATTGGGGAAAAATACATTATAACAAATACTAATATACAAATACATTTGTTATTATAGAACTACAAGCACAATGAAATCTTTAAAGCATTTTAGTCAGATTGCATACTTTAAGATCTTACATCTAATGTAGTTTTGATTACATTCTGATATACAGCACTGCTCAGCATCAAGGCACTCACTGAATAATGTTGACACAGGGAAAGAATACAAGCTGCAGTCTTACTCATTCATAAATATTAGGCCTTTCCGATAGAGCGGACAAGTTTGTTTTGTCACTGAAACTTAAAACCACAAATGTGCCTCGGGCTGATCACGAAATCTTCCTTAAAAAGTTCCCCCTGACTTCTAAGAGCAGGAAAAAGGGTTGAGACTTAGACGGCTCTTTTATTTGTTTAAAAGAAGGTCACATCGGTTACTTGTAAGGATGTTTCGGGATCACCGATCAGTCTGGGAGTTTTGTAAAGCTGCTGACTGTTAGATTGAGGCAGTCCCGGTACAGAGGCAGTGGAGCGGGTATAGGTGAAGTGTGACCCATGCATGCAGACAGATTGTCGCTGTACTGTGGCCGGCCCTTAAGTGTCTTCCTTCATGGATCCGTGAGCTACAAAGAGTTAAAAGAAAAGTCTTTTCTGAGTGGCTGGTTCCATGCAGTGTGTTAGTCTTTGTAGGTTAAGTGAATGAAAAAATATAAACGTCAATGTTTGCTTTGTGATCCTGGTATAACTTCCTCCCAAAGCTCTTTGGTTTTGTTTCTTATGTGGTTCCTCGGAGCTTTGATATGCATCAATCAGTAAGTGAGCTGGTGCGATTCATAAGCCAAAAACAAAATATTTTATGGGCAGTGTGCTTGGTTTATTCATCTGTGTTTTAGACTGATTTATCTCAGTGTCTGTGTCTTATTTGCTTTTCCTTTTATTACCTTAATTTCAAACCAGCTAGGATTTAAAACTAACTTCAATCTTCATAGACTTCATAGAGATTTTTTTCAATGACATTTCATGGTTTTCCTGTGATTGTATCAACAAAGCAGTTTATCCTTTTGTGTTCCACAGAAGAAATGTATGACATAATTTCTGATAAAGTAGCGGGCGGCAATAGAAAGAGATTTATTCGAGTTTGGCTCTTTGAAAGGTGGTTATTATGTGCTCAACATTTACTTAAGGACGATTTTGGTTTCTTTGCTTATTTCAGCTTACTTCTTTGTACATCCCCCTCCATCTACACAATAATGTGTACAGAATTTGGAAATAGCGTGCTTCAGAAATACATTTTAGTGTTTAAGTTATATGATCTACAATTTCTATTGCGTACTATTATATTAAAATATCACCAAAAAATGCCATTCTGCATTTCCTCAGGCCAGAATCTTTAATGAATTCAGTCATCTGTTGTTAAAACACCGTGACTAATGCCACAGAGAGTTCTTGTTTACTCAGTGAATGGGATCAGCATGTGTCAGCGCAGAGTCAGTGGTGGTGAAGAGGTAAAAGACACCCTTACAGAGCTCACCATCAGTGCAGACATGCCGCTGTCCGTCAAAACCAACACTTTCTCTGAGCTGACACCTAAACTTTATTTATAAGCCCCGTCTGCACCGTAAATCTACATCTGTTCACACTTTACAACATTTTTTGTCTTAATTTCAAAGAATTAAACTGCGTTGGTGACTTTAAGAAGGATTACAGATGCCCCGTTGTCCATGCAGTAGCTGTCAGTCATTATGAAGTGGAGAGCGAGGAGTTCCCTTCTGTTTTAAATAAACATAATGACCTCACGATTGGCTAATGGGACTGCAGATATTTGCGAAAAGTCGCCATTAGGGCTGCAAAATGACTTGTTGAAAAACAAAAGCGTTTATGATAATGCTATAATGATGAAGTAATTTACTTTGCTTAGGCTGAATTGATTTATTGAGTACTTTCAGATCTGTAAGGGTGAAATTCGTATGGCGTTTTTTGCTGTGGACGGAAAGCAGATGTTAAATTATAGCGGGTGACTTTGCTTTTCAGTTGCTTGACCTTTTGTTTCTTAATGGCCTTTTATTTTTCTTAATGGCTGTTATGATTCATTGAGCTTTGCCAAGTGATTTTTGGGGACTGGTGTTTATACAACCCTCACAGGCTGATTGTGAGGAAATGTCCCCTTTAGGTTTTTACGGTTCTCTTATAGGATACAGGTGGACTTGTTTTTTTTTTAATGATAATTATATGCATCCAGCATTAAGCTTCGTATTGGTGGTCTGCTTGATTCTCCACAGTCCGTGAAAATTCTCTTTGGTAACTGGGCTCAACAGATTTTTGGCCACCCTTATGATTGGGTGAACTAAAGAGAGAGAGAGAGAGAGAGAGAGGGGTTTGGGCAAAGCTGAGTGAAGGTTATTGCCAGAGCTGTGTTTGATTAGTCGCTTCGGCCGCGCTCTGTTCTCAATTAACTGCACACTCATTTCTTTTCTTCTTTTAATTCTGGGTGGTTTAGAAAACACAGGGGCTATCGGGCACCCCACATATATTCTCAACTCTGCGAGAGGCGGAAAAAGTGCATAATTATCTTGCTGATGTGAGCGTGCTCAGGTTTCTGGCATTTGTGTTATTGTACACTTTATCAGAGGATCTCCAAATCGAAATGAATGAATGAGCGAATTTGCCAAATGTTCTGGAGTTACTTATACATGACATGCCCCGTAATGGCATTTTTATCCAAAAATGGTTCCTGGGAAACATTTCCGTCCTTGCCTTTAATAAAAAACAAATCAACTTGTATTTATTTTTCCCAGTCAACATCAAAGCCACCCACTTCCTTTATTTCCTTTAACCTGCTGCCCAAAGTTGCATTCATTGCTCACCGTTTAATTTTATGGCCGCATTTCACTGTGGCATAAAATCTTACTGCAAAAACCTGGAGCTTATCTGCTGATCATTTGATTAGATATATTCAAGCTTTAAAGGAGCCAATGGCTTTTAATTCTTCTAATTGAAGTTTTAGAGCACGAGCAAGGGCCGTTCCCGCAGGCGTTTCTTCAGGGCGGCCAGCTGTGCGCTGGACGTGAGTGCAGTCCGAGGTGAATCAGTGTTCTGGCATGAGCTGAAACGTTCCTGCTCCTGTGTGGCAGGTCTCCATAAAATCCTATCCAGATTTCTTCGCGTTCTTATCATGATGGAGAGGGCAAGCATCCACAGGAGGTCCTCCACTTAACACCAATTTGCCTCCCTGCAGGTGCTCTTTGATGTGGCCATCATAGGGAAGAAGGAGAGAGTCATAAATAAGTGAACTTTCGGAGTTACCCCGTCATTACACGGCCACATGGACCGGGCTCGGCAACCTTTCCGGTCCAGAGGTCGTAAACCCACCACAGGCTACACAAACAAGGCCGTGAAGCACCAAAGGAGAAATTTCACCGCACACACAGTCCAGCTAGGTATGACACATACGTGAAATATTTCTACTAGTGCTGGGAAAAGATTAATCGTGATTAATCGCATACAAAATAAAAGTGCATTTTTGCTTAATATATGTGTCTGTACTTGTGTAATTATTATGTATATTTAAACACACACACATACATATACATTTCAGAACATTTTTATTTATATATACATTTTTCTTGTAAATAATTAAGAATATATAAAAATATAAATAAATATATATACACATGTAAATGTTTCTTAAAAACATACACAAATGCGTGTGTATTTATATATACATAATAATTACACACAGTGCAAACTTATATATTATGCAAAAAAATCACTTTTATTTTGAAAGCGATCAATCTTTTCCCAGCACTCATTTCTACTATTTTGAATGTGACAGTCTACACTGTAATTTTTTTATTTTTAAGTTTAATAAAATAGTCTGTACAAGTAATTTCAACTGGATAAAATCTTGACTAGTGATGAGTTGCTGTAACTTTTTACAAAAATATTTAAATTGCCTAAATTATTATAATGTTAATGTTGTTGTGACTTCCTGATTACGTCATTTTTAAAGTGTAAAACAAGAATTTATTTTATTTGTTTATTCTAATAAATAAATTTCTGACATTAGTCAAATGAAACAAAAGTCTTTGTGACTTTAGAGGTATTTTTAATACAAGATATCATTGTGCAGAGCAAATGAAGAGTTTGGTTCCAAAACACGATAAACACCATTTTTAAAAGTTACTGCCAAAATCTGGTCAGTATTAGCAAGTAAATTCTTAGTTTTACGCAAAATCTGATATCCACCGTATTATTTTGTCATCTTTTCTCACTTTTTTCCAAACCGCGACAAACGCCAGTCCTCCTTCTCTGCAGAATGCAATAAATCTGCTCAACCAATCACAGCGCACCATTCCACGCATTGTAAACAACAATGGTGCCACTCTGAATAGACACAGAATCCTAGTTTTCCTCATCTACTTTGTATTTCGTGATCAACTAACAAACAAAAACAACATTTTGATGGCATTGATAAACCTGTGGTGGTTTTCTGTGGTGGGGAAGAAACGTAAGCCATCAAAATTTAATAAATTACGTGAGAGGCACTTGGGCGAAAGAAAAACGCCGGCTGTTGCTTGTTCTCTGATGACAGCATCAAGCTTCTGTCATGCTAATACATTGACCAAAGGGGATCTTATGAAAAACTTTCCAGTATTTTACTCAAAGCCAACGAAAATCGAGCAGGAGCAAAACATTTTACAGCTGATCGCTGTCAAAAAAGTTCAGAGACGGCGTCCCAAGGATGACAGCATCAATGACAGGGTGTTTCGATTAATGCCATTAATGTTTTTCTTATCAGTGTATACCACTAGTCAACTAATTGAATATAACGTAGCAAAGATGAATGCACGTTTATGTATTCAATTTATTGCATTTTGCTGAAAGTGCATCAGATATTTGCATCAGTTTTTATAATAAATCTTTGAAAATCAAATTATGGATTTGAATTTTTTATGTTATTATAACCTATAACCTAAAGATGTTATGTGAAAGTTTGTATCAGAAAATAGTGGTTTTCATCATGTCACTTTCTTGATATAGAGAACACATTTTTACCCAAATTAGTCAAAATGGATTTATTGCGTTTTGGAACCAAACTCTTCAAATATAGACTTACTTTCAGAATTTTGTAGGAAAACACCACAGTTTTTTACTCTGTGTCCCTTCTTTTTGCCCAGAAAAAAACTGAGATTTGCTAAATTGTATTTTTTAAAGTGCAAAAAAAAGAGTTATCATTGTAATATCTGTCAGTATCTCTGAGAATTAATGCAGCAATGATGTTTTTCTCCAGGGTGCATTCATTATTTTTGTTAATCCTGTTTATTTATTCAATGTTCTCCACATTTAGCAAATACATATTATTGACTGGATAGGGATAGTTCACCCAAAAATTTTAATTTTGTCATCATTTACTCAACCTCAATACTCTTAAAAATAAGGGTGCGGATGGTTCTTTAAAGAACCATTTAATCAAAGGGTTTTGAACCATTTCCTTCATTTTTATAATCTGAAGAACCTTTTTTCAACTTAAAGAACCTTTTAGGGACAGAAGGGTTCTTTAAACGTTAAAAGGGATAGTTTCCCAAAAATGAAAATTCTGTCATCATTCACTCACTCTTATGTTGTTACAATCCTGTTTAAATTTCTTTGTTCTGATGACCACAAAGATAGGTATTTTGAGGAACCTTTGAAACCAAACCGATCATGACCCTTATTGACTTCTATAGGAAAAAGAATACTATGGAGCTGAATAGGGCTCAATGGTTTGCTTTCAAACATTTCTCAAAATGTCTACCTTTGTGTTCATCAGAACAACGAAATATATACAGGTTTTAACAACATGAGAGTGAAGAAATGATGACAGAATTTTCATTTTTGGGTGAACTATCACTTTAAAGGTGCTTTAAAGAACAATTTAGACAGAAAAAGGTTTTCTATGGCATCGTGAAGCACCTTTATTTTTAAGAGTGAAGTTGTTACAAACCTGTATACATTTCTTTGTTCTGCTGAACAGAAAGGAAGACATTTTGAGAAAAGTTTGTAATCAGTTTCTGAGCACCATTGACTTTCATAGTATTTTTCCCTCATACTATGGAAGTAAATGGTGCTCCTGTTTCCTGCTTGATTACAAATATCGTGTTTACAAAAACAAAGAAATTATACAAGTTTGTAACAACTTGAGGATGAGTAAATAATAAAATAATATTTATATTTTAATTACATATCCCTTAAGCTCATGCTACAAAAGGTTTTTCACAGCAATTCCACAGAAGAACCATGTTTGGTTCCTTAAAGGAACACGCCCAGATTTTGGGAATTTAGCTTATTCACCGTATCCCCAAAAGTTAGATAAGTCCATACATACCTTTCTCATCTCCGTGCGTGCTGTAACTCTGTCTGACGCAGCCCCCGCTAGCTTAGCTTAGCACAAAGTCTGGAAGTAAATGGCTCCAGCTAGCAAACTGCTCCCAATAAGTGACAAAATAACGCAAACATTTTCCTATTTATGTGTTGTGATTTGTATAGTCACACCGTGTACAAATAACAAGGTGATATGAGACACAGCGATCTTTTAACAGTATACATACTGGGAACTATATTCTCTGAAGACGAAGCACCGCTTCTTGGGCGGAGTGATTTGCTTGCAGCACCCGAGAAGCCCCTGATGAGGAGCAGAGAGTTCGATCAGAGTTGTGCAAATCACTCCGCCCATGTAGCAGTGCTCTGTCTTCTGAGAATATAGATCCCAGTATGTATACTGTTAAAAGATTGCTGTGTCTCATATCACCTTGTTATTTGTACACTGTGTGACTATACAAATCACAACATATAAATAGGAAAGTTTTCACGTTATTTTGTCACTTATTGGGAGCAGTTTGCTAGCTGGAGCCATTTACTTCCAGACTTTGTGCTAAGCTAAGCTATAGCGAGGGCTGTGTCAGACAGAGTTACAGCACGCACGGAGATGAGAAAGGTATGTATGGACTTATCTAACTCTGAGGAATACGGTGGTGAATAAGCTAAATTCCCAAACTCTGGGCGTATTCCTTTAAATGAAGCATGTGAAAGGTTCTTAAAGGAAACATATCTTTATTACCTTTTTAAAACGTCTTTTCCCTACAAAGAACATTTTGTGACCATTCAGCCAAAATTGGTTCTTTTATGCCATCGTTTAGCACATTTATGTTTGCGAGTGTATGAACATGCAGATATTCAAAATGACCTAAATCCCCAATAAACGTCTAAAGCTTTTAACGGCTGCTGCTGCAAAAAGAAGCAAGCAAAGCAGAACCATCTGAATAGAGCTTAACTTTCCATTGCAAGTCCGGCCCCCTTCGCTTTAAAAGCAACTTAAAAATCCTGTCATGTTCACATGTCTTAAAAGGATTATAGTGCCAGTTGGCAAGCAGAGGGTGTTGACAAAACCCCTTGCTTTAAATGAGAAAGACCACTAGCCTCAGCAAAATCGACAATATACATTAAATCTCATATTTATACATTTCATTTATACAGCGTTGACAAAGCTGAAATATACTGAAAGAGGCCTGGTAAACACTGTGCAATACTGATATTCATGGTGTGAAGGCACATGTTGGCAAACACAATAAAAAGTGTCACAGTAAGAGTTTATTTCCCAGTGTCCTCTATTCTCAAATGACTCCGTTATATTGAGTTTGATTGAATTAGACATGAACTCTTTATGGCACTATGGGTTTAACTCTTTAGAAAGCGGGAGAAATGCGTCTGGCTGGCAAGGCTTTGTTGAAAAGGGTGTTGGTGTTGGCCCGACGCACACAAAGAGCCCCGCTTGTTAGACCTGAATAAAAAACACAAGAATGAACCGCAGAGCGAAGACTCGGCTGGATCGAGAGGGGTCGTCCCCGGATGCTAACAGAATTCTGTTAACCCCTGACTAGCGCCACAAAAGCGTCCATTGTGCCAGTAGGCTGGATGTGCGTTTTTGGGCCACTTCTGCTTCAACCCCCTTTGCTTTTATTTCTCATAGATCTTTAGATTGCATTTGCCTCTGATTCGTTTCCATTCAAGCAAATTATAATGGTCAAGTACTTTTGAAATAATCTGCTGCTTTCAGTCACAGAACCGCCTTTGAAACGCAAGTCTGCTTTGCAGCTGCCGAGCGCTGACTTGAATCCCATTAACACATAATAAACATTAGGCATAAATGTGTTTGCTAAGGATCACAGCCCTGAAACTTCCTCCAATGGCCATTGTTTAATACCAATGAATTAACCAAATGTCCTGCTCTAAATTAGAAATACTTTCATCTTTTTAAACCTCAGTTGGATAAATCCCCATGTGGTCTGGATTAAAGATTGAATTCCGAGATCCAGCACAAACGTTAAACTGCAATGACAGTGTCTTACATGTAAGACAAGCCTGTACATTTTAAATGGCCAGTAACTTGTAATACAAGTAGCAAGTGATGATTGAAAGCCCTTTATATTGAGCAACCCTCGATGAGACTCCATCTGCTTCCTGGATCACCTCGTGAACGCTTGCAAAAACGTAACAGTACACCGCGGTACAGGCTGTTTTTCAGCAACACATTCATATGTGGAGTGGCAGGTAAAGGGTAATTGTGCTCGGTCAGTCTTGCATATTAGTTGCAGTAACTTCATCTGGCTTAAATGTTTGTTGACAAACTTGTCATAGAGCATTAAGTAGTAAAACTTGGGTAATCTGATTATTCGCAATTATCTTTTTTATGAGTGTCATTTCAACAAGACAGGTTATTTAGATCTTTATGAGTAGCAGCTGAGAGTTTGACTGTGACCTGTGCTCCTCTATCTACAGGTCTTCATTGCTCCCTGCTGTTCAGGCCTGTGGGAGCTGACCAACCGAACAGGCCTTTTCTCGCGCTCGGGACGGCGCTGCGGCCCGGAGGCCGCCGAATGACATGTGCTTTGACAGCTTGAGATCTGCCTCCAGATGTATCTCAGATAAGCTTTCCACCTGGTGACAGGACACAGGCGAGTGCTTTGGTAAGTGAGCAGTGTTTTGCACGCCTTCATGAACACGGCTATTGATAACAAGCCTTTAAAGAGATAAGCGCTGATAGCAGGGATTGTTAAACTAGTAGAGGAAAGAGGCTGTTTTCGTCACATGAGACGTAAAGACCAGTGTCTTAAATTAGGATCTGTTTAACGCTCTGCCCCTAACCCCTCACCCTTGATGTTCTCTGAAAGTGAACATTAGATTTACAATGTAGCTCTGTGGTGTACTAAAACACAGTTGGGTCGTGTTTAGACTCAAATATTTTATGTGTGGTTTTAACCTTTTTATCACAGTGTTCTTTGACTTGTAATTTTTTTGTCAGTTTTGATTAAAGATGCTACAGTAAAGTAAACATATAATGAGTTTTATGAGGGATGTAAATAAATCTGTGTGGTTATTTGATTTCCCTGCTAATGTTAGACTCACACACAGTAACCGCTGAAACAAAGGCTGAATAAACTCTACTGTTATCAGTTAACCTAACAACAACTGCAGTGTATCTTTTTGAGTGATTTACTACTCGCATAATCCAAGAAAAACATTCCTGTTTCTGTTTCCTTCTCGAGAAACAAACCAAATTTTACTAGAAGTGGTTGAGAAAGCGCTTTTGCGATTAGGAACTTAAAAGCGGACATTTGGCTAGGTTAAGACCTCTGATCCATGTCTGATGCTATGACTCTGCATGAAATGTAACTCATATTCCCTTAAGGTGCATTATTTCATATTTTTGCAGCTGGCAGGAGAACGATGAAATATGTTATGTGTTTATACAAGTAGGCAATGTAAATGAAAACCAATGAACATTTGAGGGTGGTAAGATCACCTATATATCTCCAGTAACATCTTGTGAGCGTTACCATGTGTGTATATATCTGTATAGTTTTGTTTTTCAGTGTTAGTTTTAACATTTAATTCGCTAAAATGATTTCGTATTCATGAGCTATCGCTTTCATTTGCTACAGTGAGTGTTTAATCAGTCTTTGTCTTAAATTTCTGGGTTCCTATTCAATTAGTTTGTGAGATTTGCTATGTGGTAAAACCTTAACTTTCTACAGCATTTTAATACATTATAGATCTGCTCTCATGAAGGTTGTTTAAATTTTTACACTGCATTACATACACTAAAAATTTTTTTTGTATGTTTGTCTTGTTTTCAGAAAAATATCAAAAGTAAGATGCTTTTTCTTGATGAAGAAAAACGACCTAAGAAAATAAGTCTATTTTTAGACCAAAAATAGCAAATTTTTGTGATTTTGTGCATAAAACAAGCAAAAAAAAATCTGCCAATGGGGTAAGCTAATTTTTCTTGAATTTAGTGTTCAAATTTAGTGTTTTTGCTTACCCCATTGGCAGATTTTTTTACTTGTTTTATGCACAAAATCACTTAAATTTGATATTTTTGGTCTAAAAACTAGACTTATTTTCTTGGGTCGTTTTGATCATCAAGAAAAAGCATCTTTATTTAAGAATTTTTAGATATTTGTACTGAAAACAAGACAAAAATGCTAAAAAAAAATTCTTGAAAATTTTGTTGAAAACTTTCCTACTTAGTATTTTTGTCTTGTTATCAGTATAAATATCTAAAAATTCTTAAATTAATATGCTTTTTCTTGATGAGCACAATGACCTAAAAAAATAAGTGTAGTTTAATAGACAAAAACATATAATTGAAGTAAATGTAAACTTAAAACAAGGAAAATTATCTGCCAATAGGGTGAGAAAAAATCTAAAAAGTAGTTTAATTTAAGCAGAATTTTCTCACTCCATTGGCAGATAATTAAGCTTGTTTTAAGCACAAATTCACTTAAATTGTATAGTTTTTGTCTAAAAACTAGACTTATTTTCTTAGGTCATTTTGCTCATCAAAAAATACATCTTGATTTAAGAATTTTTAGATATTTCTACTGAAAACAAGACAAAAATAATAATTAAGAAAGTCATTTTTGCAGTGTATTCTTGAATACACTGCAAAAAAAGATTTCCAAGAAAAACATTTTTTAGTATTTTTGTCTTGTTTTCAGTAAAAACAGTGCTTTAAGTGGGCCGGAACGCCCCGGTACTCAGTACCGCCACTTCTAAAAATAGCTCTTGGGCGTACCACCACCTCTCCGTGCGCCCAGAACGTGCTTTTAGCGTACCGGAACGCTCATTTGCACATCTGTTTAAAAATCAGAGGTTTAATTTAATCATTTGGCTGCGCTGCCGCTTTTCAGAGCGCCCTTAATGTACGCTTCCTAATTCGTCCCACCGTGAGCAGAGACTACATTACCCATACACCCTTGCGTTTACAAGTTAAAAGCGCATGCGTCCGTCAGTCAGTGTCAACGTGCTCTGGAGAGGTGTGTGTTTGTGTGTGAAACGCGCAACCATAGCTGCTCGGTTAAAATGAAAATACAATGAACACGTAATATGCCCTCCTTGTTTAAGACTCTGAGTAGTAAAAGAACACCGTCAGAATCAGAGGACTCGCTGACATCCCACCAAGCCAGAATGATAGCTGCAGGTCAGACGCAAGCCTTGTAGGTACGTGATAATCTCCGCTGTCGCGGATGTCAGCTTGGTTCCCCTCGAAGCAACTTCGGTTTTCCTCAGGCGATGTGCAGAAAACATTCTTGAAATTGTGATATACATTTAGTTTAATTGCTAAACTACAAGTAAACGAAATTTCAATGAATTTGAACGACGTGCACAGTAGTTTTACCACCCGCAAAATGGAAAACAATGGGACAAAATAAATGACTTTAGAGTTTCAAATGGCCAGTATTTTGTTATTCTTACCCCATAGACATGGTCTTGGTGTCATTTTAAAGTTTTTTATTCAATCTCTTTCTATCTGAACAACTAGTTTTAGCATTTAACCATGCTGAAAATTGTACTCACATACAGTGGCGGCGTTTCACGAAAACCTAGGGTATGGCAAAAATTATTCGTACAAGAAGGCCATTCAAATAACGAATCTATGAAACCGCATTATATCCATATGTGTACATACTCCACCAACCTGTATAAAATCATACTATGATTGCACGGATGTACACTTACTAACAACAATACGGAAGCAATACAAATGAAAAACAAAAATAGAAATCATGGTTGTTTAAAATGCTTTTCAAATGTTAACATTCTTAACCAAGTTCAACTCCAGCAACATATAAACTAAAACAAGATAATATCAAAACATACTGTAACATCCCTTCACAAATCTTGTCATGACAGCCGCCAATAAACACTTATAAAAACACAAAGACGTTTAATGATGTGATAGAGCACACAGTTAACCCAGCCAGCTAACCAACTAAGACTAAAACACTACATAAAACTTTTAGTAAAACAGGGCTAAAGGCAAAAACAAGTCTTACCTTTTGTCGTCGTGCAGTTTTTATTCCACAAGTAGCCATATTCAAAAACGCGCGCAAATAATTAATACAATTCACAATCACTTCGACTGCGCTACAATTTCCTAGTGTAAGAGAACATGTTTATTTATCCACAGAGAACAAATCATTTTACTTCTGGAATAATGTATGCAATATGCATTGCGTGAGTGTGGGGGAGAACCACGAGTCTGTTTGAATGTTAAAACAAAAAAAGGAGTTTACTTGCGAAAATAAAGATTATAACAACAGCGGTCATCATGAAACCTTCTGCACAATTCAAGCTGCGCTGCAAGAACGACCGGTTGATGACATCAAAGTACCGCGAGGTTGAGGCGAGAAATCATCGGAAGAGTTTGCTTTCAAACCGCTCTCGCGGCACGTTGACGTCATCCACATGTCGGTTCCTGTATTATAGCATGAAGTCGAGCACACGCGTAAATTATCCATATTAGTGATGTACCAATGTTCAGATATGTTCTACTGAAAATATTTACAATTATTTTTAAGGAGCTTCATTATAGCCTGTTGATTTCTGCTGTTTTGTCTGAATGCTAGGGTATGGCAACTGCCATACCCTGCCATACGCAAACGCCGCCCCTGCTCACATATCTACCTTTTGCACATTTTATTTATGTTCAAAAGCTCTTTCTACAGTAGCTCTTTCTAATTGTATTTTTTCAAAATCCTTTTGCACATTTTATTTATGTTCAGTAGCTATTTCTAGCTCAAGCAAATCCGCAAATTTATAAAATGATTTATTATTTTTTACAAGGTCGTCTGTTGACTGCTGAATATAAAACCCCTTCAATATAGGAGTCGAGTCAGCAAAAAAATAAAAATAAAAAAAAAAAACAGAGTACCGCCACCTCTTTTGGGCCACTTAAAGCACTGAGTAAAAATATCAAAAAATTCTTAAATTAAGATGCTTTTTCTTGATAAGCAAAACGACCCTAGTTTTTAGACCAAAAATATCAAATTTAAGTGATTTTGTGCATAAAACAAGCAAAAAATCTGCCAATGGAACATTTTTTTTCTTAAACACTAAATTCAAGAAAAATTCAAGAAAAATTTGCTTACCCCGTTGGCAGACTTAAATTTGATATTTTTGGTCTAAAAACTAGACTTATTTTCTTGGGTCGTTTTGCTCATCAAGAAAAAGCATCTTAATTTAAGAATTTTGTGATATTTTACTGAAAACAAGACAAAAATACTAAGAATTTGATTTCTTGAAAATAATTTTTTGCAGTGTAGTAAAATGAAAATCATAATGCATTGTGACATGTGACCTTGTCTGTGAAAACATAGCTAAAATAATTTTTTTTGCGATTTACTGTTTTCTGCCCAAAAATCATAATGTAAAGCACATTCTGTCGAAATGTGATAGCTTTATGAATGACTGAGTAAGGCCATGACAAAGAGTTGTGAAGTCGGTGAGCTCACAAGATTTTGGAACAGAGCTTTTGTATTGTTGTGCCATTCGTTGTGCATTACTGTGATATTATCGTTTAGATGTTACACATAGGAGGCCACTATTTTGTTTCTTTAGTCATCTGCCAAATACTGTCATTCAAAGACCATATGTAAAAATATAATTTAAAACCGCTTGCATAAAGAAGAATAAGCGATAAGTTATGGTGAATGTCATAAAATAGACTGTTTTTAAGATGTTTCGGTTTACAGTGCTGGCTGATTGAGTGAGTTTACCGGGCAATCTGAGAGGTGTTCGAACCCAAAACTGTCCTTTACTGTTAGTGTCACTGGGAAATCCCTCTGTTTGTGAACCAAAGCGAGGCTTCAATTTCCTCAGTAAACTATTGCAGGCAGAACAGTCACAGGGGTCACCCATTAAACCACATTTAAAGCAGAAAGGAATGCTGGGTGACTGAGAGATGTTAACATTCTCCTGTCTCTGGCTCAGAGTGGATCTGTCAGAATCTGATTGTTTTACTGCTCAGAGAATGAGGAGAGCTTTTAACAGACCTCAAGAACACCACTACTGCTTTGCGTCTTGTCAGTCAGTGAACCGGGTCTGAAGGGTTCATCTCATCACTAAATTGTTAACTCCGTGGTATTTTTTTACAGCCAAGCATCCTTGACAGAATTACTTTATCGTCCGGAAAACCATGTCAGGGATTCAACCAAGTGTGCATTTTGCCATGTCATTTGCTTTTCCTAGTGATTCTATGGTAGTTTTTCACAATTCAGGATTATATTTAAAACAAGGTGATCAAAGACCATTTCATTTCAAATTTAGATGTCACTCAAAGGGAAGGAATGGTTTATAAACTGCGTTTAGGGGCCCATTGGAGATTATATAGCCTATATAGGGTTTCAGACAAAAGAGAGAGAGGAACTTTGAAATGGGCACCATGAGCTGAGGTTGCACTACGTCCTCACGTCTGAATGGGATGAGCAGGCTTGTTCAAACTTCTGGCTGTTTAATAGTCATATAAAAACCACATGGATAAATAAACCCCATGATGGGTGGACATGTAACCTTTCCACATGTGTTCAGCTCCAGTCCAATTGTAGACATAAAGTGTTATATAATACTTCTACATTTGTTCTATTCTATTCCTATTCTAGTGTTCTATTCTATTCCTATTCTATTCTAGACAGATATAGATAGATACAGATTGACAATGTAGACAGACAGACAGACATATGGATATGGATGGACCGACAGATGATTAGATTGGACAAATGAATGGACAGATGGTTTGACAGGGAGAGGGACAGATAGACAGATAGATAGATAGATAGATAGATGGATAGATGGATAGATGGATAGATAGATGGATAGATGGATATAGATAGATATAGACAGATAGACGAACAGGCAGACATACAGACAGACATATGGATAGACAGATGAATAGATTGGACAGATAAATGGACAGATGATTGGACAGGCAGAGGGACGGATGGATGGATGGACGGACGGACGGACGGACAGAAGGACGGACAGACAGATATAGATATAGACGGATAGATGGACATACGGACGGGCAGACGGACAGACAGACATATGGACAGACAGATGAATAGATTGGACGGATGAATGGACAGATGGATGGATAGGCAGAGGGACAGATAGACACAGATAGACAGACAAATAGATGGATGGATGGAAAGACGGACCGACATACAGACAGACAGATGAATAGATTGGACAGATGAATGGACAGATGGTTGGACAAACAGAGGGACAGATAAACAGACAGATAGACAGACAGATAGATGGATGGATGGACGGACAGACAGATATAGATATAGACGGATAGATGGACATGCGGACAGACAGACAGATGGACAGACAGATGAATAGATTGGATGTATGGATGGGTGGACCGACAGATGGACAAATATAGATATATAGACGGACATACGGACAGGCAGATGGAAAGAGAGACAGATGGACAGACGGACGTACGGACGTACAGACAGACAGATTAATAGATTGGATGGATGAATGGACAGATGGATGGACAGGCATAGGGATGGATGGATGGGTGGACGGACAGATGGACAAATATAGATAGATATAGATGGACATACGGACAGGCAGATGGACAGATGGACAGATAGATGGACAGACAGGTGAATAGATTGGATGGATGAATGGACAGGCAGAGGGACGGATGGACGGACGGACGGACGGACAGATGAATAGATTGGACAGATGAATGGACAGATGGTTGGACAGACAGAGGGACAGATAGATGGATGGATGGATGGACGGACGGACAGATATAGATGGATAGATGGACATGCGGACATGCAGACGGACAGACAGACAGATGGACAGACAGATGAATAGATTGGGTGGATGAATGGACAGATGGATGGACAGGCAGAGGGACAGATAGATAGATATATAAACCGATGGATGGATGGACGGATGGCAGTACAGATGAATAGATTCGACGCATGAATGGACAGATACATGAACAGGCAGAGGGACAGATGGATGTATGGATGGATGGATGGACGGACAGATAGATGGACAGACATATGAATAGATTGGATGGATGGATGAATGGACAAACAGACGGACAGACATACAGACCGACAGACAGATGGACTGACAAATGAATAGATTGTACAGATGAATAGACAGACAGACAAATGCATATATAGAGGGACAGGCAGATTCAAATACAGGAATGGACGGATGGACAGACAGACAGAAAAATGCATATATAGATATGTGGATAGACAGACAGACAGATACATAGATCTACCAACTCAGAGCGTATAGAGACAGACAGACAGACTAAACCTCAAGCAATCACATTGCTATACAAGCCCACAACACCCTCTTTTTTACTATTTCCAAGCTATGCAACATTTACTAACAAGAGCTATAAAGATTCCAAACTGCAATCAGCATTCATATAACCATAAATTATTACGTGTGCATGTGTGTGCGTGCACCAGCTGTGCCTTTCTGAACCTGGGTGAGAGAAAAACAATTAGGCCTGGTCCCCAAGTGGAGCAATGGGTCTTTGTTAATGACTAACATCCTGCAGGCTGTGATCTCACATCCTCCAGGGATCTCTGGCCATTATTCAAAGAAGTTCAGGGGGCACAGGGCCAGGACACAGGTCAGGGGCCTCCCGGTGCATTAGTAAGGAGAGCACAGATAGTAAGGGTCCGCACAAGTGGAGTATCAGCAAAAATCCCAGAAGAGAACGGTTACAATTTACGACTGAAAAGGTTAGAGAAGGTTAGTGCATCCTAAAAATATAGCATTGCAAAAACCCAGTTGGATGTTAAACTCTGTACTGCATTTAAACAACCGATAGCTTCATGCTAAAATTATATTTAAAGCGACAGCAGTAAGACATTTAGACATTTAGTTTAAACATTTTAACTTGTTTTTATAAGTTATGTCAACTTAAGTAAAAACTTAAAATAGTAGGTTGAATTGACTTGCAAAATGTCATGCTGCATTTTTTTTCAGTGAGACCGTTTAAGGAGTGAATCTGGGAATATTTCCCGAACATTTCTTTCCCCTGCACGTTCTTATAGTTTAAATGGTTCTTCTACACTAGCAAAGTAGTCCAAGTCATGCACTGTGCCCAAGATTAAGTCAATTTCCAGTACACACACAAAACTTCGCCAGAAATCCAGCACAGCTTAATTGTGAGTAACACAGTTTTGCTCATGTTTTGGAGAGGCGTTGGGTGCTGTGGTTTGTCAATCAAAAGATTTATATAAATAAAAGAGGCTTAAAGCCGTCTTTCTGTTTTTATATTCATAGCGTGCGACAGGCTGATTATGACCTTATCACAGTTTAGAGCAATTTCTGGCTGAATGTGAGTAGTTTTTGCAGAAAGGAGACAAAATGACATGCAATGTCAAATTCGTCTGAGAAAGATTTGGCATAGATGTGTCTGCAGACAGTACACTCTTAAAACGAATGTGTTAAAACAACACATGTTGTGTCTAGTTAAGAAAAGCACATTTAATGTGTTGTCCTTAACTTGACACATCTCTGTGTTATTATTGAACTACACACTTTGTGTTGTTTTAACACATCTTGTGTTGTCCCTTTCATTTTTTTAAACACAAAATCAATGCGAAATGACACATAATGTGTTAAATAGGATAACACAAAACAATGTGTTAAAAATTTACATATCCTTTCTTAAAAACAGATGGACCACATTTGTCAGAGAGACAAAATATGGAAGTATTTGTAATTGTTTTTTTACTTTTTTAGTGATTTGAGTGAATCCACAATTAAATCCATTGCAGTTTAATATTTAAAGGTACTATAAATAAATAATTTTGAAGTATGAATGTCTATGCATTAAGAAAAGGATAGGATTTAAAAAAACATCTGGTTTCAATCAATATATTCGAATAATCACCTGAACCGCTACAGTATTTAATCTTAATCAAAGCTTTCCTGACATGACCACACAGCTTTGCAAGAGCGTTGTTTCTCTGTGGGATGACATGGGGCTCCTGTGGTAACATTTAAACCACTGTCTACTTTGACATCGCAATAACAGGAGAACATAGCCAATGTTTATCTATACCATGTGTAATAATAGGGTTTTATGCCCCAGTGGCCAATCTCTGTAGGTTTAGGTTTGCCATTCGGCTCAGTTGGCCTCTTTAGGAGTCGGAGAGATGAGTTACGGATGGTCACACTGATTTGGCTCCACACGCCTGTTTTTGTCTAGTTATTTCTCTTGGCTCGCCATCCATTTATTCTGTCAAATTTATACGGTGTTTAAAGCTGTGTATTTAAGCCTATGCTGCAGGTGGGAGCTGTTTTTTGGCACATCTAGTTCTCCATTGTGAAAACAAGTTTTTTAGCTGCTGGCGCTGCTGTTTTTCAGCTCGTATGACAGAATTATTGGATCACCGGTAAGTTCAATAATTTAAAGTGTTCAATAAAATTCAGGAAAAGGAACACATAAAATTGCATTTGTGTTCCACTGATGTATAAATACTTTTGGCCAAGTAAGACATAGGCTGTAAATAAACACTTAGGGCCCTATTTTTATGATCTAAGCGCATGGTCTAAAGCACATGGTGCAGAGACTAAACGAGTGTGTCTGAATCCACTTTAGCTAATTTAACCCCGGAAAAATGGTCTGTGCGCCTGACGCACAGTCTAAAAGGGTTGCTCCTATTCTCGTAATGAGTAATGTGTGTGTTTTGGGCGTAACGTCCAATAAACCAATAAGAGTGTCATCTCTCATCCCCTTAAAAAGCCAGTTGCGCTTGCGCCATATCAGATTGCCTATTTACATGGCGGAGTTTGTAAGTGGAAAAACCGCAAGCAAATAAGAAGACCACCAGTTTAAGATTGATGTTAAAAAAATTGCGTTGCATTTAATTTATTGAATTGGTTATTTTTCAGTAATGGAGTAAAATAAGCAGTGTTTTAATTGCTGATAAAATATGATGCATGATCACTATAATCTAAAAAAAAGAAATTTTACAAATATGCAAAAAAAAAGGTTTGCATAAGCAAAATACTTTATTTGTTACAAACAGGAGATAAATAATTTACAAACGTGGAGAACCGAAACGTTTCAGCACTCGGACAGCGCCGTGGGTGTTTTGTATAGCATTACTTAAAAAAGGTTCTCATCTCCCCATATCCAGAAGTACAAAGTCATCATATACAATAAATCCGTGGGGTAACATTTAAAATAAAACATTTAAAAATAGATGCAATATTTGCATTTGTTTAAAGCAAAACATTAAATTATTTATCAGGGTACAGGTGAAGCAGCTCTTTGCACTTTCTAACGTCTCGTAATCGGTCCTCATTTATGTCCAAGAGACTTGTCCAAAATAATCTTTTACATTTTAATCCTCTAATTTTTTATATTTAAAAAGTTTTGTTCACATCTAAGTGTGTGATAAAGCATACGCGCGTTGTCGTCCCGTTTATAGGCGCATATTACTAACGCACTTATTAAATAACAAAAACAATATTGCGCAATTGACTTTAGACATTAGACCAGGTTTTTAATGAACAAAGACGTAGTCTATTTTAGTTGCCTAAAAATTGCAACTCACTTTGTTTAGGTGCAAATGTATGTGCTATTTAAACAACGTGGCGCTGAACGGGAAAATGATTAAACTAGCAAAAAAATACTTGCATCTCGCTTTGCGCTGCATTGCGCCGGGTGTATTATAAGGCCCATAAAGTCATACAAGAATTTGCTGATTAAATAACAATAAAAAGCAGCATGCCATCCAAAAATCACACTATATTTCAGAGGTTAGTGTCTTTTAATGTTTTTCAGAACATTACAATGAGTTGAAATAGGTTTAAATGAGAAAATATTTTTGTTTGTTTGTTTTGCCTGTAATATAATGTTCCCAATATGGCAATGATATCAAGATCCTGTGAGTTATGTCCAACTTTTAAAACCATGTCTGGAAAATGAAAACATTTCCCTTTTAGTTTATTGTAAGCAAATGTTGACCACTGGACACATCCGTGTTGTTATGATCCGAGTTTACTGGCACATCAGGGTCAGATAGATGTCCTCCGGAGAAAGTCACTCATCGCCATTGACACAACGTTCATATTCAGTTTCCTGTTTTGATTTTATGACGGATTGAGATCATCGAATTGTAGACCAATGCAATTTTTTTGCAAGTTTTCAGAAAAATGCAGTCCTTTAAAATAATTTAAAGTGCTTGTGACAGTTTTTTTTTAAGAAAAACAAGTGTCACATGGCCAGAACATCAAATTTAAAGCATTCTGCCAAATATAACCAAGCCATTGAAGGAATGTAATAAATAAAATATATATAATCAAAAATATACAAACATAATATAATATATAGATATAGACCTATTCACATTCCATTTACCAAGCTTAAGAAGAGATAATTTTTACACCAAGACTTTCTACATTGATGAATGTATGATATCTTAAAGGATTAGTCTATTTTCTTAAAAAAAATCCAGATAATTTACTCACCACCATGTCATCCAAAATGTTGATTTCTTTCTTTGTTCAGTCAAGAAGAAATTATGTTTTTTGAGGAATTTCCTCATTTTAATGGACTTTTATGGACCCCAACACTTAACAGTTTTAATGCAGTTTAAAATTGCAGTTTCAAAGGACTCTAAACGATCTCAAACAAAGCATAAGGGTCTCATCTAGAGAATTCGATTGGCATTTTTGGCAAGAAAAATAAAAAATATGCACTTTTAAACCACAACTTCCTCTTCCTCCAGTCGTGTGAAGCGCCAGCGCGACATCACGTAAAACGTCATCACATCAAGAGGTCTTGGATGACATATGCGAAACTACGCCCCAGTGTTTACAAGTGTGGAGAAAGAGGACCGTTGACGTTGTTGTATGTCGAATGATACTAATTAATGTCTTTGTGTCAGTTTTTATTGTTTAAAATGGTCTGCAAATGCGTTTCATGTAACACGTAACCTTTCAGCGTAATTACATGAGGTCGCACTGGCGTGTCACACAGCCAGAGGAAGACGAGAAGTTGTGGTTTAAAAGTGCCAAAAATGACAATCGTTTCTTTAGATGAGACCCTTATGCCATGTTTGAGATTGTTTAGAGTCCTTTGAAGCTGCAATTTTAAACTGCAATAAAACTGTTAAAAAGTGTTGGGGTCCATTAAAGTTCATTAAAATCAGAAAAATCCTGGAACGTTTTCCTTTCTTCTTGACTGAACAGAGAAAGACATCAACATTTTGGATGACATGGTGGTGAGAAAATGCTCGGGATTATTTTAAGAAAATTGACTAATCCTTTAAGACTTTAAGATTTTTCTTGTAATAAAAAACAATTAAAAAATGATTAACAGATTATTAAGTGACATCTCCTGTCCACATCTAAAGCAAAACACGCTCTAAATCTGTGCAGACCCACAACTTGTATAATATATGGAGAGAATAAAAGCGAACTAATTATCTTGCGTATTACTAAATGTAATGGCTTATTTGGCTTTTTTTCAGAACAATCCCACAGTTGGTGAAAAACCAAAGAAAACTCACTTTTGACATGGATGGCCTCCTCATAGAAAACAGGCAGAGTAGGGTTAGGGCAGATCAATAGTCTGAAGGCAACAGCCCTTTTAAGAGAAAAAGGGAGTTAGGGGTTACTTATATTGTTTTGACAGTGCAGAACTCGAAAGTAGATCTTTTTCTCTTCATCTTTGTTTCATTTATTCTGTTAAAGAGCTCACTGTGCTTTAAAAATGTGGAGTGGACTTGTAATAAAGGCCATGCAACAATTTGGACCCATTGGAAAGGTTTTGTGCCCAAACACCTTTTACAAGCCTGATGTTTTGTATTATTTTGACATTAGTGTTTGCGCAATCCACACTGAATAGATATTTCCCACACATCTAGACACATTAAAAAAGGTCCGCATGTTGGTAAGTAATGAGAACAATGATCGTCTTACCAACATGAAGCCAATGTGCTGCCATTTTTAAAGGATGTGTTTACATTTAAACAGGATGTGCTGATTGCTAAATATGCTCAAAATACAATTAGTTTTCTCTAAAAAAAATCCAGATGACATTTATTAACCCACTGAATACCTTTTTTTTATTTAGGATGGATGGGCTTTTTAAAAAAACGGAATGCCACAAAGCTAGGAAAAGCCAGGATATTATTTATAGGGGGCATATAATGAAAATCTGACATTTTCAATATTTAAGTGCTAGAATTGATGATGCTTCTATCAACCTAGAAAATATGAAAAAGAACAGTTACTTATATATGTGAAAAATAGGTCATTGTAATGTGGCTCCCCTTGTGTTGTCAGTAGGGGATCTTATTATAATAGCACAATTGAGTTTCAATTTCAACAAACCACCATTATGGCGATCAGTGTTTGCCTTTCATTAGCTCATTTGCATTTAAAAGGATGCCACATTTTGCTCACACCTAAAGTGTCAATTTTAACAAAGTTTATTTAACTAAGTTCTGGAGGAGCATGGTCATGTGATCCAACCAATCAGTGCAAAGAGTTGCCTATAAATAGCAGTCCCTCACCTCTGTCCCGTGTCCTCGGACAGCACGCCAAATATGCTTTATCTCATTCCCTATCGATTACATGTTAATGCGAACTCGGGAAACATGTTATAATAAATTATCTATATGGGATTTTGAGCTAAAACTTTACATATGTACTCTGGGGACACCAAATACCCGAGTACGTTTGTTTGGCAAGTGTGATAACTCCATACCAGTGTGCCGGACGCTTAAGCGCGGAGGGTGCCGGCGGCAACCGTCCTGGAGTGTGAAACTTCAGCTGTCATTGTAAAAACACACTGATATGTGCACAGTTACATGAACCCGCGTGCCACCACATCCCAAAAAATCCCAGATAACAGAGGTGTATTTGACATCATGTGCACTCCGCCAACCGATCCATTTATGGGGAGACAGTTGGGCTTAACTTTAATACTTAACTCAACACTTAACAGTTTTTTTCAACTGAGTTTCAAAGGACTCTAAACGATCCCAAACAGGCATAAGGGTCTTATCTAGTGAAACCATTGTCATTTTTGACAAAAAAAAAAAAAAATGCACTTTTAAACCACAATTTCTCGTCTAGATCCAGTCGTGATGCGCCAGTATGACCCCACGCAATACGTCATGACGTCAAGAGTTCACAGAGGACAAACGCGAAACTACACCCCAGTGTTTACAAGTGTGTTGAAAGAGGACCGCTACGTTGTTGTATGTCAAATGATACTAATTAATGTCTTTGTGTCAGTTTATTGTTTACAATGGTCCGCAAATGTGCGTTTTATATATGTAACACGTGACCTCCCTACGTCACTACGCATTTACGTTAGGTCACGCTGGACCGGACCTAGACGAAAAGTTGTGGTTTAAAAGAGCATATTTTTTATTTTTCTTGTCAAAAATGACAATCGATTCGCTAGATAAGACCTCGTTTGGGATCGTTTAGAGTTCTTTTGAAACTCCGTTGAAAAAAACTGTTAAGTGTTGAGTTAAGTATTAAATGTTGGGCTCTATTAAAGTCCATTAAAATGAGAAAAATCCAGCAATGTTTCCTCAAAAAACATAATTTCTTCTCGACTGAACAAAGAAAGACATCAAAATTTTGGATGACATGGTGGTGAGTAAATTATCTGGTTCCCTTTCAGTCGGTCACTACGACGTCACGTCGTGACCGACGAATTGGGAACTCGCTTAGAGAGACCAATCTGCTTCGAATACTACTAAAACGCCAATGAACTTGGCATTGAGATATTTGCATAATGCTGGCGCCGCCCCGCCAGGTGCGTATATAAGCCACAGGTGCAAATATGGAAATTAGCTTTTTTCGCTTCGAAAGCCGGCATTATCTGCTACTGAGAAGCTACTCTCTGCTCTTCTGGGAACGGTTGCTGAAGTTGATTGACAAGCAGTACTGACACAGCGGACGCTCGCAGTATTCCACTGCTCTGCATATTTTTGTTTTGAGTTTAGTGTGTGCGTTGCCTCTCCCTGTGCGCATCATCAGCTGAGCACCTAAAGAGTGATTTCCCTAAAGAGTGATACGTGAGAGCTCTGTGTCTTTTTAAAGACAGCCACTCTCTCGTATATTCGGAGATCAGCGTCCTTTTCAGGATAGCTTTTCCTCCGTGCGATCTTGGATGCGAGAAGTACAGGGATTCCAGTGACGGTCACGAGCGCTGTCTTCGTGCTATGGCATCGAGCACTCCGAGGCTGCGTTCGTGGAGAGCTCTTGCTCTCTCTGTGAGAGCATAACCCTCTTGGATTGCGGAGACGACTGTCGTTTCTACGGGAACGGCGTCCGCGCCTTTGCAGTGCTGAACGCCGCCATGGTGCGGCTGTCAAGCGCTCGCAGGACGCTCTTCGCATCACTATGCTGAGTAGGACGGGGGATGCGTCCTTCACCTACCGGCCTTCTCATCCTCAGCCGGTTGAGGCTCCGGTGGAGACTGCAGAGTCGTGTTCTGCGATTTCTGCCGAATCCACTGGACCTCCTTCTGGTCCCGTCACTTCTACAGCATCAGAGGGGTGCCCATTTTTTTCCCTCCGAGGCGGAGTCTTCCCGGAGATGGCGGCCGTGCCCGCTCGAGCGGCGGAAACGGTAGAGTTGGAGGGGTTAATCCCTCTCCGCCCGAACCGTCCCGCCCACATGATTGGTACTCGGAGCTGTCCGGGCCTCTACGGTCCTCACCTCCTGTGCCTGCCTTTCCCGACGGCACGAAGAGCTGACGTGATTTGCGGCCGTCTCGGCCGTTCAGCTCACCCCTCATCTCCCTCACTAACGGAGCCGCTAAGGGGGGATCCCTTCAGTTGAGCGGGGGGTTGCGATGCAGCTGCGTTCCTGGAGGGACCACCCAACCCTTCCCTCCCGTGTTTGTATAGACAGTCGTCCGGTTACGGGCGCTGCCCATCAGGCATGCGGAGACGCGGCTTCAGCCCTGCACGCATTAACGTACTGCAGGTTCACCAAACGAGGCTTTAGAGATATACGAGGGAAGCCGCGACCTTCAGTCGTGCGATGTCCACCACAGTGTTCAAGATCGCCACCCTTGGCTATGTCTGGCTTATATGACGGAACAACTTCATGAATGCTCTGTCCTGTCTCACAGACCGGCCTCTTCGGCGAGCCCGGGGAGTCGTACAGCTCCGCTGCGCAGACTGAGGCGATCTCCTAGGTCGTGCCCCGGCGGATGAGAGCTGCCCTGGTCCACCAACGCCGGCTCCTCAGTCTGCCTCTCGCCGTCCGCGTCCTGCGGCGGCCACCTCCGTTCCCCTCCTCGGACCCCATCTCGGCAGCGCAGGGGAACCGGTCGTCAGCAGCTCGCCCCGCCCGCTTAGCCGCTTCCCGTGAAAATCGGGAGTTTAAGTGGCCAGAGACGGGCGACCCGGAGTGGCAGAGGATCACTCTTCAGGAGACAGTGATTCGCTCCTTCCCCCGGTAGAGGGTCGGGTGGAAAATCCTTGGTTTGCATATGTTCCACCGGCTGTCCAGCCGGTACCCACTTAACCACACATAAGAGTGCATTCCTCTTTCCTCTCCAGGTCTCCGGAGGATCGAGAGAGCCGTGGGCGTACACCTGCTCACTCTACCTCTCCTCTATCGCCAGCGGGTGTCCTGAGGAGTCCGAGCTCTCCACTGAGCAGACCGGACCACCAGCACCCTCATCGGAGTCTGCGCTCTCCGCAGAGGAGACCAGACGACCGTCACCCTCAGCGGGCTCAGGTCAGTGTCTCACACACACATACTGTAGATGTTTATGCTGTCACAGCAGACGCACCGGCAGTATCACCTGTCTCGCTTCGCTGCCCCACCGCGGGTACTTCGGTAGTGTCGTTAATTCTCCTCGTACGGTCCCGGGATGCTTCGCTTCAGTTCCCAGCCCGTCTCGTTGGGTTTTACGCACTATCCGCCTCGGTTACGTAATACAATTACCGGCACTCCCCCAAATTCTCGGGCATTCGTTTCACTATAGTGAAAGCGTCCGATGCACATGTACTGCGTGCAAAAGTCGATGTCCTGCTGGCGAAGGACGTTTCGAGCCGGTCCCTCTTACCGAGAATGATGATAGGGTTTTTCCAGCCTTTATCTCATAGTACCCAAAATACGCGGTGGGTTACGACCGATTTATTTACGCACCGGCTCTACAAGTGTGATCCTTTAGGATGATACGCCGAGGCTCGTATTTCAATATTCAGATCGGTTTGCAGCATAGACCTGTAGACGTGTACTTTATGTGTCCATCTCCCCTCGCCTTAGACCGTTTTTCGCTCTGCGTTCATGGAGTGGACATACTAATACTAAGTACACCATTCGAGCTGTCTCTCTCTCCCCGTGTCTCCATGAAAGTGCTAGTCATGGCATTAAAATATCAGAGAGAGAGAGCGTTGTTCGTATTCTGCTTATATTGACGTCAACTATAATGGCTCGTTCTCGGCAGACGTACGCGAACACAGAGATTTAATGCTTCAGCATCTCGCTCGTTTAAGTCATCAGGTCAGCTGGGAAAAGAGCAACTTTGCCCCGTGCAGAGGATCCTTTTCTCAGTATGGAAATAGACTCGATCGATTTATTGGCGTGTTTTACAAGAGCGCGCAACCAGTCAGTTCTGACTTGCCTCGGTTTAATTCGAGGGAAGTACGCGGTCCCTCTGAAACAGTTTCAGAAGCTCTTGGACATATGGCAGCATGCTGCGGCTGTGACACTGCTCGAGCTGCTTCATATGAGACCGCTTCAGCATTGGTTTTACGATCGAGTCTCGAGGAGAGCGTGGCGCAACGGCATACACTGTGTAACCATTACACCTGCGTGTCATTTCAATTTTACCCCGTGGCAGACCCAGCATTTCTGATAGCAAGATATGCCCCTGAGTCGGGTCTCCTGGCATTCTGTAGCACATACAATGCCCCCAGCACGGGATGAGCAGCCACGTATGACGGGCTTGCAGTCTCAGGGGTGTGCATAGCACCCCAACTGCCGCGAGCGGTGCGCTGTATATCTGGGACTTGTACGCTCCGCTATGGAGATGCGAGGGAAGGATGTATTAGCCGACACCGACAACATTGCGACTGTTGCGTTATTTACCGTTAAGGCGGTTTTTGCGCTCTCGTCACCTGTCGCATCTCGCTCGTCATCTCCTCCTTTGGAGTCAGAAGCATCTGAGGTCCCTTCGTGCCATTTACATCCCGGGTTCGCTCAATACAGCGGCAGACGCGCTTTCCCGAGCTGCGCGCCCCGGTGAATGGCGACTCCACCCCCAGACGGTCCAGCTAATTTGGAAGAAGTTTGGTCGTGCGCAGATATATCTGTTTGCGTCGCCAGACGATACCCACTGTCGCCGGTTTTTATTCACTAACCGAGGGCAGCCTCGGCGTGGATGCGTTGGCACACAGCTGGCCGCGGGGGACGCGAAAATACGCATTCACTCCAGTGAGCTTAATTGCACAGACACTGTGCAAAGTCAGGCAGGACGAGGAGAGCCTTTCGTTAGTCGCCCCATACTGGACGACCAGGAATTGGTTTTCAGAGTTAACGCTCCTCGCGACAGCCCCTCCCTGGCGAATTCCCCTAGGAAGGACTTTCTTTCTTTAGGAAGGGGCACATTATGGCACCCGCGCCCCGACCTGTGGGATCTCCATGTATGGTCGTTGAGTGCGCGCAAGGTTTAGGTGATTTATCGCTAGCGGTATCTAACACCATCGACGCGGTACGAGCACCGTCCACATGACGGGCTTACGCGCTTAAATGAAACCCCTTTTCGTCACCTTGTGCTCTTCGCAACGCGAGGACCCCAGAGAATGCTTAACATTGTGCTTTTATATATCCTCAACATAGGTTAGATGGTAGGCTGTCACCCTCCACCATTAAAGTTGATATCGCCGCTATTTCTGCTCATCACTCGCTTATTAACGGCAGATCAGTTGGCAGCATGATTTGGTTATTAGATTTTAAGAGGCGCTCGCAGGCTAAACCCCTCGCGCCCTCCCTCTATTCCTCCTGAGACCTGTCCATGGTGCTGAAGCCCTACTACAGGTTCCGCGTTCGAGCCTTTGCAGTCTGCGAGTCTGAAGTTTTTGTCAATGAAAACTCTGACCCTGCTAGCATTGGTCTCCGTGAAGAGAGTAAGGAATTTACATGCATTCTCTGTTGACGATTCGTGCCTTCAGTTTGGTCCTGCTGTCTCACTGAGACTCAGACCAGGCTACGTGCCCAAAGTTCCCACCACTCCCTTCAGAGATAAGGTGGTGAGCTTGCAAGCGCTGCCCCCCGGAGGAGGGCAGACCCAACCATGGCTTTATTATGCCCCGTAGCGTTACGCATCTACGTGGATCGCACACAAAGCCTTAGGACCTCAGATCAGCTCTTTGTTTGTTATGGTGGTCAGCAGAGAGGGAAAGCTGTCACTAAGCAGAGGATGTCTCATTGGATAGTTGATACTATCGCCCTTGCTTATAATCTGCAGGGCATTCCTTGTCCATTTAATTTGAGAGCTCACTCTACTAGAAGTGTTGCCTCATTTTGGGCATTCGCTCGTGGTTCCTCGCTAACAGACATCTGCAGAGCTGCTGGTTGGGCGACACCTAATACATTCACTAGATTTTACAGTGTTCGTGTCGAGCCTGTCTCCTCTCGTGTTCTTTCCTCGTTAGGGGAAGCACAGAGAACAGGCTCGCAGGTCGGCTTGCAGCCTCCGACTGCTGCTCCAAACTGAGCTCAGTATGGAAGGCCTTCGAGGCAAAAACGCGTAATAAATTGTTTTGCCTTCCTCCGCTGCCTTGGCAGCCTGATGTTGCGGAGCATCCGCTGCCAGCCTCTCACTAGCTGCATCCTCGCGAACCTGTGTTTGGCTCGGGCATCCACATTGCGTCCCACCGGGTTCCTTTGTGAGTATTTTCCGTGGGGTTAATCCTACTAGCCCACGTTTCCCTCAGCAGAGCACTGCTTTGCTTACACAGCCACGGCTGTCATTTATACCTCAACTACGGTTGACTTTCGCCCACCAATAGCCCTTAACGGGGCGGTGGCTTCCGCAGCGTCCCTATACCGCTCAGATAGGGCGCTTCCCAGTCGCTAGCACTACTGTGGGGTTAAAGGAACATCTAGTGCCCGGCCTTCTGCCTTAAAACCTAATTCTCCTTATCCTTAAGTGGAACCGGAGGGCTTTACGCAGACACTGGAAGAGGTCAGCCCTCAGTGGCGTTTTGGTAGGGATTCCCAATTCGTCGGTCACGACGTGACGTCGTAGTGACCGACTGAAAGGGAACGTCTCGGTTACGTATGTAACCCTCGTTCCCTGAAGGAGGGAACGGAGACGTCACGTCCCGTCGCCACAGGGCTGCTCCCTGCTGTTTATCGGCCGGTCACACTTTCCGGCTTTCTCAGCGAAATGAAGCTAATTTCCATATTTGCACCTGTGGCTTATATACGCACCTGGCGGGGCGGCGCCAGCATTATGCAAATATCTCAATGCCAAGTTCATTGGCGTTTTAGTAGTATTCGAAGCAGATTGGTCTCTCTAAGCGAGTTCCCAATTCGTCGGTCACGACGTGACGTCTCCGTTCCCTCCTTCAGGGAACGAGGGTTACATACGTAACCGAGACGATTTTTCTTTTAAGAAAATTGAATATTCCTTTAAGTAATGTGAGTGCGCCCTAAGTCGAAGGTTCCTAAAAGAACCCTTACTACCTTATTTGTTGTCTATAAAACACTTTTTCTCTACAAAAAACTTTTTGTGTAACAAGAAGATTCTGTAGATGTCAAAGGCTGACAAAATTGAACTTGAGTGTTGTGAAATGATTTGTGGCCTGATGCCAAAGTCTTGCACAAATCTCAGGTTTTTATCCCTGACATAAATTTTCAAAGTGGTTTTAAAACCAATTTATATATATTTTTTGTTTTATAAATTTTTTTTTCGACATATGCTGTTTAACATTACCTCTTGTCCAAATCATACACATTGCCACTTTTTAGGAGCTTAATGCCACCTTTTAAAAAGCCGATACAACATGTCTAAACACAGTCACACTGGGCTTACAGGAAGCAAAGGCTTTCGAACATTGGTTAGGTAAAGCAGTGTAAATTAGACAGACCGCTGAATAACCTTTCAAATCCTGATTAATTGGCCCAAACAGTCTGCTGAGCCGTGACAGAATGCTCTGAGCTCCATTCAGCAACGTGAAGTCTCTAAAGATGGTCACACCGGCAGAGCAACTATGCTGGAGGCTGCCAGCTGCTGCTGCTGACTTTGGCCGGCTCCAGTCTGGCTCATACGTGATCCATAAAATCCACATCCTAAAGCCAAACAATCTGGCTAGAAATAGGCTGAGAGGTTCCTTGCATTCAGGTTTAACTGGCATAGCACTACAAGGTCACATGGGTTACAAAGAGTGTTTTGCTTCAAATGAACAGAGTGCTTTGCATTATGATGGGTGTTTGGGGACATAGAGATGTAATACTGGTGCAACAGGCAATTACATGATTGCAGATTGCAACTGTAATTATCATGACAGGCGTTTGGCAGCCCGACAGTTAAATTATAGATCATGAGGTGTTATACACATGGGCCTTAATCAGTTTTGTGTTGACCTGGTAATACATTACAGTGTGGACGGTAATGATGCTATTTATATATATATATAAGATGCTTTTCTCTGGAGACATGAACATCCTTAAAGTTTCCAAAAGAGGGCAGTGTAGTTTTCGGATGAACAAGCCATTTTCTCTTGCTTGTTAAGCGATTAGGGCAGTTCTTCTTATTAATGTTTAAAAACATATACAGAGTCTATTAAAGGGATAGTTCGGCCAAAAACGATATTAAACCCATGATTTACTCACCCCCAAGCTGTCCGAGTTGCATATGTCAATCGTTTTTCAGACAAACACATTTTCGGATATTTTAGAAAATATTTTAGATCTTTCAGTTGATTAAATGTAATGTTACGGGGTCCAGCAATAGTCCACGACCTTCAAGTCCAAAAAAGTGCGTCCATCCTTCACAAATTAAATCCAAACGGCTCCAGGATGATAAACAAAGGTCTTCTGTGGGTAATCCGTGCGGTGTTGTTGTAGAAATATCCATATTTAAAATGTTATTAACGTTATAAACTACCTTCCGGTAGCGCCGCCATCTTAGACTCAGGAGAGAGTATTAGCGTAGTGTACGCACTTTTCTTAGTGACGTATGACAAATTCGGAGGGCGGGGGCACAGAGCAGCAGCAGAGAAACCTCCGTACGCTGCGTAAGCTCTCATCCTGAATGCGCATCACTCCAAAATGGCGGCGCTACCGGAAGGTAGTTTATAACGTTAATAACATTTTAAATATGGATATTTCTACAACAACACAGCACGGATTACCCACAGAAGACCTTTGTTTATCATCCTGGAGCCGTTTGGATTTAATTTGTGAAGGATGGACGCACTTTTTTGGACTTGAAGGTCGTGGACTATTGCTGGACCCCGTAACATTACATTTAATCAACTGAAAGATCTAAAATATTTTCTAAAATATCCGAAAATGTGTTTGTCTGAAAAACGATGGACATATGCAACTCGGACAGCTTGGGGGTGAGTAAATCATGGGTTTAATATCGTTTTTGGCCGAACTATCCCTTTAAGACGACATCCATGTTTCAATTGTGGATAATAAATTCACCATTGAGTTTGTTTGCGGAAACGGTTGTTTTGTCTGATAGCCGGCGATTAAACTGTTAGGCTGTATTAAGCTCTTTCACACTAAAAGCTGTTCATTTAAACTCATTAATCTCACTGACGATGGAGTCCAATGACAGAAGCCTGGCTCATTACGGTCTTTTCACTTTTCCATGACTCTCTCTCTTAACCCAGTCCTCCAGAAGTCCACCCATACCTAATTGAGTCATTCATCACCACTATCTGTAATGTGACTGCTGCAAAACGAGGTGTATAAGAGAATAAACATACAACATCTCTTTAAAATACCCTTGATAAAGTGCTTCAGTCTGATGGGATTCAGTGCACGCTCCTTAGTCCAAACATGTTCCAATTTAGTCATGTTTTACAACAGTTCTGCACTACATAATGCCAGTATGGATTTTAAAACACGTAGAGACCAGGGTTAGAATAACAGCGTATAATGAGAGATATTGATATATTGGTCCTTTATATGAAATCTGTGGTATTTTGTGCAAGCAAAGTAAGATTTACTGCAGTGATTTAATGAAACTCTAGCAATCATTATTCATTGAATACAATAGTCATTTTTAATAGTTCTTCTCGTTCAGTGACATGAGTTCATGTTTCGTCTCTTTACAAACACCTGCAAGGAAATGTTTCTTGGGGTTACAAGGAGTATATCTGAATTATGTAAAGTATTATACTCTATGACATCTCCTCCATCGTAAACCAAATGGCTGCTTTACCTTATTTAAATTGTAAAGCGATTGCCTTTCCGTAATGAATTCATTATGTATACTGTATACTCACTTTTTATTTTGATGGATGATTTATTTCACTGCAGCTCCCAGTGAAATATTGCAGTCCACAAAAGAAACTTGTGGAGTTTTTAAGAGAAACCTGAAAAACGACCACAGTGAGAGAGAAGATCTATGGGCTATTTTAAAATCTATTAGTTCACCTCACGGCTGGAATCTCCCCTCCACTTCCTTTTTGGAGAGATTGATGCTATTCCTAAAGAAGGTGTTTTTTTTAGACACAGACATATATAAATGACTTCCACAATGTGAAGGGTGAGGAAAAACTATATCAGTGCTCAAGTGATCAAGTTTGATGGTATATGGTAACACTTTTGGACAAAAACTATATAGTGGGGTTTAATTTAGTTTTCATTTTGAGAATGATAGGGCATATATGTTTTGAGATTGCTCACAAAACTGTTTTCTTAGTACATATTACACTATACACTGAAAAAAATAAGTGGTTGCAATCAATTTATTTAAGCTACATTTAAACAAAAGTTTTTTGTTCTGTTTTGTTTTTCAAATTTTTTTGTTTAAATGTAGCTTAAATAAATTGATTGCTTTCGGATAAACACTTACCTTAAAAAAATGTAATAAATTGAATGAATCATTTTTGTCAGTGTACACACTTGGGTAGTTTTTTAAACAGGGCTTAAGTCTAGTTCTATTGAAACGCATATTTTAGCTGTCCTAACAAAAAAATCTTAAAATATTAGTGCCATTAGTGCCAGTTTTGTTTTAAGATGCACACCAATAATGTTTATTATGCATGGGCCGGTTACTGGTTTCAAGGTTTCAAAACCACAAAATTTTTCTGTGATTCTGTTTCAACATGTTTTGTTAAATCAACATAGATTTACAAGTCAACAGAGATGAGTTGTCACAACTTATAAAATATAGTTGAGAAAAGTCAACATAATTTTATAAGTTATAACAACTCACCTGTAGTTATAACAACTCATCTCTAGTCAAGATAAATAATAGTAAGTTGAAATGACTTGTAAAACCGAGTTGATTCAACAAAAAAATTTAAGGCTGCAAAGTATTTTTTACAGTGAAGGTGATGATGAGCTGTGTTTACACAAAATGAATTAAATCATTAAGTCATATAATTAATTTGATGTTTACATTCAGTATATTTTGCAAACATTTTTTTAAATATTATAATTTAAAGGCATTATTTTTACCTTACAAACATGTTGTACGTTGCTTAAAAATTTAACGTATTGTGTCCAGTTGAAAGTTGTTGTTTGTTAACGCAGACATTTAAAAAGAACACATTTTTGTGTTGCAATGGCAATACCGCAACACAGTTAAACCGTGATGTTTTTGCTTAAGGTTATCATACTGCCAAAATCTCATACCGGCCAATGTCTAGTTTGTTAAAGGTCCCGTTCTTCCTGTGTTTTTGAAGCTTTTATTGTGTTTACAGTGCGCAATATAATATGTGTTCATGTTTCACGTGTAAAAAACTGTATTTTTCACACAATTTACTTATCTGTTTAGCGCTGTTTCCACTGTGCTAAAACAGGCTGATGTCTTCCTTGTTCTATGAAGTCCCTCCCTCAGAAATACGTAACGAGTTCTGATTGTGTAGTTTGGTTAGTGTGTTGTGATTAGACAGCAGCTTAGCTTAGCAGAGCCGTTTGAACCAAAGCTGACGACTGACGTATTCCTGTGGGCGGAGTTAATCAAAAACTCCAATATTCACGTCATTCAACCAGGAAGTAGAGGGCTGTATAGTCCAAACCGGCCGTTCACTCTATGCTTTAAATGGGGAATTCTGTTAAAGAAAATATATCGCCTGGCAGTGCACTTTGAGCTTTATCATTTTACAGGTATTATTTATGATCTAAACTAAACTAAAGTTTGAAAAATGGGATCAGGAAGAACGTGACCTTTATTATGCATTGAAGTGCATTCACAACTGTTTTGGTCCTGCAACCATAAGTGCATTTTGTTATGTGCTTTTTTTCAAGTTATTTCTTTTGTCAGAACAGCAGATGTCTCGACTGATATGTTGATGCGCTTGCCATCGTGCACAATAGCTTTAATGATTTCCTTCTTTTTGCAAAATCAGTGAGGTTATTACGGACATGGAATGTTTTAACTGTTGCTTCAGATCTTAAAATGAAAAATTCCTCTGGCTTCCTTCATTTCAACCTTACAGAGACCTTGAGAAGGAGATACGGTACACTCCTTAAAAATGGAGTAAAGTGAGTTTAGAAGTAAGCGCTGTGTTTTTTTATTTGTGGTTAATGCTTTAAAAATCATCTTCTATTTAGCTCTGAATTATCACGTTTTTCTTTAAATCCTGAAAAGTCAGACCGGTAATCTACAGTAAGTGCTGCATCTGGCTTTCCTGTATTCTCAAGTCTGGAACTGTTCTGCATGAAAAATGCTTTTTAAAATCCTTAAATTTTTATTCAATGTGACAGTTCTGATCCTTAACAGACTTTCACACAGTACGGAACAATGCAATGTCTAAACGGCTGGAAAAAACACCTCAGTTTATTATTTGGTGATTTGATAGATCCAAGCTGTGGGGTATTAGTCCGATGCATTTTTTTTTTTACAGGACACACACATCACCATTGCGGGCACTTGTGGCTTTTTCTAATCCAGTGGTGCCCCATAAAAACACCATGGCTGTCAGGCTCTATCGTCACTCACAGACTTTTATGGCGGTGGAACAAAGAGTCGAGCAATCAGAAATAATGAGAGAGACTCAGGTGAGTAACTCTGTAAAGCTGCTGATCAGGGATTTGAGCATGCGGAAAGACAAGCTTTCGATCCACTTTGAGAATGCCATCTGACTATCAGACAGGTTAGTTAGGTGATGTATTACCTTGTTGTTACATACATAAAATCAGATGTTAATCATATTCATACTAGCAAGATGCGTTATGTTTTGTTGCATTTGTTTTGTACAACAGATGTTTTTAATGTTCATTGTTCACATCATTTTTATGGATATTTTTTATTTCAAGATTTGCGCAATAGCATATGAACTATGACTTGTATTTCAGATTTTCTTTTGCTTTCTTTTTTGAACTAACTTATCTGAATCTTACTGTACGCAGAGGGACTCATGGATAGTTTACTCAGTAATCCTGTTTTTGGGGAAATGGCAGAGTTGATATAAATCCAGGATCTGTTCTGATCTCTTCCATCTCATTATAATTGTGTAGTAGTTGTGTCTGAGATCACAGTAATAAGTATTTCAAGACTATTTGGCATGGTGGATCTAGGTCAATGCAGCTGCCTGCAGCATAAAGCTACGCAGACTCTCCTGATGCTCCTCCACAGAGCCTGTCATCAGAGCCGGCCCAGCCACTAAACGACACTTGCAATTGCAAAGGGCCTCGTGGCCAGCAGAGGGCCCCCTTAAGTCACTCAGCTAGTGACTGAGTTGAAAAAAATGAAATCATTCATCAAAAGTAACATAAAATAAATATAAATATTCATTATTTATTATTATGGCAATGTTAAAAAGGCTGTTACTTGTTATTATAGTTATTATGAAAGTTCGCTAATAAGATCTCTTTCTTGCCGAGATTGATTGACACACAGCATCCAGCGCAGCAGCCAATCAGTGCCCGCGACTATGTGCAGGCGAGCATCCCGCCCACAGAACGCAAAGTTGAGTTGGGCCGGATCCCTGATACAGACGCGAACTTTTGCTGTTGCTTTAAGGACAATTTCTTTAATGTTATGTGTGTTTGTGCGTAAATGCGAAGTAAGTGGATCTTATTTGACTTCGGTAATGACCAAACCTGTGTTCTGTTTGACTTCTCTTTCTTATATTTGCCATCATAACGTGAATTGGTTTATTAAGCTTAATAATTAATATTTAAACGGTTTAACGTGGTAAATTAATTCTGTTACGCTTATATTTCACGTATGCCATAGTCATTTCTACATATTTATGTCATTAGTGTAATTATATTGTTAAACGTCTGAATTTAAAGTGTTTTATGTGTAAGAGTAAACAAACTCATGCGCATATGCGTGGTACATGTCCAGACAGCGCACTGATTTTAAACCACCTGCTAGCCTTTGCAAAAGTGTATAATGTCACTGTTCAGTCTTTAATATTTAAACTATAGCAATGCATATGACATACAGTAGCCAGCTTTGTTAGATTAATGTTATGAATGCAATGTTAATTGTTATTACACGGCTCTCTGGAATGCTTGATTCTGATTGGTCAGTTGAGACATTTGCAGGTTCGTTCTTTTCGAATAATAACCGCTCCAAAATAATAACGCATAGCCGGACTACTTTTACGAGTAAGATCGCTCCGCGCCAATAAAGATCAATAAAGATTACTGTCTGTTTGGCGCCATCTTGTGACAAACACTGGACAACCACGACAAAACACAGAGAGCTTACTGAGACTGAACTTGACAAAATAGAGCATGACAGCTACGAAGCCAACACACAAAAAAATACAGAATGGGCATTAAAACTTCTCAAAGACTGGCTAAAAGAGAAAAAAATGGAGACAGACAAGTATGAAGCAGAGGATCTTAATAAGGTATTACGATCATTTTATGCATCTGTGCAAAGTTTCGCGGAAGGATAAAAATGTTAATTTAAAACAAATATGCCAATAAAATGTTTCAAATTCATATTCATGTCCAGTTTTTTTTCTTATGTGACAAGTAGCCGTGTAATAAGCGGGATAATGTAGAGTCAGCCGGTAGTTATCGGGAAATAAGCCCCTTCAGTGTGATTCAAGACCCTCCGCTTCGCGTCGGGTCCTGATCACACTGTCGGGGCTTATTTCCCGATAACTACCGGCTGCCTCTACATTATCCCTTACTTAATCTTCACTTATTAATATTATTTGCAAGTGAATTGTTATTATCCACAAACCTATGTTTGTGTCAGATTTTGCTCATCTCAAACAAGCCTATTAACTTTTGTTATGCTATTTACGTAAGGGATAATATATAGTGAGGCGAATGTTAGGTACTATTAACCTTGTTTGTTGGGTTTTAGATAGTATTGTTAATGAAGTTTATTTGAAAAATTTAAACATTTAAGTGTTGTATTTATTATTTTATATTATATTTTATTTAAATGTTATTCTATTTAATCTATTTCATTTGAATTATATATAGGCTGTTGTTTGTGCCTCTTAAACTCTGGTGTCAATTAAAAATGTTTCTTTGATGGTCAGTGAAAATCACTTTATCAGTCTTTTTATTCAGCAAGTTCATCAGTGTGTGTTTGTTGCACTGCACTGCCATTCAGTTCAGTCAGTGGTATCATATTTTTCCTGTTAGACATCAAACATGGAACTCAAATCAAGAACTCAAGGGGGCAGTTTCCCTGAAAGGAATTAAACTAGTCCTAGACTAAAATAAAAGTAGGCTAAGAGCTGTCCAAACTGAAAAAAGCTTGCACTGACATATCTTAAAATACACCAGTTCCCTTTGTTTTGCCTCAAAATCCACACAAATAATGTTTTTTAGTAAGGCATTTTTGTTAAAATGTGTTATGTTTTCTAATTAAACTAAGGCCGAGTCCTGTCTTAAGATATTCCCTGTCCGGGACCACCCCAAGGTCTTTTATTGTCATTCTGTAGGCTACATGTTGCCACATAAGAACGAAATACTTAAAAAAAATAACATATTAGATATAATATGTGCAGTATAGTCATAAGGTAGTCATTGCTTTTCTTTAGGCCTTACTTAAAATGGTCAAAAGGGCCCCGACTAAATTTTGCTTAGGGCCCCCAAAGGTCTAGGGCCGGCTCTGCCTGTCATCGACCAATCCTATCACCCCTCTGACCTCATTTATCATCCACCATCTGAAGGCAAAGGTCAGCAAATCCTATTCATTTAATTGATAATTAAATCATGCTACATCAGTAACACAATGGAGTACAAAGCTTTAATACAGTAGGGTCCAAAAGTCTGAAACTACACTTTCAGAAAAAAGCACAAAACATTTTCTATCACAACCCTCAACGTTTTTTTATAACGCATTAAAATGTTGTACCTTTTTGGGTATAATATTATATTATATAGTTTTGTGTCCTTTTAAGGACCTATTTTGTACCAGTTAAAGGTAAGGGTTACAAAGCATTTAACTGTACTCTTAAAGGAATTGCTTTATGCTTTGAATACCTGTAAAGGTACAAAACTAAACTTTAGGATACCACTCCAGTGGAAATAAGGATAAATTGCCAAAGTAATTCATTATGCATTCTCACTGTTTACAACACGATGCTATGAGAACCTTTAAATAACAATTTTTTCCTTTAAAAATGTATCTTTGTACTCGTGAACATTTTAAATCTCTGAATATTTAGACCACTAAACAATGGGAAAAATGGTTCTTTATAAGGAAATGGTTCTGCAAAGAAAGACTTTATGACCCCACCACATCTTTTTAAAAATTAAATTTACCCTTCTGCCACATGGTGGCAATAGATTCATTTTTGAGATTCATTACAGATGATGTAATTATAAGGAATGCTTTACTAATCACTTTAATAAGGCATGAGGCTTAGTTTTTTCACTTTTATTAGGGGAGAGCGGGGCACAACTTAACGCTTTTTGGTTTTGGCTCAATCATTCAAAAAATATTTGAGTTTGTTTATAAAGTTTATAAAGTTTAAATAAAGTTTGTTTCTAGTACTTACCATTATTGGACAATTACACCTAACGTGACAGAAGTGCAAATGTTACAACTTACCCCATATAGGTGGGGTTAATTGTAACAGGCAGGGGGTTAGTTGTAACACTTGCTAAAAATTAAGTTTGAAGGCAAATATTTCAATACTATTTTGTCTATATACTTGAAGTGGATATTGTTTATATATCTGTCTATAATTGACAGCTATCTACACTGTATTCATTCATTCAGCCCTTTTCTAACAATAGTTAAATTATAAATGGATACAAATGTCTAAATATGTAAGAAAAGGCAGCACAGTTACAGTATGACAATTTTTTTATATGTGACCCAGTCTGTAAAAACAATACTACAGTTTCAAAATCAAATTCTGAGATAATGAGCATCAAAGTCTGATTTTAGCCATTTATTTCATGATTTCAATCTTTGACGTGATCTTATTCAATCAATATTAAAGATATGAACAAAAATACATTTGACACACAATTTTTGATAGTACAGGCACGTTTATTTTGTTGGCAGCCAGCAATCATTCATGTGTAGACTATTTAAAACAACGGCAATAATTATGTTAACGTTAGCTGTTTTGATATCGTAAGTGCTGAGGGGTTAGTTGTAACACAGCGTTACAATTAACCCCGCTGGGTCAAAATATATTCAAGCCCACCAAAAAAGTTGCTAAGAGCTGCAGACATATTTCAAAACGATGCTATGTTTTAGTCAACAAGACACTGATTAATAACACATGATGAAAAACGTACTTACATGCCACCAAAACACTCGTTGATCAATAACTCTCTGGAAAAACATTATACATTTCCAATAATATGCGGGAGATCATCTTTTGGCAGCGTGAAAAAAATACCGGAAAAACTAAATGCTCAACCTTGTGCGACAATGTGAACAGTCTGTGTTAAAACTAACCCCCGAGTTAAAGGTTAGGTGTACAGTACAAAGCATTTAACTTTACTTTTAAAGGAATTGCATTATGCTTTGTATACCTGTAAAGGTACAAAACTAAACATTAGGATACCATTCCAGTGACAAAAAAGGTACAGTTTTTACTTTATTTCTGACTGTTTTACATCAGCGATAAAAAATATGTAAAGGTGGATTACCAAAGTCATTCATTATGCATTCTCACTGTTTACAAACTGATTCTATGAGAACCTTTTAGGATTTTCACAAAGAACTATTTTTTCTTTAAAAGTTGATCTTTTTAAATCTCTGAATATTTAGAAAACTAAACACGACACACTGGGAAAAAATGGTTCTTTATAAGGAAATGGTTCTCCAGAGAAAGACTTTCTGACCCCACCACATCCTTTTAAAAAGTTAAATTTATCCTTCTGCCACATGGTGGCAATAGATTTATGTTTGTCAAACAGATGATGTAATTAATTTATAAGGAATGCTTTACTAATCACTTTAATAAGGCATTAGGCTAAGGTTCTTTCACTCTTATTACTTGTTGTTGAGAATATTAGATGTCTCTGTGTATGTACAAACTAACCCATAATTTAAATGCATTGTACTGTAGGGCCAGATATGGAGATTATTGAGTAAATTTAACCCCATACTTGGTTTTGTCCCCTTTAAGCATTTTTAGAATGTACCTCATCCACTTATGTTCATGATTTGTTGGGTCTGTTTTACTCTGCAGCCGGGATTGTTTCTAGGTCAAATATGAAACTTGTTTAAGTGAGAAGCCAACATGTATGCCAGTGATCAGTCATCTTGAGATTTATTTATATAAAGAACCATAACCTTCTCGAAAACGACTTTGCGTTGCAAGAAAGGTTCTGCATGCAGAATAAAGCGATGCCGACCAAGAATCCTCTCGTGAAATGTTTATGGAGCAAGATAAAATTGCCATTGTAATCAAGATTAAATATACCCCAGCGGGCCGTGATGAATAACAGATCCATGCAAGAAATCTCATTATACAATTGGTAATGAAAGGAAGACGAGGAACACTGATTGAACAATATGTTTTGTGCTTACTTGAAACAAAAATCTTTTGGACAGTGTGAATCACCCCTTAAATAAATATCACATTTGAACTTACTTTCTAGAAAATTATAATTTATGCAATGCCCAGACTGTCCTGACCTCTTTGTTATTTCAACAGTGGTTTTGGAGGTTTCTCAGCATTGTCTTATATACGCTTAGTGTAATTATCTTTTGAAAAATGTGTCATTTCAGATGGTCAAGTTTGTTTTTATCCCATCCGTATATTGGAAAAGTCTCATCTGTGTGCCTGCAAGACAAATGGCTTTGTGTCATATGTGATGTTTGTAGTTCACTAAAGATAAGATGTTTTCTTTTGGTGAGGCAATATATCAGGCGTCTCAAAGGCCATAAAATTTCATATATCATTCCCCAGAGGAGTTATTCACACCCAGCACATGTTTATATAGGACTGGGACAAATAAGACAAATCATTTAAAGGCCCATAAAAGTGATGGACACGTATATTGTAAGAGTATGATCTAGGAGTGCCTTTGACTCGGTGTGAATATGTATTTGGACAAAAAGTGTCCTACATCATACAAGGTCATTTCTTTTGTCGTATAGGATTAGGCCTTTACAGTGGGCATTGCCATTCAATGTGATTTATTATTGTGTTCTTGAAGGCAGAACAGAATGTGTTATAGCCACAAATACAAACCAGACATCCAAAATGTAAATGTTAAGGATTTTGTGTTTTGGTTTCTAGTTCAACGTTCTCATGACGTTGTCAAAACAATCCACTGATGTTTATCTGTTGTGTTTTTCGGCTTTGTTTGGTTAAGAGTAGCATTAAAAAAACAAATTAAGGCTGCTGTCTAAATTGTCAACACACTGGGTGAGATATGAGATTTGTTTTCCTTGTGTTTTTTATTATTTGAAAAGTCTGAATAAAGTTTGTTCATTGATCCCTTTATTATTTCTATGAAAATGTAATTTGCTACAATAGTACAGATCAGGTTCTGTCTGTGTTATATATAAACACAGATTAAATGTTCCCCAACAATTTGAGTATTGTGTTATTAAATTATTTGTTATCTGTTATCTAAAAGCTAAATTGATACACATAAGTGCATAACTTGCCTGTGGTGTGCAGAAATTATCCAAAGCATCATATAAATGAGAAATACTACAACACTGTAAAAATAATAATTTCAAAATATATTATATTCAATATATTCAAAATATTAAATATTTTATGTTACTTTAACTTAAAGAGGACATTTCACGAAACTTTTTTAAGATGTAAAATAAATCTTTGGTGTCTCCAGAATACATATGTGAACTTTTACCTTAAAATACCATATCTATCATTTATTAAAGCATGTAAATTGCCACTTTGTAGGTGCTGTTTTAGGTGTGTCCTTTAAAATGCAAATGAGTTTATCTCTGCACTAAATGGCAGTTGGATAGTGCAGATTAAGGGGCAGTATTATCCCCTTCTGACATCACAGGGGGAGCCAAATTTCAATGACTTATTTTTTCACATGCTTGCAGAGAATGGTTTGCCAAAACTAAGTTACACATTTTCACATTTTCTAGGTTGATAGAAGCACTGGGGACCCAATTATAGCACTTAAACATGGAAAAAGTCAGATATTCATGATATGTCCCCTTTAACAAATTAAGTTAACTGTGAGTGGGACACCTAAGTTTACTTACAATATTTTTCATGTAAATGTTAATCTGTCACGACAAACTATATTGTTGGAAAGGTCTATACTTAAAAACCTTTTAGCAGTAATAATAATGCAGTTACTGTAATATATTCATTTGTGACAAGAGTTTGCAGCAAACCAACACAAAACTCACTTTTTTGTATTAAAAATAATACTATATTGCATTTTTATTTGTTACAAATAAAAGTAAACTGCTATAAAAAATATACCTCCGGCACCCGTAAAAAACACTAAAGTATCTTCTTTAAAACAAGAACAAAGTTAGGCTTCCCTACCAAAATAAAGCCAGAGTTATATTAATTTGAAGGTGTACATCACTTTTTCATCAACTCCCCCCCACTCAAAAAGGGCTGCACCAGTTAAAGGGTTAAACAAGTTATACCAACTCATCACAAGTCAAAACATTAAAATGATTGAATTGACTTGCATAATGAAGTTGTTTAAACTTCATGCTGTGTTTTTTTTACAGTGAAAAAAGTTTTTTATAAGTAGAAAATAAAATTCAAAGACATTCAAATCTCATGACCACGTTTATCAGGGTGCAGATCCCACAGCATCTCGTTGGTTTGGCAGCTTGATTCAATTGAAATGATCCCAGAACAGGGACTAGAAATCAGAATGCACGCCAGTCAGAATCAATGCTGTATTTTGGGGAGGATAAGAAGAACATGTTCATGCCATATGTACAGTGTGTACACAGTAAGTCGATAAGCCTTACAGTCTGAATCAAGAGTACAGCATGGAAATGCATGCACATACCTGGAATAATTTACTGCTAATCTGGCAAACAAAAGTGGTCTTGTTCAAGTGTTGGGGGATTTAGATTTTTTGTTTTGTTTTAGGAGGAGTCAACTTATGTCAGAGTTGTATAACATAGCAAAACTGGATTGCAGTGTATATATATAATGTTGTCTCCTTCAGGGCCTGAGTTAACTGAGAACTGATGTCGTCGTCTTGTCACTTTTGTCATGTGAACGTCCCGGTCACATAAACCTGAAAAATGTACAATTCACATCTGTTATACTTTTACGAATTCTCCCATAATCCCCTGTGTTTTCTTTTTCTTTATGAACATTTTAAATACAATTTCCTGAAGAATGAGAATGAGTAGATATTTAATCTATGGGGACAGAGGAAGTTTTATTGTTTCCTTGATAGACCTTGAATCAAGCAAATTAATTCTTGTTCTGCGTTCCTTATAAATAGAAAGTAATGCCACATATGTGGGTTCAACTCCTAAAGCAAATGTTGCTCTACTGTAGTCACATGCAATCACATCTAATTTTACAGATCCTCACAGTGTCGTGCAGTTGGACGGGCACATCATGGCTTTAATCTTTTGTGATCTGTTATGACTGAGAAAAGTCTGACCTTTGACACAGGTAACTGCAGACTGGATGATATGGTGTCTGTTCAGTGTGTCTCCTCCAAAATGATTAACATCTGTCTTGTGTCAGAATCGACTCATATACGTGTAACAGGCCTGCTTTCTCCGCCATTAATCATCCGGTCGAGAACAGGGCTTATCGGCCGGACTTTTGAGACTCTCTGCATATTTTGTGTAAGAACACATCTGACCTCGTGCCAAGGACACTTTGATTAATTGTCTGATTGGCGTAAAGTTATTTCCCTCAACACCTATAAAATCCTTGCTCTTGAAGGTCACTGCTCATAACCTGTGAGGATTCTGTAACAGGCTTGTGTGCATAAACATTTATGTATGCATATGTATGTGCTCATTCGTACACTTTGCCAGTACCTACCTAGGTAATCTTTAACTATAAAGTTTTTCATTAGGCCTGCTGCGTTTTATCCCTTCACCTTGAATAGAGGTGGAATGTGGCAAGAACAAGCCACAAGGGTGGTCAGTGTTTGTGATTTCATTTTAGGCTGATTACTACGGTAAAAACGTCAGGACCCATGGCTCCCTTCAGCTCAGGCAAGGAGATTACTAACCAGGGTTACAGTGGCATTGTTTATGTTGCCATTCTTACAAACATTTAAACTTCTGATTTGCTTTTCTTTTTAACTGTTGTATTAAAAGTTGTAAGGGAAAAGATCTTCACTTTGGTCATGAAGGGCTTGGCTTTGTGGGCTGTGGTGGAATGCGCCTGCAGGGTTTCTGGCATCTCGACTTCTGCAGGTATGGTTGCTGTCATCTTGTAAGACATTGTTTTACAAAAGTGACGTAAATGAAAGCCCTTAAGATAGAAGTAATTGTCGCTGAGATTATATAAAGAAATGTGTGTTTCTAAAATGTGTTTTGTATTACTACTTTATACAAATGTAGTTGTCTTACACTCGCTATTCTTAGGAAATTGCTGATGTCAATAAAGAGAAAATGGTCTTACATATTTTGGTATAAACTTAAATATTATTACATGAATTTATATGATTGATCAGTAATAGACCCTGTGTTAATTTTTTTTTTTTTAGGTTGTGAGAGTTTTTGAGTGTGGCATTGAATCTCTTTGGTTTTCATATTATTTCTACAATTTTATTTGGATTTAAGTGTTTAAAATGACAAAACGTTTCTTTAGATGTTGAAAGATTTCTCCAATATTATAAACAGATAATTTTTTACCAACTAAACAAAATATTGTGTGCTAGTTTTGCTACAAAGTACAACAGTGCTGACCTTGGATCAATTTGTCTATGCAATGCATGTGGCAAATCTGACATCTAGTGGTCACTGGATATAACATACTAAAATAGCAAACAAATAGATAAACAGATTACATTTTGTCCTGTCTGCTGATTAAATTGTGCTAATGAAACAAGTATGACAGATTGATGTTTAAGTGATTGTTGTGTGTTTTTCAGTACTTTGTGCAGTGGGCATAGAGACACTGAAACAGGGGGAGTTTCACAGCTTAGCCATCTATCTCCTGTAAGTATTTTATTCATATACTGTAGTTTTCTTATCTTTTTTGCAGGAAATATAGTTTAGGTTATACAGCATTTTTTATAAGTTTGCAAGTATAACCATTTAGCACACTGTTGGTCATTGCTGTCACTGCATAGGTGGAGTTTGGGGAGTGGTGCAGGGGGGCACTGCCCCAGACCAGAGTCAATTATGATTTTAAAAAACCATAAAGCTGCACTCTCTCGCTTATTTCAAAGTATTGCAGAACCCTTGTTTGCAGGTAGTTGCCCCCAAGCACAAAAGCCAAACTTTGCCTATGCAGCTTATATAGACGATTTCAGCAGTAACAACATAAACAAGCGGCTTTCGTGGTCAACACGTAACTTTCTGTAAACTCTGCTAATAATAAATAACAATAAAGTACTTTAAACTTAGTTTATTTATATAACAAGCAAAATAAACAACCTGTAGATTACCTAGGAAACCAAAACATTTGTTATTTTCGATGAGGTATTTGTTCAAGAGTTCAGTTTAGCAACTAGTCAGACCATTAAACAAACTGAAACCAGAAGTAAAGTTTGGACCAGAAGCGTTTCACGTCACCTCACGTGTGTCCGATGAAACCGTCTAAAGAGATTAATTCTGAGACTTTATTCATCATTAATCATTTTTTAGCAACCGCAAACGGTTCACAACCCCACAATCTACCCAGACAGTTTATTTTAAAAGTTGAATTACAATACATTAATTTAGTGATTCCCTCAAGTAAACTAACTGAATAATTTTCAGTTTATATATCATCCGCAAAAGTACGTTCGCTGAATTTCTAACTGTTGCTGGAAGTACAGTAGCTTCTCCTGGGAGTTACGCACAGATGGAAGCAAGTTGGCCTTTTGTCTCAGATTGTCTGATCTGTCTGGGCTAACAGCCAAACCAGAGAAGTTGTGCATGACCAACAGGGAGATGTTTTCATGAGAAGTAAACATAAAGGGTTTGTGTACATGCATGAACATGAGAATGCAATGAAGCGACTGGAACATCAAGCTTACATACAGTATGTGATGTTTTGCTCACTGTGGATTAAAGCATAAAGTGGAACAGATTAATAAAGTATTGCTTTGTTCTGTTGAACTGTCTAGATTCCAACACGCTTAGCTAAGATTAAAATTAAATAAACCACTGCAATATAACAATTACTTCTGTTTGCATTTCCAACAGGTTTTCTTCAGTGGCGATTATGTTTTTTGAAGTTGCATATTTTATTGATGCTCTGGTGGCAATGTGCTTCACGTATGTTTCCCCAAATTATATAATTTCATTAAAATTGAATGTTTAAATCAATAACTTAATTTTAATAACTTTAAAATCATTTAATTTCAATAACTTGAAATATGATTTTAAAGGGCACCTATGGTCCAATTCACGTTTTTACATTTCCTCTGGTGTGTATTAGGCTTCATGTTAAAGTTGCAAAGGGTACATACCCCAGAGTAAATGATGACGCGAGTTATTGTCTGCAACGTAAATCTCTTACCTTGGACTACAACAAACACACAGATTGTAGGCAACAGTTTACTTCCTGGGATTGGTGATGTAGAGAAGAACGGCATTATCACAATTCCTCCTGCTTTAGACTCAGCCTGTAAGTTAAATCCTGCCAGCATTGCATTTTGACCGAATCTTTCAAATATAGTAAGGAGCGTCACATTTCCGGCTGACATCAGAGGTATAAAGGCCAATCACAATGTACAGATTAGCTGGCCAATCAGGCACATAGCGAAGAGAGTGACATCTGGAGCTACAAAAATGTACGGTATGTGGAAAATAATGAGTCTTTTAATCATAAACCACACAAACACATTATATTATACCAAATACACAAAATAATGTTTTTAGCAATGAAATAGGTGCCCTTTAAGTTAAAATGTATGTGTTAAGTCACATTTTGTAGTTCCTAATGTTCCCAATGTGTGGCAAATAATTTTTAACAACATTGGGTTTCTTGATTTCAGTTGTCCGCCTACATGGAAGTTCTTCATTATTTGGAAGAAGATCGCCAAAGTTGGGGGCTTCCAAAAGTTTCTATACTACACAATGATGTCTTTAATGTGTTTCCTGCATCCAGTGCTTGCATGGCATGCTGTAATACCAGGTGCTTGGGATGTACACTTTAAAAAGGTTACTTTCAACCCAGCGTTGGGTCAAAAAGGGACAAACCCAACCGCTGGGTTAAATTAACCCAGAAAATGTTTATACTTGACCCAACAATGGGTTAAGCATTTTTGGTTGAAACAACCCAGCATGTGTTAAATTACAAACCAACGGGCTTGGTTTGTACCTTTTTGACACAACGCTAGGTTGAAAATAACCCAGCACTTACTGAACATGTACATACTGTAGCAGTAATATGTGATTCGTTTAACTACACAAGCAAAAAATATTGGTCAAAAAATAGTCCCTAGTTGTCACTGGGGTGGTACTCTTTAAAAAGTACCCATTTGCTCATAAAGAGTACCTCATGGGTACATATTGATACCAAAGAGTGCACTGCCAAATGTATGCATATCTGTCCCTAAATGATACGGGTCTTTTTAAGGGTACTGCCCCAGTGACAGCTAGGGTCAATTTTTTTGAGTATTTTTAAAACTATTCCCAGACTAACTTAAATGTTAGTGTTGTCTTGATCGAATACAACTTTCTCTGACATATCTTAAAATATATCAGTGCAAGTGTTATGCACATCAGTAATGTTTATTTATAAATTATGCTTTTAAAAATGACTTAAATATCCTAATTTAACTAGTGCCTGTAGTCCTGGCTTAAACTAATCCCTGTTCGGGAAACCACCCCTAAATTATATACTCTCTAAAATAAATAACATTTAACAAACATGTGGTTAATATTATGAATCAATAAACTCTGTATATACATTTACAGGAGTTATGCTGCTAGTGACTGGATTCCTTAACTTCATATTGAGCAAAAAGAAAAAATCAGAACCTCCTAAAGATTCCAGTGTATATAATGACCCAAGTCAATCTTCTGTCTGTATCACAGACACGGGACACACTGAACAGACATTTTCTTTCATCCACACAACCTCTGGCAAAAGAGGATCTGCTTTTCATGGCATCACAGACAACAGTCAGTCAATGCTTGGAGAGCATGAGTCAGTCAAGAACGCCAACTGCAAGAAAACAAACACATGCATTAGAAATGTGCACTTCGTAGATAGTGTCATCCTGGAGGATTCGGAGATTGTTGAATACAGTGAGGTGGAACCAGAAGAGAGTACGTCAGATAAAGTACCAATAATTAGTTCAATGTGAGGTCCTAAATGTGATTATTTTAAATCATTGTAGGATGTCCATTTATAAGTAAGAGACCTGCAGTTCTGCATATTTTTTCTTTCATTTGTTAAAATGATTACTGTTGTTTTTAATAACAATAATAATAATGTTATTTTTATTATAAAATTACAAATATTTACAGTATGTTATTCAATTTCAGTATCTCATTTAGTTATACAGTATACAATAAGGAATTGCTTGTTTTGTGCTTTGTTAAATGTTTTATACATTATATTGATTTGCTTTAAAATGTTTAATATATTCAAATGTATTTAAGTAAAATAATAAACAATGTATCAGCAAAAATAATCTCCAGTGACAGAAAATGAATGGCAGATTGAAAGTAAAACCACAATATTGTACATATTTTCTACTACAAACAGTCACACATCTGTCTTCTGGGCTCCGTTCAAATTTCAACCAAAGGTTTTATTAGATTGCATCTCTGCAAGGTCACCATAGTGATCCTCCACCAGATATTCCCTTGGCAGGACAGGCATTAAGGAGAGACTCCGATCCCAAAGGGTCTCCAGAGGGTAGCCTTTAACAGAAATAGTTTTTGGACATATGGAAAAATTAAACCTGAGACGGATAAAAAAAGCATGCTTGCAATTTTGCAATCAAATTTTTTTTTTACCAAGAATGATCACTTAAAACAAAATTGAAGTTTTATCTGATAAGAGTTGCTTTTGTGGTTATAGTAACTGTAGCAGTGTGTAACCTGGATCAGTCTGGATCTTCAGCGTCCATGCTTAATAAATCAGTCCAGTTAAGAGTCTCCCTTTCAACATACTGACCCAGACAAGAAGGCTTTTAGTCTAAAGACTGCCGCAATCCCCCAGGCCTTATTTCTGCATGAATGACTCCAGCATCCTGAATATTAGTGGAATATATGATGTGCTGCATTTATACGTTTATTAGATATTTGTATTACACAGAAAATAAATTCTTTACACCAAAACTTGGTTGAATGTTATGTTAATCAAATAGATTTGCCATATACTTATTAGTAATAGACAGTCATAGAGCAAATTACAATATTTGCAAGAGCTGGAGCGGAAAGTCAATGCATAGAAATCCAATAGCATATTAACAGACAATACATTGGGTTATGCTCTGTAATGTCCGTTTTGCCTCTAATTCCATAATTAATTGTCCTTATTTGGCACTACTGGTCTTGACATAATCATCTTTTTTAAATAAAACTGGCTTCCAACTGGGGAAGTGTCTTGGCAGCTCAAAGCTTCCTCAACTATTTTATTAGGCCTGTCAGTGTCATATTTTCCTAGATGGTATTCTTAGACTAAAAACAGGAAGCGCTTTTTCCCTGCCAAACTGTAACAAAGCTCAAACCAGTAAGCTAAACTATATAGTATTTTTGGATTCCTCCGCATGAACATTATACATTGTATTAGAAAGAAAAAAGAGTGCATTTTGCATTTCTTAGCATGAATAAATTGGCTGAAAGAAAACAAACAAGCGAAAGAAAGAGAAAATGAAAGAAAGAAAAAAAGGAAATCGACTGGTTATCATCAGACTCAAGGTAATTATCACACAGACATGATAATCATGCTGCTGTGAACGGCTCCCAGCGTTACCCTGGGCAACCACAGAAGACGCCCGCCCACAGGCGTCTATGATTGGTTCGTCACTGATAGAGCTGTTGATGATTGGATAGTACAGCCGTCAGTCTTCAGAACGACTGAAATATTTTGACCGTATCTATCTATTCCCTGAGGAAGCCGCTGAAGTGGGAAGAGTGGATTGCGAGATAAGACGTCTTACAAAACAGCGAGCGCATTTTACAAAGAAACGACATTTCATGAAATGGTAAGAAAAACTTAAGAAATAGGTAAATTATGTTGCGGTGTATAAAAATAAAAGAGATCGTGTTATAGTTTATTTTGCGGTGTAATCTCTGGATGGTTCTGCAGGTGAGCACTTGACTGTGGCTCAGGTATTTTAAAAGGCGACTGATTCCAGGTATGTGTATGGTATTTCTGTACAGCTGTCAAAACATATACTAGACTTGAGTAAACCTGTCCAAGCTGTTCATTATGTGTTTATCTCTGCATCAGATGTGTGCCAGAATGGTGATATACATGATGGATAAGACTTATTTCCTGCCTTGCAAATCTGTGGAACTTGTCTTTGGCTAAATAGTTTACTTGGTGCACTTAATATATGAAAATGTAACGTAAGAGTCACAGCTTGGTTTTATTCATTGATTGGGCTTAAAGAGAGGTTAAAGGGTAGGTTAACGCAGTTGGAGAGCATCACTAAACAAAACTCGTTTTTATGTCTTGTGTTGTTTTACTGTAGCCTAATTCTTCCTGGTGGATGCAGAATAGGCCATAATGTGTATTTTTCTTAAAACCCATGGGCTTTTCCTGTAAATAGACCACTAAGACAGATTTAATAATTCATGAGAACGGTCATAGACAAAGGTGGGGTCAGTTCTTAGAATATTCAAATATTTCCTCTGCTGAATAGGAGGATCTTTGGCTTTTAGCTGATTGCTTCATTTCATTATGGTTGAAGCTGGTTTCTCCTGTCACATTACAAGATGGATCACCCACATTGATTCGATCTCTTGCTTGCTTTCTATTAGTTTTGCGTTGTTTAATGTTATTTCCAGTATGCATATGACATCCAATACAGAAAGACTGTCCAAAAATGTAAGCTTTTATAGGGTTTTATTGAAAAACAGGTGTAGAAAAACAAATACTTATAGGCAGATTATATACTAGTATGAATAAGTTATGTACATGTTAAAGGAACACTCCTCTTTTTTTGAAAATATGCTAATTTTTCAGCCTAGAGTTAAACATTTGATTTTTACCGTTTTGGAATTCATTCAGTCGGTCTCCGGGTCTGGTTAGCATAGCTTAGCATAATCCATTGAATCTGATTAGACCATTTAGCATCACGCCCAAAAATAACCAGAGAGTTTAGATATTTTTCCTATTTAAAACTTGACTGTTTTGTAGTTACATCGTGTACTAAGACCGACAGAAAATTGAAAGTTGCGATTTTCTAGGCCGATATGGCTAGAAACTATACTCTCATTTTGGCATAATAATCCGTACCATTGCTGTAGCAGGCTCAATGATATTAAGCAGTGTCCGCAAATAGTCCCCTTGGTAACTTTCAATAGCAGGGGACTATTTTCGGGCACTGTGTAATATCATTAAAAATGAGAAAATTGCGACTTTTAATTTTCCGTCGGTCTAAGTACACGATGTAACTACAGAAGAGTCAAGTTTTAAGTAGGAAAAACATCGAAACTATTTGGTTATGTTTCAGCACGATGCTAAATGGTCTAATCAGATTCAATGGATTATGCTAAGCTATGCTAAAAGTGCTACCACCAGACCCAGAGATCAGCTGAATGGATTCCAAAACTGTAAAAATCAAATGTTTAACTCTAGGGGAGCTGGAAAAATGAGCACATTTTCAAAAAAAAAAAATGCAGTGTCCCTTTAAAGGACAAGCAAATAGCCTTTATACAATGGAAAATAATCTAATGCTTTATTCGCTTCTTTGGTCCAGTTTTGCTCTTGAGCGTTAGACAGATCTTCTTCTTCTGTGGGTTGAATTTAATCCTGTACAACCAAAAAGTGACAAGTTTTAATTACTGTAAATAAGCAAAAACACTTCGTGTAATGACCTACAGCTTCACAATGCTAAATCAGCTCAAATTATTAATGAACACAACTGAAGCAGTAAAGATTCACTCGAGAACAGATTTAAGCGTCTTTAAAAGCAACTGCAACTCCTAGAATCAATATAAATCTGTTAATGCTACATGTAACAATCCTTATAACAGTATGTTAAACTTATTACTGTGTGTTTTCAAACAATATATATATATATATATATATATATGGGCCTTTACCCAAGAGACTTAAATTAGAATATAAATTGGAATGACACGATGCAGAATTTTCTTACATTTTAATTAAAATAAAATTAAATGCAACTATTATTCAATACAAATAAAGTAAATAATTTTGTTGATAACATTTCAAACATATCTGTATTATATTCTGAATTGTCCAGAACCCTGGGAATAAAGTGAGTTGACTATTTTTGGTTGTAGCATTTTCTTTAGCCAGACTGTGGCAGTATTTCATTGTATTAAATGATCTGTCAATGTTAACGTACCTTCTCCAGCATTGTTGTAATCTTTTCCCTGGCTTGGAATCTGGATTTAAACAAGATTGTTTATTTGACAGCTGGAGTCTGCAGGAGAAATTAGAATACTTTCAGATGTGTGCATTGTCATTGTTAGTTACATTATACAGTATAATACAGTAATCTGAGATAACTATTTATTTTTCTCACTTAACTAATACATATAGTTTATCCAGCATTATTTATTATAGTTTTGAGCTGCAATCTGTAACTTTTGCCTCTTATAAACGTATAAATCATTAATTATAAGCTTGCTCAATACATAATTTTTGTTTAGTTTTAACCAAAAGAGTTACAGATTGCAGTTTCAAACTATTGTCAGAATTGTGTTTGATTTTTAATGTGTTTTTCAAAAGCAAGTACGCATTAGACATGGATCCAGCTGTATATGAATATACCAATGTTTGTCTTGGTTCTTTCTTGAGAATGAGAAATCCAGTGGTATATTGTGACAGATCATGCCCGTTTTTCCAAAGCGAAAATAATAACAGCTATGGTTATGATGTGTCCTAGAGATATTGTGTAATATCCTTACGCATCATAAACTTTTAAATCAATTTATTATTATACTGTTAGTTTAAAGTTTTAGTAGCGGTCTCATCCTGTGATCTACATTGCAATAACATTGCAAAGCAATTAAGCAGTACTCACATTATTTGAATCTTGTTGCAGAATGAATCTTTCTGTATAATTGTGAAGTCTGTGACTTTTCTCCATCGCACAGAATTGGTCTCTTCAACACACTGACATTTCTCTCGATTAGATATAGCAGCAGTCACTTTATCTAAACACAAATTGAGAAAGATAAAGACATTTCTCACATCACCTCCATAACCAATGTCTATCTGACAACTATAAAGACTACTGATAAATGCTAATAGATGTCTTTTAACACTACTGTACCTGTATTGGAGCAGAAGGACAACAGCAGCAGGCTGACACTTGCTGTCACAAACCTGAAATCCATTTTTATAAGTTGTGTTGCTCATAAGAATTCCTGTCTTAAATGTGCCTGCACTGGAGTGTGCTTGGAGTTCCCTTTCTCTCCTTCACTATCCCTCCTTTCTCCATTTCCTGCTTTGCCATATTAAGCAGGATCACAGTCACATGGTTTACAAGAAAGCTTTGAGAGAAAAGTGATTTCTCAACACCTGTTGATTCACCTTATCAAGATGGCATTTTCGGTTGGAAAGCTTTTGTTCTGTATGAGAGGTTTAGATGTGGCTGTTATTCCTGTTTAGAATGACTGAATTATGGTTCTCACACATTTTTGATGAATGAATTTCCATGGCATTTTGATTTTTGTGATTACTTGATGAGGATAAAAAAATGGCTGTATATAGATTGCATTTATCATGGAACATTTCTAGCTGAATAATATGCATTCAGCAAAAAATTATTATAATAAAATTACTATAAATATGATTTATTTGATTCATAGGAGCTTAGGCGCACCACATCTGTCATCGCCACAGATTAGATAATCATATTATTCCTGTATAGCTCAGTGGTAGAGCCTTGCATTAGCAACACAAAACTTCATGGGTTTGAACCCAGGTAAAATATATGCCTTGTAATGCACTGTAAGTCGCTTTGAATAAAAGCATTGGCCAAATGCATAAATAAATAACCAAATGCTCTCAAAATTTGTTATACTTTCACTTAAAATCAGATTTAAAATATAATGGCGCAAACCATTTAGAAATATCCATTAAGAGTCTGATAAAAAAATAGCTAATTTACAAGGAAAACATGACATAATTAGGGTTTTGCATATGAGCTCTTCAAATATATGATTTACTATATGATAGAAAATTATAATTTTAAAATTTTCTGGTTTTCGAGTTTTTAATAACAATGGAAACACTATTACATTTGATATGATACTTTGTTTAATGTTTAGTTGTTATTTCAGAAAAAAGTCTTGTTTGTCATGCTTTGAAATCCAACTGTGAAATGCAAATCTTATTTTTGTGCACATCTCAAAACAAGAATTAAGAGACACATAACATTTTCATATTTATTACACTATTTTATATTAAAACTTTACAAAATTCACTTTCTTCATGTGATCACAGAACACATGCTTTAAAATCAACACATTAAAAGTTTTTAAACTGCATGTTCGACCTGCATAGCAGGGCTCAAATGTCTTTATAATTGTCTTTGCTCGATTCCATCCCTGTTATAACATGCCTTCATTAGATGCAATCCATTGAGCACTCCTCTGAATAGAGCCTTTTCTTATCCTCGGCTTGAAAACTCCATATGAAAGTGCAGAAATCCCATAACATATTGCACAAGCTTAAAGGGCATTCTGTTCCCAGGATCTTTTAAGATTTTACATGTACATGTGCCTACTATTTCACTTAAGAGCCCTTCTTGGATTTGATTTGCCTTCTCTTGTTTGGCCTCTTCTGTTGTAGTTTACGTAAACATCTTTTGCTGTCTTTGCCATTCCTTTTGCAATCAAAAATAGAAAGAAAACATTAATGTTAATAAAAAAATCACACAATATTAATATATATATATAATTATGTTGTGCTTTAGTAGATATTTGTTACCTTTGCCAACATATTATCAATCTCTTGCCCTGTTTGTCATTTGGACTGAGGCACACTTGACTTTTATTCCTCTGCAGTGTGACTCTGATGAAAAATGCAAAGAATAACAAATTATTTAAACATAAATGACACATGCATCTATATTTGTTACTTATTATTAATTTAATGTTGAGCTGTAGTAACTGAAATGATGTCAGCTACTTACATAATTTCATCTTTGAGGCAGGTGGGTCCTTTTAGGATCACGCTGAAGTCACTAAATGGGCCCTTGACTTGTTTCCTCATCTTTGGACACTGGCAGGTCTTTGGAATATACTGACTCTCTACTGAATTAAGAAAATAATAAGAGATTTTAATTAACAATAACAAATTAAAAAAACAATACTTCAACTTCAAAAAATGATTGAATCAAGTAACAAACATGGCTAGCTTAACAACACTCAGTTAACTGTTTTATAGCTTTAGAGAGTTTCATAGTTAATCTACTCTGAAACACTCACCTGTAAGACATATGCTGAGGCTGAATGTCAGGAAAGCAAAAGCTGTCGGCTTCATGTTGAGGCTGTGTCTGTGAAGTGCTCAATGTCGCTGCAGTTTTTATACTTATTGCAGGGACTTCCCTGTTGTCACTTTTGGAAATTCCTGGCTTATGTCGTACTCCCACTGATTTCAGCTCTTTACAAAGATAACACAGGCTGGAATTTTCATATGCCCACCACTTTGGGAATCCTTAGTAGACTAATATTGTCTTGTGTATAGGCTTTGATAACAGGAATTTTTGCTCAATTTTGGTTTAATACAGTTTAAATGACCTTTAGTTTTCTTTTGCTTTCTTTTTGGGAAGGTTTGAAGATAAAAAAAAACAATAACACAAAAATCACATTTTAGTTTTTTGACTTAAATGCAGTATTTTGCTTTAAATCACTTATTGTTATTTACTGCTAGTTAATAATCATTTAGACATTTAGCTTTTATAATGATTTGCCGGTAAGAAATGTTGTTGATGTCTTTGTGGAAAAAGTGAATAGGAAAAAAATGTGCAATCACTGTTGCCCTCAGTTGCCTCCAGACATAAAAAAATATTTATAATGTTCCTATCAATTGAAACGTGTCTAGACAAAACCTGTTCTTAAAAAAAACTGTTTAACAATGTCCATGTGATTTTTCTTTATTCATGTGACTACCTCGATTCTGTAAAACAAGATTCACTGTAACAATACTGGTATAGGCTAATGAGATTTTAAGACAATACTCCCTTGTGTTACTTGATATAACAGTTATTTATCACATTCCCCCCTCTCTTTTTCTCTTTCACCTTTGCTATTTTAGCTGAAACCTTGGTTGTGAAGTGAGTTACCATGGATCCTGACAAAACCACCTATGTGAGGTTAAATGAGAGAAAAGTTGTCTCAAAGTAAGAGTTACACTTCTTATACAGTACACACTTATTTTGAAGAAACTTAGCAAATTTGCATTGAAAATAATTTAGGTTTATCTTACCCATGACCTTAAAACTGCTGGTGCTATGCACTACAGACACACCCTGAACATTCATGCCAAACAACCTAAAGCCTTTTTGTTTTTCTCTCCTTTTCAGGTCAGATATTTTGTCTCTTTTAAAAACCTATAACTGTTACCATGAGGGGAAAAGTTTCCAACTTCGGATTCGAGAGGTATGAACCTGCACAGAAAGTGAAACTGTGATACGGATCAAGAATTTCGGTGCTTACGGGTTAATAATTAATTTATAGGTTAATATAAGTTTTATCTTGTCTTTCTCAGAAATAGAACAGGATGCAATAGATTGAAATGTTGTCCTCAGATATGAAATATATTTTGTTACTAACAGAGGTGTATACTACTTAAGTATTTTAGTTACATTTTCCAAGCATCTGTGCTTTATCAGAGTGTTTGTCTTGAGAAAAAATGTACTTTACTAAAAAATGTTCACTACATTCTAAAGTATAGAATTATACTGTGTATTCCTTTTATATTGCATATTAAAATTGATTTAATACCTAATTACATAAAAATTAGTACTTTTACTTTTCTTGAGTAAAAATACGAAAGTCCTTTTTACTGAAGTAAAAGTAAAAAATGTACTAGATGTTTAATGTACTTAAATATTAAATATAAACCAAAAACTTGAAATTATGAAATGTAGTGGAGTAAAAATTATGATAACATGCTTTGGAATGTATGTTTTTTTTATCGTATGATAAAATACGAATCTTTGAAAATGTACTTTTATGTAGAAAGTAAAAATACTTAAAGCAACACTATGTAGTTTCCATGTAAAAATGACTTACAGCTCCCCCATGTGGTTGAAATGTGCAACAGTGCCTGGTATCAGACACTCTTTTGCAGGCAGGGGGAGGGGCGGGGGTGTGTGCTCTACCCTCCACCGCCACTTTCAGAGTGTGCTTGTAGCAGCTAGGAGGCTGCTCAGGTTGCAGCAACAGTACAATTTGTCCAGTTAAAAGTTGTTCTATCACTGAAATAATTTTAGAGACATTATTTAAAGGTAAAAAAACTACATAGTGTTGCTTTAAGTAGTGTACACCTGTGGTTACTAACCATATAAGAATGTCTGGATTTCTGTAAAGTCATATTGGCTACAAATAACAATGCCACAGTCCTGACAGTTTGTTACAGTAAACAAACGTTAGCCATAATGGTAATGCAACACAGTTGTCAGCTCTAATGAGCCTGCTTTATAGCAGGGGTAGGCAATGTTGGTCCTGGAGTGCCGATGTCTTACAGAGTTTAGCTCCGTCTCTAATCAAGCACACCTGAACAACTAATCAAGGTCTAAAGAGTCACCTGATAACTACAGGTAGGCAAGGTTGGAACTAAGATTTGAAGGATGTTGGCACTCCAGGACCGACGTTGCCTACCCCTCCTTTACCTGCAGGACAGGTGCTCTCCAGGAACAGGAATGGAGACCCATGATCTACAACACTATAAATTTCACTATAAATTATTTTCGGCTACTACAACTTCAGTCTTTGCGAAAAACAATTATTATACATCTGAAATGAATGCCTGTCACTACATAACTAATGTATTTATTGTAAAAAATGTACAGTCAAAGGGATTTCAAGCCAATGTATTTATTAAATGCAAAACTAGTAATTTAATTTCATAAAATTTTAACACCATTCTCCAGGAGCAGTGTACATATATAGTAGACACAAAATGTATATATGCTGGGTATATATATATATATATATATATATATATATATATATATATATAAAATATTTATATTTTTATATTATATATACTTTTTTTAATATATATACCCATAAACATTTCTTAAATATATACATGTATGTATGTTTGTGTGTTTAAATATACATAATAATTACACACAGCACACACACACACATATTATGCAAAAATTAACTTTTATTTTGTATGCGATTAATTTAATACTAATTTAGTTTTATTCCTGCCCAAAAAAAGCCAGCATGGGTCCTGCAGTGGGATGTTTGGAGGGATCATTTGTATAATTGAACTCTTGACTGTGAATACAATGATGAGATACATTGTGAAATGCAGGACTTAAACTCACTGCGACAACTACATAAGGCTTTTTTGTCGTGTATGGTCGTGCTTGTGTATAAAGGATTTATCTTAAATGAAAGTGGAGACGTGTTGTCATACCGAGCCTGGTTGCAAGGTCATGGGAAACCAACATTGTTTATTAACAATGCCTACTAAAGATTTACAAACTGGTGCTATCAGTAAACTTGACATAGACTGTTAATTTTGTTTAATTTTATCTTGAATATTTGAACCTTAATTTTTTTTTAATAAGAGTACTTGCTTGTTTTTCCAACAAAGAGAACACATTCTGACACATTGTTATAAAAGATTCAATCAAGTCAATGGAATTTCCCACCAGGGCGTATGTGTTTTAGAACAAGTTTGGCTATAATTTAACCTCAGTCAATATAGGATATTGAAAGTAATAGTTTTCTCCACTGTTCAATGAGATGTAATGTCTAAAACAGTTTTTACAGAAAAGACACTTTACATAAATAATAACAAATAGTTTCTAACTCAGCATCTGATTGTCATAAATGAAATAGAAAGTACTTGATTTATAAATAAGTCACATTTATGTAGCCTGGAATTCGGTTGAGTGGTTCAGAGAAAACAGGTGTCTTGCATCACGCAAATCTTGTGCATCCTGTAGGGTCGATGGTTTGTGTGTGCCTGCCTGTGTGCGTGTGTATCAAGTGCTTACATGCCTCTGGATGCCTCATGTGACTAAAGGAAAGCCAGTATCATACAGTAGATCCGAAATTTCCACAGACCCCAATGGCACAATGCGACTTGACTCTTGTAGATTGTTATATAATAATGTATTGCCAGATCTTACTGTACATTATTATTTTTTTAATCTAATTTCTTAAAGTCTAATTTAAATATAAATACAATAACATTGTTTTCTATTATAATCACCATGGTATAGCTGTTACATGTTATTAAAATGATAGTTTAGACAAAAATTATTTTATCATTTAATTCATTCAATTTTTGAAGAGATTTTTGGCAAATGTAAGTGACTAACTCAGTCCCCATTTTGTATAATTACAGTATATGTAAAAAGCCATGTCAAAATTCTTTAATGTTCTCCTCTTGTGTTAAACAGAACAGGGTAATACATGTTTTAAACAACCTAAGTAAATAACAAAATAATAAGAGCTTTTATACTGTATAAGTGATGTAAATTTAATATTTTTGTATAAAGTGGTCCCATTCTCTGAGTCAGAAAAGATGCATGTGATGCACAGCTGTACAGTTAACCTCTTTAGAAGAACTGCTCTGATTTCACAGAATAATTGGTCTTTGAGAGAGAGAGAGAGAGAGAGAGAGAGAGAGAGAGAGAGAGAGAGAGCGAGAGAGAGCGCATGAGAACCTGAGATAAATGAAACATTACGTAATATAAATATTAAACGTGTAATGTGAGACCGAATGAGTAAGACACTGTGAGTATTGTGCTAGTAATATGAGAGAGAGAGAGAGAGAGAGAGAGAGAGAGAGAGAGAGAGAGAGAGAGACTAAGATAAAAGACACATTGCATAAGATAAAGATTGCTGGCCAAATGGGAAAGACCATGGTTTACTGTATTAAGACTGTAATACAGCACTAAATACAGTGTGTGACCAATTATTACATGCATTTGACCACCCAAGTAAGTTGTACTAAGTAACTAAATAGTCATGTTGCGTAATAAATTACTTGAGCTTTATCTTTTAGTTCATTGTAAGAGCATCTTTAAGGTTCAATAAACAGCTGTCTGTTTTGGCATTCAGATATTTTTTGGCATTCAGTGTTCGTTGTAGCAATGTTTGTTGTGTTTAGATCTTGTTAAACCTGCATGAGAGAATACACTTCTACTATAAACAGTCTTGGCTAGTCTTTATAGAAAACAGCTTTACCTGGTGGTTATGATAGAAATCAATTTAGTTGTTGTAATTTTAGTTATTTTCACTCACATTGCTTCTGACTGCCCTTAATAAAACAATGGTTTTATTACAGTTAAAAAAACATGGCTACCGTAGTAAAACTATTATAACCAAATAACCATGGTTTTGCCATTTAAACCAAAAAACCATGGTTACTGTAATAAAACCATGGTAACCACCAAATTACCATGGTTTTGACAGTTAAAACCAAATTAACATGGTTTTGACAGTTAAAACCAAAAAACCATGGTTAGTTTAGTAAAACCATGGTAACCACCAAATAACCATACTTTTGACAGTTAAAACGACAACAAAAACATGGTTACTGTAGTAAGACCATGGTAACCACCACATAACCATTGTTTTGACAGTTAAAACCAAAAAACCATGGTTACTGTAGTAAAACCATGGTAACCATCAAATAACCATGGTTTTGACAGTTAAAACCAAAAAACCATGGTTACTGTAGTAAAACCATGGTAACCACCACATTACCATTGTTTTGACAGTTAAAACCAAAAAAACATGGTTACTGTAGTAAAACCATGGTAACCACCACATGACCATTGTTTTGACAGTTAAAACCAAAAAACATGGTTACTGTAGTAAAACCATGGTAACCACCACATAACCATTGTTTTGACAGTTAAAACCAAAAAACCATGGTTACTGTAGTAAAACCATGGTAACCATCAAATAACCATGGTTTTGACAGTTAAAACCAAAAAACCATGGTTACTGTAGTAAAACCATGGTAACCACCACATAACCATTGTTTTGACAGTTAAAACCAAAAAACATGGTTACTGTAGTACAGGGGTTCTCAAAGTCCGGACCCGACGGCAACTTGATCCGGACCCGCGTCCACTTCATATTACAAGTGCATTAATTTCTATGTGATTGATTAAATGTGTGCATTTGCTATTTTACAAATGCATATTAAACTTGTAAACCATTCGTTTAGTTTTTTTTTCTTTTTAGATTTAAGAGTATTCCTGGTCATAAAATAAAACGAGTTATTTAAAAATGTCCTGTGTGACGCTGTAGCCATCACACCCAGATATTATGCACAGCTACTTCATGTACTACGGCTTTTGATCATTAAGTCCTTATCAATCTGAAATCACTGTTGGTTTGAGTCGTTTAAAACATGCTTTTAAAAAAGCACCACTCGTCAAACATAATCTTAAACATATTCTTTATTATCATGAAAATACCTGAAAAGGTTTGAAGAACAGTAATATAAATATATCCTTAAGCCATTTCCTGGAGCTCCGTGTGTCTGGTTCTTCGTCTGCAGCACATATTAAGTTTCTGCCCGAGAGCGCCCCCTGGCTTTTGGATGTAGCGGCATTTCACCGTAATTCATTGAGAAGCATAGCAAGAATCATCAGCCAATTTATAGACCAATTTCGTGTTTGCAAACAGAGATGACGTTTTTTGTGGGCGGAGCCAAACTGGTTGCAGAAAGTGACTGCTCCGCAGTAGGGTTGTGAAGTGTTTTAGCATTAAACCGTGATTTTTATGGATCCGGTGTTCTGTCGAAGTCTGATTCCTTTATGTTTCCCTTTAGTGCAGTGTTTATTATAGCGTTTTAATCACGTTGTGTTTATTTTTTTAGATAGATAGAAAGTTTAAATGGCTTGGCTATATGCATGTATGTAATGTATATGTATTGTTCTTTTTTGCTAAATCAAATATTTTTACAGTCTGAATCGCTAAAGTACATGTAAAAGCAATACTATCATGTATTATATATATAATAGCGTTTATTAAATATTTCATAATTTTCCTGTTTTCTATTATTTCTTCCTTAATAAATTATAATTGTAACATGATAAAAACGCTATAAGAAACACATGGAGGGAACAGACTTCGACAGAACACCGGACATCTTCTCTACTTATTTTCTATTCTAATTATTAAAAGATTTCCAGATGATTTCCTTGCTCCATTCTGTTCGTTTAAGGGCTTATTGTAATCATAAACACCTACGTTTATCTTCAAATGATGTCTTCGACGATGATATTCTATAAAAATGAAAGCCATCTTTTTTTGGCATTCTTATTCTGACACTTAACAGCACAACCGGACATTTTCCAGTGAGTTATCTTGCTCTTTTCACTCGTGTCTAATTCATTTTCACTGTTTTTCTGCAACCGCATTGCGCGCGCAGCTTGCAGTGACGTAACTGTGACGTCTACTCTAAATTGGTCTATAGGTGCACCCCTAATTTTGGTCAGTCTCTGCCTACCAACCACACTTTTTTTGCCATGGTTTATGTATATGATGGAGAACAAACTGTGCCATTTCTCTAATTAGGTTGCTCTGTATTTTGCACCTGATTACTTTTGGCATATTTCATGTGTTTATTTTTTTTATTTACTTTAAATGCAAAATACACTTATGTTTTTCCCAAACTATTTGTGTTGATTTGTTATATAAACAAATGATTTACATAAAGTTTTTCCGGACCTATGAAAATTATGGGAATTCAGATTTGGACCTTTGAATGTAAACTTTGAGAACCCCTGCTGTAGTAAAACCATGGTAACCACCAAATAACCATGGTTTTGACAGTTAAAACGAACAAAAAACATGGTTACTGTAGTAAAACCATGGTAACCACCAAATAACCATGATTTTGACAATCATGGTTAAAAAAAACATAGTTTAACCATGGTTAGTGTAGTAAAACCATGGGTTTGCTGATAGTATTCAGTACACCAAAAAAACATGGTTACTACACTTTTACCACAATAAAACGATGGTTAATTTCCATAAGGGTGTTTAGTGGTCACAGTCAAACGTTTGACAGCATTTATTCATCTTGTGTGAATATGCAGAAATGATAACCAGTAACTACTTTAATGTAATTCATTTGCTGTATTTTTTACACGGATGTTTGTTATATAATCAATACATCCCATGTTTTTAGGTCAGAATCTGAACGATCATTTGTCGCCCTCTGCTGTTTGATAGTGCGTCAGAAGCGCGTTTAAACTCTGTACTGCCAACAGATGTCGCTGTAGCTTTGAGTTCATCTCTTTCATAGGGAACACCAGCTTTTTAAACCACCAGAAAATGACCATTGTGTTTAGCATCAAGTCTTGTTTAAATCGCATTTCATGTTGGGAGGTAAAACAGTCAGAATCAAGATACTGAAACTGAAACTTTGGCTTTCAGCTTTGATGACAGCAAAGGTATTTGTATTCACAAGCTAATATATATCTATATAATTGTCATGGTGACTTAGTGTTGTGATGTGCAATGATATTTTCCCATGTATTGGCTATAATATATTAAACCTTTTGTTATTTATTTATTTTGTTTCATACCCTAGACAGACAGGCAGACAGACAGCCAGATAGATAAACGGATGGATCCCAGCAAGCAATTTTGCATTTTTGAGATCTAAACATAACCCAGACATCTAGGCTAAAACAAGGTAAAATGTGGGTTGTTATAGTGAAAATCAAATAGACATCTAACCATAGCCCAAAAATGAAAACAAGCATCCTGTAACCACTGTTGACTTTGCTTTCTTGCTGAAGTATAATACATCTTGCAACCAAATGTAAACAAATTCATAGCTGGGCTACATCAGGCCTATAGTTAACCTAGATGATAATAACAGCTTTTGCACGCTGTTGTTGATGGATGGACGGATGTATAGATAAACTGCTAAAGAAAGTTTGACAGTTTAAAATACAAAATTTAAACAAACATATTCAGGAATTTATTCAACAAAACAATAATAAAAGAGACAAACATGACACGATGTAAACACAAAATGTAAAAAAATCCTGTTCAGACAATAAATTAAACAAATTCAGTTCATGAGATCCTTCATAGCACTGAGCCATCACAGTGAGCGTCAGTGCTATCTGTCAAGCTCCTACAGTAACCACAAAGCAGCAGGTGCTTTCTCTGTCCTGCACAAATCCTCACTATGTGACTGTAACTGGGTCTGTGCAAACAACCAGTCCAGTGGGTCTTTAGCACCATAGTCCTTCTGGCTGCTAAACCTTAGCGTGATCTCATCCAGTCCAAGGGAACCGCGACGGGGCTGCAGGGCCCGGGAAGCACTGCGTGGCGAAGAAGCAGAGCCAGCGTGCTTGCCCAAGGTCTTACTAAAGAGACGAGGTCTCTGAGTCCTGTTTACCCTCAGTGGTCCACAGCCAGGCTGGGCGAGCTCTTTAAAGGAGTTGACATATTCATCCAGGGACTGCGAGATGTCCTCATGCGTTTCTGTTATTGTGGGTAGAGGTGCCACAGAGAGCAGTAATCTTTTGGGTTTCATCCTGGATCATAAAGGGAGAGTTGTTAGTTATTTCCAAATGTGCGTGAATGTGAAAACATGTGTATTAAAGTTGAAAGATTAAAACATCAATAAATGTACCTGTTATGAAAGCCTGTAGGAAGAATTGAGTGTTGGCTCTTCTGTTGAGGTTTACTCTAGTTCGGTCTGGTCCACATGCAGCTCAGCGTCTTTTATATAGCCACAGCAGAATGGGATTGTAAGCCAAGGCTAATAGCACTAAATTTAGCTGTGATCTGACCTTGCATGCCTGGCAGGAAGTGTGTGTGTGCTGAGCAGAATGTAGGGAGGAAGCAAACCAATGGGACCTTGCTGCAGCTGCCCTGAATGTTTACATTGCTTTAACAATGAGGGCCTGGGAGAGCTTATTTCTTCACCTATGACACTATGAAACTCACTCTGAATTACAACAGCTGCCAACAACATTATGGGTTTTATCTTGGTCATAGTTTTTATTAAAGAGCAGGTCCTCAGAGATCCATTGGGGAAAAGTCTGGTGGGCCGCTATTCTGACCTCATGCATTGCTTTTTGACTGTGGTAAATGATTATTTACCAGGGATGGTATTTTGTATTTTGCAATCTCTGTTTGTGATGAGGTTGAAGTGGTGGCTTATGACTTCTTTTCTGAGGAGGCACGAATGCGAACCTCGTGAAAACATCGTCATGTGTGTGGATTGTCATGTTCCATCCGTCATACTTTTACAAAAGGTTTATGTGTATCACGTGTGATGTCAAAATCCATGCCTGGTGCATTCCCGTCGAAAGGGTTTATGATTAAAGAGATGCTCACGTTTGCTAGATAATCGCTTAATCTCATTTGTAGGCAGATTTTACTGCTAAGTGAGTGTCTTGCGAGACACGTGCGTCTCTTTTATCATGAACCCTTTCAACGCGTATGCAGCAGGCACGTATTTTGACATGATATGTGATGCACGTAGGTTCCCATGATGCATTGAACACAAATTTTGCCATGACAAACCACACACGACACCTCAAACATTTATCTTTTTCGAGGAGGCAGCGGACGCCACTGTGAGGTTGGATCGAATTAAAAAGTTAAAATTATTTTTTGTGAGTTCACAGAGTTAATGCATTGCAACTAAGCAAATGTCTTCGTTGTCCTTTGGGTTGATAAGCTGGATATATGGTCGTAGTCAGGCCCAGATTGGCCATAGGGAGGACCAGGAGAAATCCCGGTGGGACGGTTTTTATTTTTTAGGTTGCTGTCCCTAGGCTGCCAGCACTTATCCAGCCCCATTCACTTAATTTGCGGGGTTTCAAAATTTTAACACAGGACGTGTGGTTTTCTTCTGGTTTTCAAAGCGCTCACCTGTGAACACAAATATTGTTTCAGATGTGTCTATATTTGAGTATGCTTGCCACGCGTCTGGATGCGTAACGTGATACACACGGCCTCTAAAAGGTAAAGGGTCTACCAATCGTAATTTTTCATAACAATGAATCATCGATGAATGTCTATTGCAAGTGTAACAAAAAAACTATTTGATGCAAAACTCAACAGTTTATTAGTAAAAACTAAGTTTAATATGAATACCGGTATGGTGTTTTCTCAAGGAAAATAAAATTTTGAAAGTCCATTATATATTTGTATATATATGTAAGTACTAAAATATTAAGATAAGGATTTTTATATTTCCATTTGTTTTCCCTGCATATTTGATAAGTCTTGCTAGTGTATTGTATATCAGGGGTTTCCAAACTTTATCAACCTAACAGGTAATCTCCGGACCCACCAATTTTTTTAAATAGAAATATAGGGGGAAGCACAAACACTTTGTTCCCTTTCAGTAGTTTTTGAATAAGTTTAAATGAATTATATTAAAATACCTTATTGTAGGCCTGCACAATTATGCTAAAAATCATTATTGTTTAGGCTACTGTATTTGCACTACACTGAAAAAAAATGATTCATTCAATTTACTCAATTTTTTAAAGGTAATTAGTTGCAATCAATTTATTTAAGCTACATTTAAACAAAAGTTTTTTATTGTATTTTACTTTACTAATCTTTTTTGTTTAAATGTAGCTTAAATAAATTGATTGCAACCACTTACCTTAAAAAAATGTGTAAATTGAATGAATCATTTTTTTTTCAGTGTAAATTGGAAATGATATATTTAAAAATTACAATGAATTGCAAGGCTGCAGAGAAGGCTACTGAGGATTTAATTATATTATTTGAATATAGTCATAAACTCCAGGGCTGAAATTGACTGGCCCTGGTCGTGGTTTTCATAAAGTGATACGTGGAGAATTCAGATCAAATGTGAATTTCTTTTACCCTAGATGCACAAACTCTCTTAAAAATAATTGTGTTACAAAAGGTTCTTTACAGCATTGCTATAGAAAAAAATGTGTCTCCCCAATAAAAACCATTCTGTCAGATTTTTTATGACTATTTATTTAGTCAAACTTTATTTGACTACAAAGAACCTTTTGTAAAACAATAAGGTTCTTCAGATTTTAAAGGTTCTTTATAGCAAGAATTGTTCTTCTATGGCATTGTACTTTTTTAAAGATTGTATAGTACACTTTAGCTAAAAGTAGAGATAAAACCAAAACTTTAAAACTTTTACGTACATAAATAGAAGGCTGTGACCCCATTGCAAGGAAAACAGAAAAAAAAATGCTTCAATCAGCTATTTTTAAGCCGTTGTCTTCAATCTTATGGTTAAATCTCAGAGTGGTATATTTGGCTCTGTTGATATTGGTCTTTGCATGAGAACGGAAACGACTTATCTACTTTGTTGGTTGACTTAGTTCCTGATAGGATTAGGCTGTGCTTAAGTGCACGTGGCAGTAGATCTCTCCATCCGTCCCCACACATAGCCACTCTCTAAAAAATGATGGGTCAACCCAGCGTTGGGTCAAAAAAAAGTTCAAACCCAGCAGTTGAGTTTGAACCCAGAAAAATGTTTCTATTGGACCCAAACAATGGGTTAAAACAACCAGCACAACCCAGCATAGGTTAAATTACAACCCAGTGGTTGAGTTCGTACAATTTTGACTCAATATTGGGTTGAAAATACCTCAGCATTTTGTTTTATTATGCATCTTTAGTATCTTTAGTAAATATTCAAAAGCTACATTTCGGTACAGATACGTGACTTTGAGATACCAGTATGTGCCTCTAAGGTACCAATGTGTACCTTTTAGATATACCACTATGTACCTTTTAAGTACAAAGGTGTACATTTTGAAAAGGTAAAGCCCCAGTGACAACTTTTGTACCTTCTTGTACCTTTTATCCTGAGAGTGTAGACTAATATATATTGTAATGTTTGTCAAGAGTGCATTTGTAAATTAACTTTACTTTTCATTTGAATGAGACTCGATTGATAAAATCCGCATTACCGATCAAGACTTTCGTACATTTGCTATTATTGTCCTGCCTCCAAAGTCACTTTCCATAACTTCACTGCCTTCAATTGTATATCTGGGCTTTGCAACTGCTTGTTTAGCACGTACACTTGAAACAAAGCTCAGACGTGAGCCAGCAGGATTTCCTCCATCTGACAAAAGAGTTAATGATGATTATTATTATTTCTTGTATCGATGCAGGAAGAGGGTGAGCTGATCGTAGAGGGTTTACTCAACATCTCCTGGGGCCTGAGGAGGCCAATCAGACTTCAGATGCAGGATGACAACGAGCGTTTTTACTATGACTGCACAGAAGCGTGGAGGTCAGAGAGCTCCGAGTCCAGCAGGTGGGTGGAACAGTCTGGATCTTTGCTACACACCACCACACCCAACTGGTGTCTTTCTCCTTCATTGGGGCAAAACTCAATCTGTTTCTCTCATGAATTCAGTCTCATAGACACCTCAAAGCATAGGTCAGTTTTTGTTATGGGTGTGGAACGTTTTTGCAGATGTTTTGTAGATGATATGGAACAGGTTAGGTCTGCTGCACAATACATATAGAGAAGCTAGGTGAAAAGGTCTAGTACAGCTATTGTCCAACTGTCCAAATATGTCTTGATTTTAATAAGAAATAAATTGTTAAACGCAAATGTTAGCTTAAACTTATCTATTTATGCTCAGATGTTTTAAAAGGTTTAAAGTGACAGATAACTTAAGCATTATTTCAAAAATGTGTTCCTGTAGCTCACTGGAAGATGATTGCCTTAACAATGCAAAATCTTGTGAAAATTCTTGAGAAAATGAATTTATTATAACATACTGTAAGTCAATCAGGATAAAAGTGTCTCCCAAAAGTGAATGAGTGAAAGTAAAAACAATTCCCAAACAAGCATTTGTATTTGTTGTTTTCTTTCACAGCTGTAATGCTGTAAGTGCTGATAATGACTCATAGTCATTGTTGTGTGTTTTCTGTTGATGTAATTTCCTAACACATGTTAACTAGGTGAAAGCTAATGTTGTGTTGTTTTGCTCTTTATACCAAAAGAGGATCTGGTTAAATTAGATGTCTGGGCCTCTTTGTAGTCTCACGTGCACTCATGTATCATGGACATTATAATCAGATCTAAGCATCATGTTCAAACCCCTTATGACCCTTTGTTTTATACTATGATCAAAAAGATTTAAAGGCTTTTAACATAATCAGATTATGATCATAATAACATGCACTGTAAAAATTCCTTGTTGCACCAACATGTTCATTCATTTAATTTAATTTTACAATTAATTTAAACCTTCTTAGTTGCAGTAAATTATCAAAATAAAGTTGAATTAACTAAAGATAAAAAAAATTTACAGCCAAATTAATAAATCCGAAAACATGTGTTGTTAAAGATTAATTATTGTTTGCAACTTTTTTGACGTTATAATGAATTAGCATCATTTTTTTGATTTACTTTTTTTGCTTAACAGGAATGAAAATAATGAGCAGAGCAATCCATTGCAGTTTTCTTCAGAGCCTAACAACAACAAAATCTGTGCCACATCCATACCGAGTGAGTATGAATAAGATTCAGATTTACCACAGAAACCATCACAAAGTTACATAGTCTGATGGATAAAAATATTATGTCTTTGGTGGCCTAAAAACACCTTTTTAAAGTTGCATGCTTTTTTAATTATGCCGTAAGCTTTTGGACCAAATGCATTATTAGATGTAATTTCCCCAAATGATCTTATAATTGTGATCCTGTATATGAAATCCATGTATATGAAAAAAACCCTGTATATGAAAATCCAGGCTAAAGTCTCATAATCTCATTTTGAGATTTGATTTCACTCAGTAAAAAAACAGTAAATCACAAAAATTACTTTAACTGTGTTTTTAAAGACAGGGTCACCATTAGTCACCATTAGTGTAATGATACATAAATAGCTGCTTCCTCACTAACTGTGTTTAGACATTGTGTTTTTAGCAGCTTGGAAATGAATTAGATATTTTTAGATCATCATTATCTGTGTTTAATATATATCCAAATGCATAAATGTGTTATTCAAAGCGATTTAGAGTAGCCTATATTTGTATTAGTATGTCAGTATCACCATACTGGATATAACAAAATTGAGCATTTCTATTTCTATGAGAGACAATGCAGCGCTTAGTATGGCCGCTCTTGCAACCATGATACAGACATGATACAGAGTCACATGAGGCGCTTGCCATCCTCAGCATATGTGCAGTACCTAAAAATATCTTAAGAAAAGGTGTTTTTTAGCGCATTTTGAGCTTAAGAAGCAAAAGTTGTGGTATGGTTGATGTGAGATTTAATTGTTGGTCAGAAATAGGTTGTTTAATTATGATTTTACCACACGACTTTAGAGAGATCTGTCTTTCCCCATTCAAGTAGATAGGACTTTAGTCATGCATGACTGAAATAACTGCCCATATAGATGATGTAAAGATGGATGCTAGTGACGCAACTCCTTTGGTATTCAATGGGCTGCCAAACAACATTAACCCATAATGCACCAACTGAATCCCTAACAGACCTATCGTTGTCTAGTACTGTAGGTACTGTAATTTACTTCAGGTCTCTGCTTTTCAGCAGCAGGTATGGATGGATATGATGCTGAGGAGGATGTCCCTCAACTGCTGAGGACAAGAAGTGACGCAAGTTTTGTAAACATCCAAAGAAGATCTAAAATTCACAACTCTGCAGATTCACAGCAGATTAAAAGACATCGTTTCTCCATCAATGGACATTTCTACAACCACAAGGTGAAAAGCTGGACCTGATTTTTAACAAATTTAACTGTTTAAAGATTATTTACATTATAGAAAGCATTTATGCTATATAAGCACAAATAACCCTAGTTCATTTAAGGTGTAACTATCTATAAACCTTTGCCTCAGAGAAGAGCAGTGCATGATCTCAGTAGGAAGCCAGAAAAGAGTTGGACCTCTTCCACACTCAGGGCTTTACTGTAGGAAAATAGTACAATAGTGCTTAATGAAAGATAGCACGTCTTGTGCCTGGCAAAGGGCCTGATGCTTTCAGAAAGTGCCACAGCAGCATCTGTAAGGGAAGTGTCTGTTGTCCAAGTGTTTATGTTGTACTTAAGTGTTATGAGATGGATGCAGGTGTTGAGAGGCAGTTCTTTCCTGTACAGGCGTTGCTTGTCACCTGCCCCTCTCATAAATGGTCTTCAAAGGTCATATATATGTGAGCTGGGCTGTAATGATCTCTTGACAGAAGTATCTAGCATTTTTGCTGGCCAAAAACTGTGTAAAACATGAAAGGAAAATTTTGTTATTTTCAAGTATGACTAAATAGTTTGGTCTCTTATTTATTTTTATACAGAGCTTAAATGTAAATGATAACAGAGTGTGCTTTGATTTAAAGTTATTGTGAAAAAATGCTAAATAAATATTAAACAGAAATGTTATAAGTGCGGTTTACAAAGATCTCATGTTATATAATGATATATGCTTTATACAGTATGTTATATTACATTGTGTGTTTTTTATATGTTGCAGGCATTACAATTATTTTATTATAGGCTACATTTTTGTCACTTGTTTCAGATATCTACAGCTGATTATTGTTGAAATTCATCTTTTTTTTTTACATTTTTTTATATAGACATCTGTTTTTACTCCATCGTATGGATCAGTGACTAATGTTCGAGTGAACAGCACTATGACAACACAGCAAGTTCTTAACTTACTTCTTCATAAGTTTCGGGTAAGTTTTGCCTTATTTAGTTTTGATGATACAGCAACCTACTGTTCATTATTACACTGCTCTGTACTTGTACAGGTAGATAATACTGCGGATGAATTTGGTCTCTACCTAGTCCATGAATCAGGAGGTAATATTTTTTATTCCAAAGTTTACTTTAAACAAAAGTAAATTTACCTTACAAGAGATTTTTAATTTTATTAGAGAGAGCAAAACTAAAAGAAACAGAATACCCTCTGGTATCTCGTCTGCTGCATGGTCCATGTGAAAAAATCGCCAGAATATTTATTATGGAAAAGGACCTTGGTGAAGAGATTACGTACGATGTGAGTATATCTATGCATTTCAAAGTTTAAAATTTGCATGCTTCCCCAGGCAAACTTACATTCAGTTGCTCATATATAAATGAAATTGCAGTTTAAGATGCTACATACAGTTTCAAGTCTAATTTTAGGCATATGTAGCTTATCAAGAAGTCTAACAATCGTACAAATATATCTGTTGCAGAATTTGTTTGCTTTATTATTAAAATTATGCTCTAAATGAGCATGTTGGCTTCTCTATTTCCTATTCCGCATTTTCTCATATTTAAATTAATCGTTTATTTGATTTTAAACTGTGGTTAAAATATCTATACGGTATTTTAAGGGTTAACACACTTTCTTGTCTTTCAGGTTGCACAGTATATCAAATTTGAAATGCCTGTTTTGGACAGTTTCATTAAGAAATTGAAAGAGGAGGAAGAGAGAGAGATTTTAAAACTGACTAGAAAGTAAATACTTACATTCCCCAAGTGGCACAATTTTTTTTTATAAAATAAAGATTTTCCAATTTCCAATCAATGGACAATACAAGCATAAATTTGTATTCATTATAATCTGAACTGTGTTGTTGTTTGTCATTTCACAGATACAGTGTACTAAAATCCATGATATTGCAGAAATTAGATGGCATCTCTCAGATGAATCATGTGTGAGAAAATCTGCTGACATCAGAAGAATCAACAGTGACTTAGGCTATAGGCTAGTTTTAGGGTTTTATTTTCAGAAGACAAGTGCAATAACTAGTATATAACATATAGGCTAGTTTTGTACATTATATACTGTATTAATTGTATTTTTACCCATAATTCTCAGGCATTACAAATGACCTAGATTGTTTTTATGATGTACATATATGATCTCCGTGGTTTTAAAAGGGCCAACTATTGTATTTTTTGTAAAACTTTTAGAATATACTCTTGATATTATTTCTACAGTAATGGTATTTTTATTTTTCATAAAATTAATATATGAGAAATGTTTATATGATTTTATATATTGTCACTGTCTATTTCTATGTAATATTGTCTGGTTAGTTTTATACATGCATGTAGAAAATCATGTCACCTCGAATAAATAGCAGCAGACATTAGACCATATAAAACATCAGTATGCCTTATTTAAATAGATGCTCAATTGTCTGCGCTCCTCGGCCGGGCACATTGACAATTCACTTTTTTAAACTCCACAGTCTTTATTTTCATAATCTTAAATCATTGTTTCAATGTTTTAGAAAAATAGCTTGTGCTTTTTCATTCATGTTCACAATAAATGTCTATTGTTCTTAAAGGGACCCTCATACTGAGCCAGTTCCCACGAGCTATAAAAGGTTGTTGTGATGGCAGTGCCTTCTGGTTTCAGCGCCCATGTTACACATTGGGAGGCATCATGGGAAACAAGGAACATTTCAGTCCTCAAGGTTGTTCCCTTTTCCTGGACATGCAGCACTATGTTTTTTTTATTCTGGCAACACTTTACAGTAAGGTTATAACATAACTTGACCTACATAACAAATACTGCTACAGTGTTAATTAATGCATGTTATTATCAGCATTTATCAAACTTAACTGTAACATTATTTAATGCACAATGAACTAACATAAATAATTGCATTGTCATTAACATTAGATTAATAGAAATTAATAAATGCTAAAAAAACTGTATTGCTTATTGTTAGTTCATTTCTGCTGATGCATTTACTAATGTGAACAAATCATACTTTTTGTAAAAAGTTTCCCATTATTCTTTTCCAAGATCTGAAAATGATTTCCTGGCACACATAATTAATTGTATCAATGTAATTTGCATTCTGCTTAAATGTGCATGGCAGTACAGGTTCTGTTGCATAAATAGTTATTTATATTCAATATAGATTCAGTTGTGTGTGCATCAGTATCAGATTGTAGATACTTAACTATAAACATTCTAACAACTTGACTTTGAACTATGCCAAGTACAAAGTACCTTCAATGTCATTAACTAAAGTTCATGAAGTGCACTGGCACGGGGATCATGAATAAATTGAGCTAACATTGCCTTTTGTAAGACTTGTATTCAGTATTCTTTACTGAATACTTTATTAACTCTTTTCACTTTTAAACATGTTTCAAGAAACTAAAAAAGATAGAAGACTGCCCTCGTCTGGTAAAAAGTAGTATAGCTTTAGAAATACAGTTTTACGATATTTTAAATTTGACCACCTTTTATTTTGTGTTGGTAAAAGTTCTACGAGAGATCTCATAAAGATAAAGTTTGATTTTATGGCAGAAAGTTTTTAAAGATATATCACACATGTACAGTATCAAAGACATTTCGTTCATTACTGTACTGTTTAAAGTGGAAAAGTAATTTTGAACTTACGAACAAACGCTACCTATTAAGACCTTAAGAAAGCGTAAACGTTTTTATCTTTACTGTATATAAAAGTTTACTGTATGTTAACTGTATGTTGTTTCATCAGGTAGGCGTTTTTTTATTTGGCTTGTTTGACTTCCTGCAGCGCCGAAAGAAACGACAGACGGATGACGTCAAAGTACCGCGAGTTTGATTCGAGAAATCAAATGGAGAAGTGTAACTTCGACTAGCTCTCGCGGTGCTTTGACGCCATCCGCCTGTCAGTTCTAGCAGCGCCGCCGCATCAGATGACAGGTCACGTGTCAGTGTAAGGGGGAGGGATCACGAGAGAGAGAGAGGGAGAGAGAGAGCCCTCAGCGTCTTGTGCGAAATAAGGTAACTGTTAACGCGTTCAATGGCATCGCAGCGTTCAGCTCTCGATTCGCAAATATTTATAATCGGATGCGGCATTTCAGGAATTGGTGCTGCTCAGAAATTAATCAAGCATGGTTTTCGTAATGTACACATCATAGAAGCAACTGGAAGAAGCGGTGGCAGAATACAAACAGGCCGGCTGGGTAAGACTGAAAATGATAATTTGCCTATTATATAACAGCACTTAACAATATGAACAGAAATGTAAACTGCATTGGTCGTTTTTCTGTCATTCATCTACATCTACCACACTCTTCATAACTTCCTATAAACACACATGGCCTGCAGTACGTGGATTAGCATGTTTGGTTAGATTTTAATCAAATTGTTTATGTATTTTGAGATTACTCTGATATTTTAACTGCAATATGTTATGGTTTGCATCTGCAACTTGGGGAAGTTTTCATGAACATAACATTAAAAATGGTCAGCTGTTTGTTTAGTCACATAACAAAACAGTACAGTATATAAAAGAAGTACAGAAGATAAACTGATATAAACATGTGCCTACTTATTTTGTAAAGCTAGTACAGTCCAGTAATGAACAAATAAGTCAGTAGTTAAAGATTAACCAGATTGCAAGATGACACCACTGATACTTGTAATTTTTTTAATACATTTTGCAAAAGTAGCACGTGCCACTGACAGTAATATGAAATAGTATTATTATTATGGCTTTTAATATTACTATACACATGTACCATGGCTTTTACAATGTAGACTGCTAAACCTACAATAATCTAAACCTGAACCATTTTACTATTTAACAATTTAATGTAAAATACAAAAAAAAAAACAAGTTTCTGCAATTGAATCATTCACCAGTGGGACATCTTTAAAATTTTACACAGCCTACAGTAAATAAACAATAATTTAACCTGCTGTACAATTAATTGTATTTTTCAAATAATTTGTTCATTTCATTCATAATTAATCATGTATAGAATGTAACTCATTAACATATTAATGGGAATATACAGTACAGCTCTGGAGCAAATATTTATCTTGATCCTTATGACAACTGTTTGTATACATGTATGGAGAAAGAAAGAGATATGAGAGAGATGTTTTTTTACACTTTTTCTCATTTTTTGTTAAGGTGATAACATTGTGGAGATTGGTGCTAATTGGATCCATGGCCCATCAAAGGAAAATCCAGTGTTTCGCTTGGCATGCGACTACAGACTCCTTGACAAACAGTCAATGTCTGAAGAAAACCAGCAAATTAAAATGGATGGCCCTACGCTATTTAATCCCAACTGGTTTTCCAGTTCAGGTCAAAAACTGGGGCCTGAAGTCATGGGGCCAGCAATGGAGCTTTTTATAAAACTAATGGAAAAGAGCCAGCAGTTCAATGAGATCGGCGGAGAGCCTTTGCCCAGCGTTGGAAAGTTTGTTAAGACGGAAGCTGAACGTCTGGCCCCAGAAGAGTGGAAGGAAGATCCGGTTAACATAGATTTAAGAATGGCGATGATAAACACATTACTAAAGATGGAGTGCTGTGTGAGTGGAACACACACGCTGGATGATGTGGGTCTGGGAGCCTTTGGCATGTATAAGACATTTCCAGGACTGGACTGCACTTTCCCAGGGTGAGTGATCATTGTGACAGATCCTTTATGTAAAATGGTAGAAATGTTAGTATGCTTGTTTACTGTGTTGCTAGTCTAGTTGGTGGGCCAGAGAAAATATATTATTCATAAATCCTGTGCATGGTACCATCATCATCTAAAACACAAAAAAATGATGACCATTTTACTGCAGGGGTATCGGAATTCAGTTGTCCAGTACAAAACAACTAACGTGTTAATGTACTCTTTATTTCACAGAGGATATGAAGGTTTAATTGATAACATGATGAAGGGTCTTCCCAAAGACATAGTCTTGTACAACAAGCCGGTAAAGTGCATTCACTGGAACAACACGAAGAATGGACCAGACACTAAAACCCTCCCTGTTTTGATTGAATGCTGTAATGGAGAGACATTTGCAGCCGACCATGTTATAGTCACTGTCCCACTAGGTAAGTGTGATACAGCCGGACTGACCACTTTTGTCTGGGATTTTTATGCATTTATATACTCAATTGTTATTAGATTACTACGGTATCTCTTTGCAACAAATTTTATGTGCTGTTTTTTTAACAAAGGGTACCTGAAGAAGCATAAGGACACTTTCCTGAGCCCTTCTCTTCCATTGCACAAATTGCATTCCATTCAGAGAATGGGTTTTGGGACCAACAACAAGATCTTCCTTGAGTTCGAGCAGCCTTTCTGGGATGATGAGTGTGAACTGATCTACCTTGTGTGGGAGGATGAGACGGATCTTTCTGATGTTGTTTCCGACGTAAAGATGTCCTGGATTAAAAAGATATTTGGATTTACTGTGCTCAGGCCCACAGAGAAGTATGTACGATAGTAATGCTACACATTACTACAGTTTATACCTTATTACTTTTCTTTTGCTACACAGATTTGGACACGTGCTCTGTGGATGGATTGCGGGACATGAATCCGAGTACATGGAGACACTGTCCGAATTGGAAGTGTTACAAAGTGTCACACAGCTTCTTCGTAAATTTACTGGTAACATTTTACTCACTTAAAATCCTACAGGTTGTTAACTGTACATCTTATATGGACATCATTGCAGTTTATTATATGTATTATTTTGTCCATATTCGATATACTGCATCCACAGTCGATTCTGTAAACACCAATAAAGACAGAATATAAGTATATGTAAGATAATGTAAAAAAATGTATTAACATTTTTAGGGAATCCAACTGTTGCACCAAGAAGGCTCTTGAGATCACAATGGTTTCATAATCCATATTCCTGTGGCTCTTACACCTATGTGGCCAAAGGTTGCTCAGGATATGATATAGATAACCTTGCTGAGCCTCTTCCACTAAATGGCGGTAATTCAAAGGTACAGCTACTCATACTAAATTTTATACTAATGTTTAACGGATATATTTGATTATTTTTATTAGATGTAAACTTGTTAGTATCTCATTATAACATGAAAAAACATAATCTTTGTTTTCTGTAGCCTTTGCAGGTGTTGTTTGCAGGAGAGGCCACACAAAGGTCCTTCTTCTCTACAGTTCATGGAGCATTGATGTCGGGTTGGAGAGAAGCAGAGCGTCTTATATCTCACTACACTCCTACATCTGGTTCATTCACATCTAATTTGTGAAAACTCCTCATGTTAGAGAGGGATGAAGATCTTTATAAAAATTATATTTTTGAGATCGGAGGGGTTTTGTGCCTTAAATGGGGAAAATTTGAATGTACAGTAAATTGCATAGGCAAATCTGTATTGTCAAATTATGTCAGCTATTGTTTTGTGGGTTGAGTTGGGAACGTCCTAATTTCAAAAAATTTTTTACTGAAAAAATTATGCTGCACTTTGCACAAACGTTAATAGTATATTTTTGTGATCGGTATAGACCATTGAGATTTTTTAAAACATATTTTTTTATACAATTGCTGATTATCCTTAAAATTTTGATGCCAATTTAATTTATTTTCTGGTTCAATTTGATAAGACTATCGAATGAATAGTAGCCTACATGTATTATTTACTCAACAGAAATTTAATTTGCAATTCATATGTATTTCTAGCTCTTTTACAATCTTAAAGGAACACGCACAGATTTTGGGAATTTAGCTTATTCACCGTATCCCCAAAAGTTAGATAAGTCCATACATACCTTTCTCATCTCCGTGCGTGCGTGCTGTAACTCTGTCTGACGCAGCCCCCGCTAGCTTAGCTTAGCACAAAGTCTGGAAGTAAATGGCTCCAGCTAGCAAACTGCTACCAATAAGTGACAAAATAACGCAAACTTTTTCCTATTTATGTGTTGTGATTTGTATAGTCACACCGTGTACAAATAACAACGTGATATGAGACACAGCGATCTTTTAACAGTATACATACTGGGAACTATATTCTCTGAAGACGAAGCACCGCTTCTTGGGCGGAGTGATTTGCTTGCAGCACCCGAGAAGCCCTGATGAGGAGCAGAGAGTTCGATCAGAGTTGTGCAAATCACTCCGCCCATGTAGCAGTGCTCTGTCTTCTGAGATTATAGATCCCAGTATGTATACTGTTAAAAGATTGCTGTGTCTCATATCACTTTGTTATTTGTACACTGTGTGACTATACAAATCACAACATATAAATAGGAAAATGTTCACGTTATTTTGTCACTTATTGGGAGCAGTTTGCTAGCTGGAGCCATTTACTTCCAGACTTTGTGCTAAGCTAGCGGGGGCTGTGTCAGACGGAGTTACAGCACGCACGGAGATGAGAAAGGTATGTATGGACTTATCTAACTCTGAGGGATACGGTGGTGAATAAGCTAAATTCCCAAACTCTGGGCGTGTTCCTTTGACATTGTTGCAAAGCAGCATTACAGAAAATTTGTTTCAGGACAAACATAGACATAAAAACTGTATAAAAACAAGAAACTTAAAAAAAAGAAAATTATAAAATACATATAATGCATTTTTAGATTGCAAAGTTTCCATAAATACAGGCTACCTGATGACATGAAAGTGTACTGTAATTTACTGTTGATATGTTACCATACAGTAAGTCAATACAAATAAAAGACCACAAAATGTGTTGCATGTAAGGCAGTGTTTCCCAACCTTGATCCCGAAAGCACACCAACAATACACATTTTCCAACTATTCCTATTCAAACACACATGATTCCGCTCATTAGTAATAACTCAAAGATGAAAAATAATGGGGCCAGATTTGTGAGAGATCCAATACTTGCACTGTAATTGTGCCTCCAATGGACATGGTTCCTTATTTCTCAAACCAGCACTGTAGATGGCGGTGTGATCAGGGGCGTCAGTTTGTGTTGAAAAGTGGTGGGGACAAAAGATCAGATGAAAAAACATTACAGCAGGATTGGAAAAATATTGAATAATGGTGCATCAAAAATGGGCATAGCGTAGGCCAGTCAACAACACAAAAATACTCATCATAAAAACCCTCAACAATGTTGACTGCACATGTAACAGTCCCTACAACACCAGCTCAATCGAACAGTGCCAAAGCACCATACGGTAGAAAACAGCAGCACGTTAAGTCAAAGATTACAATGAAATTCATTACATATGTAAAAGAAACCACACCATAAGCACACAAAGCAACATATGTGACCCTGGAACACAAAACCAGTCGTACACTGCAAAAAATGATTTTCAAGAAAAAAATGATTTGTATTTTTGTCTTGTTTTCAGTAGAAATATCTAAAAATATCTTAAATTAAGATGCTTTTTCTTGATGAGCAAAATGACCCAAGAAAATAAGTCTTTAAGTAAGTTTTTAAACCAAAAATATCAAATTTAAGTGATTTTGTGCTTTAAACAAGCAAGAAAATCTGCCAATGGAGTAAGCAAAAAATCTTGAACATTTTTCTTAAACACTAAATTCAAGAAAAATTCTGATTTTCAGATTTGTTTGATTGTTTTATGCTCAAAATCACTTAAATTTGATATTTTTGGTCCAAAAACTAGACTTAATTTATCTTAATTTAACAATTTTTAGATTTTTTTTACTGAAAACAAGTCAAAAATACTAAGAATTAGTTTCTTACTCATTATTTTTGTCTTGTTTTCAGTAGAAATATCAAAAAATTCTTGAATCAAGATTTTCTTGATGAGCAAAATGAGGTAAGAAAATAAGTCTAGTTAAAACAAGCAAAATTATCTGCCAATGGAGTAAGGAATTTTTGCTTAAATTAAGTGGTTAGGAAAAAAGAAATCTTATTTTAAGATTTTTTCCTCACCCCATTGGCAGATATTTTTGCTTGTTTTAATCACAAATTCACTTAAATTGTGTACTTTTTTGCCAAAAACTAGACTTATAGAAAAATACTAAGTAAGAAAGTCATTTTTGCCGTGTAAGTCGCACAGGTATTGCTTGATTTTTCAGAACATTTCAACCAAATGCTTTTAAAAAGTGGTGGAGACATGTCCCCAGCTTCCCCAGTGTAAATGACACCTATTTTCCTCCCTACGTCACCATCTTAAGAAAGAGATGACGTGTGGAAATTTTCCAGGTTAAATCCAATAATAGCTAATGTAGAACAACACTTGTGGAGGAATATTAAAACGTATAAAATATTACACATTTCAAAATCGATCAAACTCAATATTAGTACAAGAGTTATCATACGATGTTTAATAAATGTTGTTTCTTAGTAGTAAATTTCAGTTAATCAAATACAGATAAATATGACACAATTGGAAACGTGAATAATAAGAATAATTTAGATGAATTAAAACATGTAAAATAGATGAATAAGCTGTGCTGCACACTCCAGTATATAGGTGGCGGTATGCACCTGTCATGATCGTCTGTAACCCGCGAAAAAATAAAAATAAATAAGAAAGATTTTCCGGTGTCATGAGCAATCCAGTCCCCCCCATAGACAGTAAAAGAAATGGACACAGCGACCCCATTGGATTCAACGGAGACAAGTGAAGTCAATTAGAAGCACGCACTTCCTGGGTGTCGAGCGTACTGCGCAGACTCAAACTGAGCTCAATGACGTGGATGTCACGTGAGCAACCTGTCTGGCAATTGTAAGTCTTCTAATAGCCGTGCCACGGGAAATCTGAATCACCTACTGAATCTTGCAGAGACGTCGAGCGTGAACAGGAGCACATTTTGGTTAGTATTCTGATTAGAGCTCCCTCACTTTATGCCTTCACGTCCAACCGATTGCCTCATAGTCAGTAAAAGATTGCCTGTGAGCTTCTCTCCCAGTCCATACGGTAATTTCTCTACTGTGCGACAGAAAGTCGCAGGTTATGACGCAATCGTTAGCCTATTTTTACAAAAACTGCTTCTACTGGGACATAACGTAAGATACATGGTAATGCAGCCTTTTATACATTTTCGTGTTTCTTTAGAAATAATTAATGGACAAATGGAGTCTTTAAACGCCTCAGATGTAAAGTTATTCGCTGTCAAAGTGACGCCAAAATGAATGGGAGTCAATGGGATGCTAACAGCAGATGGGTGTTCGCTAAGCAATGGCGGCGTCCAGGGAAGCTTCAATAAAATATGAAACCCTGCCCCCCTGGTCCCCCCGAGCAATTCTGCCCCCCTAGGACCCCAATTGGTACCTAGCAGTAATGCCTGGTCAAAAACTTGTCATCGCGATATCTTGATGCTAATGGCTAATGGAAGCTGCGTTAGTGGTGTAGCAAGCTAGGTACTTTTTACAAAATAGAAGCATACAAAATATTTTTAAAATAAAAGCTTACAAAAATAATATAATTAATGAACTAATATTCATGTTGCAAACACGTGAGCAGCACGTAATGACACACGTAATCGCCTAAAAACCCAATTAATTGCCTTACACAACAAAAACACATTTCAATTTTATGTTATTGATTACTAAGTTATCTGAACGTGAAACATATTTTTTTAAACCTCAGGATAAAAAAAAATGACATTACGTTATTACGGTGAGTGCAACTGGTGTTTGTGTTAAGCTATTTTACCCGATAGCTGTATGCTAAGCTGGTACGTCACGTTAAGCTAATTAAAAAAAATCTAAGAACGAGATTTGGTAGATCTCACCACCTAGAGCATCAGTTATATACTACTATATTAAACGGATAATTTAAAATAGACCAATTGTAATTTTAACAACATTCTAACGATATAAATCATCACGAAATTTTGAAGGAATTGTAATAAGGCGCTACAAAGGCTACCCATGAGGAGTTTTTTCAGCCAATGGAATTACGCGGGGTCCTAGGGGGGCAGAATTGCTCGGGGGGACTGGATTGCTCACGACACCTGTCGCCGTTGTCAACACCGGTAGTCTGCAAGTTGGTTATAAGTACATTTTATTTAATTCTGGTGCCACTCGTTTCATCGGTAAGTAAAATACGCTTTAAATGCCATTTTTGTTATTTATTAGGCAAGTTATATATTAAGACAAATTAAGGTTTTGACTGACTCTTGAGTTTAATAGATAAGCTTGGAGATAAACAGTCCATGCAAATATGTAAACACTTAAGATTTATGCAAGACAAAAAATGTCTAGAAAGACCAATTGCTAGCAGTTTAGGAAATGTAGAAAGAAATGCATTCCTCAAAAGTTGTCTCCATATGTACAGTACTGTCACAACAAAAAAGTCACACCGTGGGACAAATACCTAATGTCTGTTGTCTTCTGTTTCTTTGGTGCTGGGGTTGCCATTAAGAAGACTCATCACCACCCAAAATTTCAAACTGTGAAGTTTACATTAAAAAGCAAATGGAGGGAGGTTTCCCTTTTGTGGAGACCCTTACTCGTATAAAAACTGAGGATGAAATAATCAGTCCCCTTTATTTCAATAACCAAGATGAGACCTCACAGGACTTTATAAATGGATGCCCAAAAACGGAAAATGACACCATACTGACACTGAAATCAGAGTTAATTTATTCAGACATTCAGGCATCCCAAGATAAATTTAAATCTGATAAAGACGTCTCCTCGATCCTTCACTCTCAGGATGATGATAAAGAGTTTCTGGACCTTAGTGTGCAAATTAAGAAGGAAGCATTTGATAACTTTCCTGCTGGCCTTATACCTCCAATTGAAATGGAGGAAGAAGAATTTGAAATCACTTGGAACACACGTGCTTCTGTAGATAAAACACAAAATAAACAACAAAACAAAACGGTACGCAAAGAGAAATGTTCAGCTAAGCAACACAAAACCAAAAAAAGCTCTAAGAAAAAAACTGATGCATCGAGCAAAGTAGCTGGATGGTCGACAGAGCTGACTGAAACAAAGCACATCATACAAACTCAAATGAACTCCAATTTGAGCAAAAGAAAGAAAAGTGTAATTACTCCTAAGAAGACAGGTGAAGCAAGAAACACCAACCAACTACACAAAGAAGATCTGTTTAGTTGTGAAACATGCGGGAAAGCATTTCATCAATCGACTCTTCTTACCGATCATGTGAAGATTCACAGAAGACAGAAGCCATACACCTGTGACCACTGTGAAATGAAGTTCGCCAAGCCATCTTATTTGAAAATACACTTGCGTAGACATGCTGGTGATCGGCCAATTTCATGCGATAGCTGTGAAAAGAGTTTTTTTGACAAATACGACCTAAGGGTGCACCAGAGAGATCACACAGGAGAGAGACCCTTTTCATGCTCTGAATGTGGAAAGGGTTTTAAGCGTATTTACACGCTTAACAAACATAGACGCACACACTCAAATGAGAAACCATTTCAGTGCTCTTTGTGTGGGAAGGCTTACAAATATGGCTACAGTTACAGGTTGCATTTGAAGGATCATCTTGAGTAGAGTCCACAATGTGCATCTGCGTGTTTATGAAGAGTTTAGAGGGAATCAGATTTTTTTTTCATTCCTTATAAAAATAAGGTGAATATGTAAAGTGTGGTCATGTTTTTTATATTTATTGGATTGTTAAGCTTTCTACCTGAAATGAATTTTATTTTTTTTACCTTAGTTTTTCTTATGGTACTGTGTTTTAAATAAATGAGTGACATCACCAATCACTAACATATGATTGATTATTCCAGTAATGTTAATTATTCCAAAGCATGTATCTTTATTGGATAATGTACATTGCAAATAGTTGGATCAAGTTAAAAAATTACTTAAATTGGTTACACCTAAAAAATTATGTTTTTTTCAACTTGTATGTTTGTATTTTAAGTTGATCTAACTTTTACCTTTTTACAATGTAGCTCATTACACTCTTTAAAATAAAGGTGCTTCATGATGCCATAAAAAACATTTTTGACTAAACAGACGTGCATTGCCTAATGCATATTTTTAATGTTTTGTAAATTGTGCATTTAAATTATTTACGTCTCAGTTAACTAATATATCCCAGTTTTTGCTAATTAAAGAGTTATGATGCAAGGATTAAGGTTCTTTGGTATAAGGGATCCACTCGGGCACTAGCAAGATGCACTCAGGAAAGCAGGTACAGTAAGTGTGCATATAAAAATGCTTCTCACTACTAGGATTTAACATTTCTCCACCAGAGGGAGGCTAAATTCTGCACATGTTGACTTTGCTGTATATATAAGCATAATTGCTTTCTGTAAGGGTGCACATAATTGTTAGGATTATAGGTACGTTACAGAAGAATATAAGTCCATTGCTTCCCTAAATGTGAGTAAAGATACCTGATTGGTTTGTATTTGTTTTGTTAAATAATAAAGTAAAGTAATGAAAAAGAATGCAGCAGTGGCCCCAGATGTGGCAGCATCACCAAACAAGGCAACTGTCTTCATCTGAGAAATCTACTAAAGAAAGTAAAGATTGCTCAAGTCAATCCTTATATTGAAGAAATATCCTCCTTTTTAAAGCAAAAAATCAGGAGCAAACTCTCCAATTTTAGAACTGATGAGATGGGTAAATTTGGGGCTTGTAATGTGTGTCTGCCAAAGGATGAGAACCTTAACGCCACAAGGTGGAGCACAAATCACTTTGACAATGTTAGGCCAGCATACAGCAGGTGAGTCAATCAGATGTAAAATCCTGTATGAGAATCCCACATACAGTAGACGTATTAAACCCTATTGGTTTCTTTTAGTCCAGCAAATGTAGCACTAAGTATGTTTAATGTGTTTACATCCTGTTTAATTTGTTAACATATAACCTTTAATGCATACATGAAATTGTGTGTAATTCTTAGAAAAAAAGTTTGTATCATTCTTGAACAACACATTGTTAATAGGTAGGTAATGTTCCCTGGGATCTGTTTGTGGTTCATCACTCAAGAATCTCACCCCTGTTGTTAAATAAACAAACCCATTTGCTTATGCAGCCTATTGGCTTCCCTAAGGTGTTTAGTTTCACGTATACTAAGGTCTTTAAACGATTTAGTTCAGACGTGTGACCTGGTTTAGTTAGGTTTTGAGGAAGAGCTAATGTTTCAATGTTTTTTCAAGTTAATATACTAATAGTATGCGGCCCTGATAAGATATGAAATAATGTTTAAATTGTTAAATACTTATTTTGTGTCCGTTTTATATTTAAATTACTTTATGTAGGCTATATATACATAATTCATAGTTTTAAAAAATCTACATGAAGAAATTCACTTTAAATAAATTCCGTGGTTAAAAATGAATATTCTGTTTAAATTAACTTGATGGCCAATAATCAACAAGTTGCGCTGTTAAAGCGCGCGTATTGATTGGTTGTTTGATCAGTGACGCGCGCAGACACTACATGAATATTCAATGAGTTCCTTGCTGTTACAGTGCAAATAAAGCGAGATAACGGGCCGAGGATAGCGGGCTAAAACTTTTTATTCTGACATGTTGAAGCAATGACTTTTGTGTAAGTATAAACCTGGGACAGGGATCCCAGCGGACGAATAGGGTCTGTGCTGGAAGAAGAGAGAGAAGTGCTCATTTTTGGGTGTGGAGAACCGGACGGCGCATTCACAGTAGATTCAGAACAAGTTTGCCTTTCCCAAAAGTAACAGTGGAAGAGTAAAAGTTGCAACATGAGCTTGTTGTCTGCAATAGACACCAGTACATCGGTGTACCAGCCTGCACAGCTTCTCAACTGGGTTTATCTTTCTTTACAAGACACACATCAGACGAGCGCCTTCGATGCTTTCCGACCCGAGCCCAACTCGTCCCATCCGGATCTGAACTACACCAAAACCCCTGCCAGTGAACTGAGCTCCTCTCTCAACTCCAACTATCTCAACAATCTCTTTCAGCTGCAGAGGAATGAGGTAACAAATTTTCTCCTACAGAATTTATTTAGTTTAAGTGAGTCATAAGTTAGAGAAGTTACGGTCACTGTAGTCTGCAGTAAGATTTATTAAGCCGCGCGCAGTTTTATATACAGTATGATGACTGGACCAATCGGCGTCTGATTTTTTTTACTCTTTAAGTTATTACTTTACAAAGATGTTTTGTGTGCATTCAATTGGAATCGTGATAAATCTTTCTTTTTTCAGATTCATTCATATTTAGTGTATATTTAGTGTTATTGTGAAGGTTATAGAGATTGAAGTTTTATAATAGATTTATTTTATCATACTATAAAATGTGTGTTTAAAATGTGCGCATCTAAGAAAACAAAGCAGTGCGTATTACTGTAGTGACAGTTGTGCACTCTTAATGTAGCCTATGTTTTGTAACAGCCCGTGAGCAACCAAAGTAAGCAGTCATCTATGATCTTATTTTGCTTGTAAGATTGCATGCATTTTATTTGTCAGTCGCTTAGTTGGTTCAGTTGAACTTTGTTTAAGCCAAATCAGAAGTCTCATAGTGCTGGAGGCAGACAGTTACTTTCTATGGGCCTAAAGGTGCTTAGTGTAATAATGAGGTTAAAGTTGCTAAAGACATATCATCCTCTGAATAGTTAGCTCTGAATATGCACAGGTGTACCAGAAAATATTTTAAATCAGTCTGTGTAGCTTAAATGTATTGCAATGATAAGGATAGGGGCTTAAAGGGATAGTTCACCCAAAAATGAAAATTCTGTCTTCATTTACTCACCTTTAAGTTGTTACAAACCTGTATACATTTTTTTGTTTGGATGAACACAAGACAAGATATTTTGAGGAATGTGCATAAGCCCCATTTACTTCTATAGTATTTTTTTATCCTACTATGGAAATGAATGAGGCCCATGATTGGTTTGGTTACAAACATTCCTCAAAATAGCTTCTTTCGTGTTCAATAGGAAAAAGAAATGCATACTGGTTTGTATTAACATGAGAGTTAAAAAATTATGACAGAATTTTCATTTTTGGGTGAGCTATCCCTTTAAGAACACACATATTTGGAGAAAAAAATGTTTTTTAACCCGGCATAACTTTACAAAAAATATATACATTTTCCACGAAAGTAGTTTTAATTCAAGTCATTTAAAAATGAACTTTTGGGACCATAATATTGCTTTTTATATAATAATGTATTTTTGTGGTAACGACTAGAAAATCAATGTTGTCATAAAACATGGAAAATAAGCCAAGAATATGGGTGTGGTTTCTTTATAAAAATTAAGGAATGTTTTTGAAATTGAATACTGTAGGCTATAGTAATTTCATCACTATTTATTCTGAAAGAGTGCTCTCACAACTACAAGTTTCTATCGATTCTGTTTGTACTTTTATTTTACCTTTCTTAATGAGATAATGACTTCCAGACACTTGAACATATGAGTAACACATTTTAATGATGTAATGACAGTATTGTGGCTGAGACAGATGTAAAGTGGTGATGTTTAGTGGAAAGTTTGAGGAAGGGCAAAGCTTTCATTTGTAATCAGAGTTAACAAAAACACACGCTTTCTCTCTCTCTCTCTTTCTCTTTTCTTCAATGCCTCCTCCCCCTCTAAATTTCTCTTTTAATGCACTTCGAAATAGAGAGATGACAAGGGTTTAAAACCTTTTCAAAATCTTCACATTACATATAGTATGCAGTATTATTTTGATCCACTTTAAGTAGTATTTTTCTGAAAGAATAAAACAATGTCTGTAAAAATATTATAATTATCCAAGAAACAGTATTATTATTGCAGTATGTGTTTTGCAGTTTTTAGTGCCACATTTGTTTGCAGTGTATTATGTGTTCCAGATTAACATTGAGTAGCCTATGTGTGCATATGATAAATACATTTCTGTATGATTTAGATCAGTGGTTCCCAAACTGGGGGCCGGGGCCAGGGGGCCCCCCAGTTTTATAAAATACATTAATTTATCATGCATTCTGTGTAATTAAACTTAAAAAAATTAAGCTGCTAACCAACAGCACTACTTTGTTTAGTTTTGTTTAATAAAAAAAAATTTTGTCACAAATTTTCTTTGGGTGGGGGGCACAAAGGAATGCACCGTACACAAGGGGGGCTGCACGCTGAAAAAGTTTGAGAACCACTGATTTAGATTATAATGAAATGGCCAAATGCCTTGGTACTGTAATACCATTTTGTGTGTGTTTTCAGTGAGTGGCAGCAGTACAGGTTAGGATTGACCCCTCTGACTGGCTGTCCTGCTGTGTTTGGAGGGGTGAGGAGAGATCTCCTCAATTAGTGTAAATGTGTGTAAGGGCCACGTCCCTCAGGAAAGACTTGACCAAATTCCTTTCTGACAAATACAATCAATATTGCAGAGTTACATTATTGCATAAGCGTTGATGATTCCAGGAAATCAAACCCATGTCTTATAGTTTTAACTGTGTTTCACAGAGTATGATAGTCACAAATGCTTTGGAGTTTGTTAGTTTCATTTTTAGGGAGAAGTCCTTGTTGTTCTTAGACTTCACGGTCTGTTGGTCATAACTTACACAAAATAACAGTGTAGTTAGACACAGTTTCCCAAAACACTGCTTGTTATATACTTTTATTTATTATGAAAATAACACATCTATATATAGCTACTTTATGTTTCAGTGTGTAAATGTCTATGCGCTGCAACCTTTTACTGTAAATTTACTATTCATTTCAAACAGTTTTTACTGTAAATGTATATATGTTATATGTGACTGGCATTCAGCTGGCAGTATTTTACACAAAATGTTTGCATGCAACTATATTGCACAGTATGCATTCAATGCAATTGTGTGTTTCGCACATATATATTCCGCACCAAATGAAATCAGCTAGCTCAAATTGAAAATGATCACCAGATGTACAGCTATAGAAAAAGATTGAACAAAGCTTATCTGGTGTAGCCAGAGTTTATCCAACTGATTAAGTGATCCTTCTTTGGAAGATACATGCTGAAACTGTTTATTGTCCTGGCTTGCTAAGATGACAGTTGTATCTGAACTTGCCAAGTATAAAGTTTCAGTACTATCCAGCTTTAGACTTCAACAATAACATAACCTCTCAAACCTTAACCAGAGGAAGACATTGCTCTCGCAACATCTTTTATTCCAAATCATCTCTATAACGTGTGTTTGACACATTACTGTACTTTTTGTGGTTATATTGTGTGATTTGTAAGTCTCAGACTGATGGATTTATATTGGCTTTTGTGGATTACGTTGTCTCAGTTTAAGAACTGATTCTGATAAATGCTCATTGATAAGTGTCGTCATGGCCTTTTTCAGATGATATGTTGGCGTATATTTAATCTAATCTGTCTTTAATTCAATTACTGCTTAGGATTGATCTCGATATACTGTAGATTCAGATTTTCCACAAGCATTCAAATAAGAGTAGGCAATTATTGAGAGCAAAATATTATATTATTGCAATTATTAAGAATTTTTTTAGATGTTCGTTGCGCAAGTGTACTTGTTGATGTTGTGATAGCTATTTTGTGATTTGTCTTCCATGTTCTGCTACATTTTGCAGGCCCTGAATAATGGCTTATACAAAAGCGTGTCCCCATATGGCTCTCTCAACAACATAGTGGACGGGCTGAACTCTTTAACGGACCACTTCTCTGACCTCTCCCTCTCCTCTGAGCAACGCAAGCCCAGCAAGAGACCTCCACCAAACTACCTGTGCCATCTCTGCTTCAACAAGGGACATTATATCAAAGACTGCCCTCAGGTAAAAGCCGCCAATCTTTGTACACTAGAGATAAAAAAAGACTAAGATTGTGGTGCTTTGACCTACTTGCCAAACAAGCCTCTTTCTGTCTTGTTAGTCATGTGTATTAAGTTAAGTCAGAGAACTTAAATACTTTAAGTAACACAGAGGCCACTGAGCAGTCATTTTTAAAATATTGAAATCAGTCTTTTTTTTGTAAAAGCACAATTTACTGTCTGTGAAATCCAAGCTAAAGTCTCACAATCTAAATCAGGAGCATCAAAGTTTGATTTCAATCATTAATTTCACATTTATTTCAATCTTTGTCATGGCCTTATTCAGTCAATATTAATATTAGTGTCCTATTGGCACCATGTGTGTTTTGCAGGTACTGTTATAGTTCAGTTATAATAGCAATTGTAAGGTCTTGTGAGCTTTTATAAGCAATATATTTGTATAAATGCACGAAAACATGTTTACAAGGCAACACATTTTAGTTCATCATCAGTTAATGTGGTATGAATGGGCTCAGTAAGAAAAAAAATACTGACGAAATCAGAATATGCTGATGATAATGTTTTGCTCTCGATGGGATAATTTGGGATTTTAAATATGTTTAGGCATTCAAACTCACTGTTTACTGAGAAAATGTGCATAATAACAAGATGAGCTATCCAGAGAAACCACTTGTCATGTTCCAGTTTGACTTTAAGGACAACTCCTTAAAAAATATGCTCCAGATCCCTTTATAAACAATTAAGTTGAACTTTTAAAGGTATTAAAATCTGTTTTTTTAAATACCGAGTGCCATTACACAGCTTTTAAACTCACATTTCGTAGAGATCTTTCCTTTGACTGTCATCGTTCCAAAGCAAGGTGTTAAACAAAGATAAAATACATGTGTTTATGAAGGAGACTGTGTCGTCTTTAATTTCAGGCTGTTAGAGTTTAATAGTCTTTGGATGTAGATAGTGGGTGAGGTTCTTGTACAGGCTCAAGTCAGAGCCGCATGGAATGGTAATGCAGACCAGATGTGGGATTAAAGTGGCAAACCTCCCTTTATGAAAGATGATGACGGGTCCCTGCTGGCTGCTAAAAGTCCCATCATGATAAAATATCTCCAGCTCTTTGTGCATGGCTCAGGTAACTTACGAACATCTCTGCACTGAAATACCCTTGCGTTTGTTTTTTGTGAGGGTGTTTGCTGTCCCTAATGGCGGATGGAAAATATTCCTCATTGGCTTGTAAGCATGTAAAAGATTGAACTGTAGTTGTGTCAGGGCTGTGATGTAATCGTAGGTTTGTTTATAAAAACTCTGCGGTCGTAGATGATATCCCAGAGATTATATGTTATTGTTATCACAATATAAGATATCGTGTTGTTGTTTTTTGAGTTTAAACTCTGTGAGCTATTGTCTAAAGGAATCTACACTGTGTGGGTGTCATTTTGCATGCATTTTGAAAGCGTTTAAAGGGATTGGTCACCCACAAATGTTGTCATTTACTTACCCACATATTGTTCTGAAACTTTAAGGCTTTCTTCTGTGCAACAAGAGTTTTTTTTCAAGAATGTGGACACTGCTTTCTTTCATGCATTGAAAGTAAATAGTGACTGAGATTTTGAGATTCACTAAGTTTCTACCTAGCATCTGCTTTTGTGCTCCATGGTTAAAAGCTAAGTTTTTAGCCAAGACAGAGTTACTCAGTCATGTATTATAAAGCTTAGAAATACATACTGTATAGTAAAAAACTAATTTTGAGTTTAATTTAAACAAAACTGCCTATAATGCTATAGCAGGAGGCTAGTTAGTTTTTGTGGAGCAGCTCCAACAAACCCGAAGAGTGAATTGCTATTAAATATGTTCTGTTTTAAATCTCAGTCGATTTTGTGGAGGCCAGTGGAAACACAAGAAAAGTCCAGTCCCCAGATACTGTCCACACCTACTCAATTTAACACTATGGCAATTTACTGTACCTCCCCCTGGAGTCTATGATTTACTTTCCATTTGCTATATCATAAGACACATCCACGTACTTCCCCCTATATCTCAAACACAATGTTTTGCACGTGAAAAATGATGCATCTGGTCGTCCATCTGTTGTCCCAAAGGAAATGAATTCCAGCATAAGCTGGTCCCCACTAAATGTCCATCCTATCCGAAGGGCTACAAACTCCCTGCCAACGCAAACACTGAAGCTCTGACTTCACAGGGCACAGCAGGACCTGTGATCTAAAGCCAGCACCGAGAATCGCATTCTCATGCGTTCTCCCATCATACTGTCTAGGTCTCCATTAGTTTCCCAGCAGATGAGGTGAAATGGGCCAAGCTGCTCAGTAAGTGCAGGGGCAGAATTTCAAAACACAGCCATTCCTGGGATCGGGGCTGGCCACGGTGGGGGCGACTGGAGACGAGCAGACCAGATAGGAATTGGGGAATGTCATGGCTCGGTTGGAGCAGAGCGTGGGGGCAGGAAGCATGTGTGTGGGTTAGGTCTTCTAATGTGTGTGGTTCAGACTGCAGGGCAATAGACCTCTTTTACTCACATGTGTCACCTAAGGGAAGTGGTTGTGCCCCTAGCTGAGCTCCTCGGGGAACAAAACACCATAGAGCCGGCATCTGTTTAACCAACTCTGCTCTGCCCATGGGCAGCTAGAGAGAGTTATGTCAACAAGCTATGAAGAGTTTTGCTCTGTCATTCATTACCCAGTATTCCCATTGCCAACTTTTATGCCAAGACTTCAAAATCTGTGGCCCAGTTCCTGTTGTTTATGTTATGCTAGTTGAATATCTGATTGTTTCAGTCGATGACACTCTGGTACAGAGGTGCGCTAGGGTTTCCTCATGGAAAATGTGTGCGCCGGTGGTATGCAGCTTGCAGGGCTTTGAGAGCCTCTGCATGTAAGCTCAGCTCGTGAGTCATGTCCTCTGCAATGCATCCCTATTGCCAGTGGTCTTTTCGTGTCACGGTCCCAGTGACACTGTCTGTCATTCACGCTCACAGCATGGATTCTAACTCCCACTGTCAGCCGATCAATGTAAGTCTTGTTTAGAAATCGTTGAGACATGGTACAGGGTGCCGAAGAAAATGCCTTTTGTTGGAAGAAGAAATCACCACTGGGTCACAATCATGTTTCTGTCTCCTACTTGCATTTTCTCTTCTTGATCTATTGTGTTAGCGCCACAATGTTTTTTGTAAGTTCCTTAGAAAACTTGTGCAAAATATATCTTTAAAAAATTAATTCAGTGATACATTGGAGTGGGACGATGTAGAAGTCTCTATGTTTTTTGATGGGAACGATGAAGATCATCTCGTGTTAACCAGAAACACATGAATACCATTGGTTTCATACAGAGGACCGATTATTCTTTTGAGATAATACATCTCTTGTTTAAATCATAATCATGCCAAAGGAATGTGTGTATATATGTATATATAGCCATGTTTCCAATTTTCTTCTCCCTACGGATTTCTTAAGCTGAAATGCTCTGTTTTTGAGCTGCTTTTGTGCAACAGCACATGTTTGCTATCATGTTTGGTAGAGTATATGAGGGTTTGTTGGTTGTGCATCCATAGAAACTGCTGTTTTCTTGAAATTGTTGGAAACCAAAAACAAGCAATTGGCAGTTTCTGATTAGCTGTTTGCTTTTCCGTGGTTTCTTTGTTTGTAGTATGCAACAACACAAATGTTTCCCTTATGTTGCATTATTTGCTTGCTTCAAGTGTTGTGGGCCATTTATGTGTATTGATTAAAGGTGGTAAATGTAACACTTTGGAGGCTGTTTAGAGCAAATGGTGTCCTTCCCACACCCCCAGTGATTATAGCATTAACTTATTAAAGGATTAGTCAATTTTCTAAAAAAAAAAAAATCCAGATAATTTACTCACCACCTTGTCAACAACAACTGTTGATGTCTTTCTTTGTTCAGTCGAGAAGAAATTATGTTTTTTGAGGAAAGCATTCCAGGATTTTTCTCATTTTAATGGACTTTAATGGACCCCAATACTTAACAATTTTAATGCAGTTTAAAATTGCAGTTTCTACGCAGCTTCAAAGGACTCTTAACGATCAAAAACGACGCATAAGGGTCTTATTTAGCGAAACGATTGTCATTTTTTGCAAGAAAAATAAAAAATATGCACTTTTAAAACACAACTTCTCTGCTTCCTCCGGCTGTGTGACGAGCCACCGCGACCTCACGTAATTGCGTAATGACGTCCAAAGGTCACGTGTTACATATATGAAACGTACATTTGCAAACCATTTTAAACAATAAACTGACACAAAGACATTAATTAGTATCATTCGACATATAACAACGTCGGAACGGTCCTCTTTCTCCACACTTGTAAACACTGGGGCGTAGTTTCGAAACGTCATACGTGACCTCTTGACGTGATGACGTATTACGTGAGGTTGCGTTGGCGCGTCACAGGATCGGAGGAAGATGAGAGTCCTTTGAAATTGCAATTTTAAACTGCATTAAAACTGTTAAGTATTGAGGTCCATTAAAATGAGAAAAATCCTGGAATGTTGTCTTCAAAAAACATAATTTCTTCTCGACTGAACAAAGAAAGACATCAACATTTTGGATGACATGGTGGTGAGTAAATTATCTGGATTTTTTTAAGAAAATTGACTTGTTCTGAGGTTGGATTTTTATCAAATAAAAATCATCAAGCATGTTAATACCACAATGCAGTTTGTTTGGATTATTTGGCATCACATTTTTCAGAAACATGTGAAAATTGACATGTTTTAAGGTATAAGAGATAGTTCACCCAAAAATGAAAATACTGTCATCATTTACTCCTCCTCAAGTTGATCTAAATTTGTATACTGCTTGTATATTTCTTTTTTCTGCTGAAAACAAATAAAGATATTTAAAAAATGTTTGTAAGCAAGCAGATCTGGGGCACCATTGACTTCCATAGTAGGAAAAATAATACAATGGAAGTCAGCAATGCCCTAGATCTGTTTGCTTGCTTGCTTACAAACATTTTTTAAAACTTCTTTATTTTTATTCAGCAGAACAAATACATTTATAATTTTGGAACAACTTGAGGAGGAGAAAATGATGACAGAATTTTCATTTTTGTGTGAACTATCCCTTAGGGCTGTGATGGTTGTCATGACCATGGCATTTCTAGCATGAGACTACATTTTTTTCTAGCAAGTTATGAATGTTTTTTATTCAATATTTAAATTTTACCTTTAACATTATTTCTGTTATTTATTTTACCATGAGCCTATTTGTTGCAGTGTGTTATTTCACAGATGGAAGTAAAACACAAAGGAATGGATATTAGATCCTCATTCACAGATATTTACATCCATGGTGCCAGGTGACCGCTATTTCGAGGGCACACAACATGAAGCTTGTCACAACATGCATGTAGCCCGTTATTTGTTTGGCTCGTCATTTCAAAATATGTGTTCAGCGTGTCATGTAAACTTATGTGCATCACATGTGATGTCAAAATACAAGCCTGATGCAGACGCCTCTAAAGAGTTTATGATTGCCAAATGCTCGCTTAATCCCATGTGTAATTAGAGTTTAGTATTAAGTTAGTGTCTTGCGAGTATTTTGTTAATGTGAGCATCTCTTTTATCATAAACGGTTTTGAAGTGTGTGCAGCAGGCTTTTATTTTGACAAGACACATGATGTACATGGTTCACATGATGCAACAAAAACATATTTTGAAATGATGAGCAACACACACAACACTCCGAACACATATTTTGAATTTGCGCTCCTTGGAAGAGAAGTCACTGACCGCCACTGTTTATATCCCCAATACATAACCATTTTTCCTCAACCACCATCGTCACAGCCCTAGCACTGCTTGCAAAGCATTACTTTTTTCCCATCGCAGATGGACTCTATAAATTCTCAAGTGTAGATCTTTTTAAACTTGCATATTTTATTTCACCACTTGTAATGATTTCTTGATGCTGTTATCATCAGCATTTAAATTATTTAAAGTACCAAAATTGTAAACATTATCCTGAGGTTGCGTAATTTAGTTCGACAAGAGACCTTTGTTTAAAAGAAACTTCCATTAGAACCTCAAGTACTTGTGAAAGGAAAACAGTCTGTTGTAAGAGGCAATCACAGGGTTGTAAGAAGACAGTCACCTTTTCCAAGTCTCTTGCTGAGATAATTGCGTAAACATGACTTTAATACGAAGTCAAAATGACAATGTATTTCCTCTTTCTTGACGGAATCAAATAAACAGCTGTAAGCTGCATACATAAGCAAGTCCATATTCAATCATATTCACTATAGCAGGCTCAAGAAATTAACTGGGAATAAGTGTTGTTAAAATGCTTTGACACATATAGCACACACTTGGTCATTTCAAAGTTATATTATACATTTGTCTGTAAATGTAAGAGAACTTTCATAAATTGTTTCAAAAGCCAAATATATTCAGTAGTATATTCAACATCAGTGCAGTCGAATTTCTCAAGTTACTTAATAAACATTGAGTGGGATTTGCTTGGCACTGAGAGTTTACATGCACAACAAAACACTGCTCATTATCAAAATCCCACAATGCAAAAATAGCTGACTCTTTCTCATGTCTTACATTTTAATGTAAGACATGCGTGTATTTAATTACAAATACCAGTACTTTCATGCCAGCAAATGAGTGAAAATCAAAAATTTGTGTTATTGTGGCACTAAGGTTGTGTTATAGTGAATCAGAGGATATTGTACTCAAATGATGCTATGTAAATGAATTTAAGTGTGATGTTGCTTCAGGAGATTTGTTTGCATTCATGCTTGTTCAGGCCAGCTGTTCAGTGTTTCTCACAGTCTGTCAGTGTGTTGTCCTGGGAAACAACCAGTGTAATGTCACAATTCAGATTTAGTATTCACGTTCCCAAACACGTGTTCAGTTTGACGTTATTTACATCATATTTGGGTATAGTTAACTATAGTAAAATGTTATATTTAATACTAATAACTAATTATATCAATACCTAATATTTACTTAAAGTAAAACTTAAAAAAAAAATGTTACTATGTTCTTACCTACACTTGAAGCAGGGATGGGCAACTTCAGTTCTGGAGGGCCGGTGTCCTGCAGAGTTCAGCTCCAACTTGCCTCAGCACACCTGCCTAAAAGTTTCTAGGATGCCTACTAGTAAGACCTTAATTGGCTTCAGGTGTGTTTAATTATGGTTGGAGCTAACTCTGCAGGACACCGGCCCTCCAGGACCCATCCCTGACCAGTGTTGGGAACGTTACTTTAAAAAAGTAATTAGTTATAGTTACTAATTACTTCTCACAAATAGTAACTGAGTTAGTAACTGCGTTACATTATTATAAAAGTAATTAATTACCAGGAAAAGTAATTACTGCGTTACTTAAAAAAAAAAATATTTCAAATAACTTGAATTCCCCTTACAAAATTAAATATGTTAAATGACTAAAATGGATACTAAAGAGAAATCACTAATTTTGTGGCAGCATGTGACGATGTGAGGTGCTTTATTAGATCAGAATTACTTGCCACAGACGTGGAGAGACTTTTTCCTCATGGGCATAAGTTGCACATTACACAAACATTCTTGCCTTTCGCCTCAACAATGGAAAAGTAGTGCTTTATACTTCGTGTTTGCGACCGCTACCTTTGAGCTTGTTGTACTTGGCATCGCCCTGTCGCCGGTGTTTTCGGAGTGATTGATGCGCGATGACCGGGCTGCATGTCAGTGCTTTGAGATGGGGCACAGTCAGCAGCAGCACCGCTGCTCGTTGAGAAGAGAAAACGACGCGTATTTTCATGTCAGTCTACAAAAGTCTCCAACCACGCCAGAAAAGATAGCTAGATTTGTCTAAAGTGATAGAAAGTTGCTAAATCTAGCGACAAAGTGACCAAGTTGCTCAGACTTTTTAACACTGCTGCTCGCTCCTCGGACTTGGACTGCGCGTGTGGGCGGGCCTTTTTGTGAACTCTGCCTCTGGTTGGCTACCGATGGAAATTAAGCCAATCATCGTCCGTTATGTTTCTCACAACACACACAAGAGAAAAACAGTGTTTGGCTGAGAGAGTGAGCATACGCGGCTGAAAATCACTACAGTTAGATCAATTTTAGTAATGCGCAGCATTTTAATGTCAGTAACGATAACGGCGTTATAACGGGGGAAACAGTAATTTATTTGATTACTCGTTACTGAAAAAAATAACGCAGTTACTAACGCCAATTACTTATAACGCCGTTTTTCCCATCACTGTCCCTGACTTAGAGGAATGAATACATACCTATCTTTGTTCAATGCGTGCACGTAATCTTTGTATAGCGTGTCGTCAATGTGTTAGCATTTAACCTAGCCCCATTCATTCCTTGGGATCCAAACAGGGACGAATTTAGAAGCCACCAAACACTTCCATGTTTTCCCTATTTAATTTAATATTAATGCGCCTGAGGTCAGCTTAAAAAAATTGGCACGTTAACTACTTATGTAACAGACTTTAAATAGGGTGTTTGGTTCTTCTAAATTCATCCCTGTTTGGATCCTAAGGAATGAATGGGGCTAGGCTAAATGCTAACACATTCACAACGCGCTGTAAAAGATTAAGTGCACAAATTGAATAAAGATAGGTATGTATTCATTTGTCTAAGTTGAGGTAAGAACATAGTAAAATATTGAAAACCGGTGGTGTTCTCCTTTAAAAAATGGTAATCCACTTTGCTAGAAAAGCAGGTGTAAGTGCGTAATAATTTGGGCTGTCAATTGCAAAATGCAATGAATCAAATAGACACAATGTGTAAATAAATAATATATTTACATTTTTATTTACCCTTTGAATGACAGCAATTCAAAGATATCAAATAATCATTAAATCGGCAGTACTACTAATAATGTATATATTAGCGCAGTAGGCTGGGATTAATTGTAGATCAGATTGTTTATGACATGTAACTAATTTTATACTAGATTTACAGTCATAAATCAGGATTGGAAACATTTAGTTGAAGAAGGTCAGCACTATGGCGAACACATTTAGCACACTTCCTCAAAAAGGAAATCAAAGTTAAAAAATATGAAAAGTGGGTTTCCTGACAGCTGCTTTGTGTTTTATACAATATTGTCACTCTTCCTCTGCTGAAACAAATGCAAACAGAGCGTTTTTTATTGTAGATGCATGTTGTGATCTGTTGGCATATTTAAAAAATGAGAAATCACAAAATAGGAATTGCTGAGTGAAGAGCTCTGACTTTTTTTAAGAATGCTGACCTCAAAGAGCTTTATGAGGACAAATTAAAGGGCACACTGGCATTCTCAGTCTCGCAAAGACCCTCAAAACAATCCCGGTGGTTTCAGCAAGTCCGTTTCTGCTTTGGATAGACGTAATGCAGATGGGGGTATATTGCTTGGATAAAAGACAAAGATCCTCAACCCTTCTCTGGAGTTCACCGTCATTTTGAGTTCAATTATTTTAGAAATCCAAAGTAATTACATTTTCATTAACTTTTATTGTACAAAAACCTTTACGCATTTCAATCAGTTTATTATTGGGTAGGTTGTGGTCACTTCTGGTCTTTTAAGCACCAAAGTTAATGAAAGAAAACAAACATGAGTGGGCTTCATGTCAACTCTAATATTTTATGATGTGCTGGTAAAAAGGACATGAGAAACTTTGATTTGTAGGCTTTTGATTATGATTGTTTGGAGATGTTCAGCATGTTTTCGTGTTTCATGTTTCATCTGGGTTGTATTTTGTTTTCTGCGCTGTTTCACTGCTAGCCTGATTTGATTAAATCAGAGCATAGTAATGACATTTACCAAAGCCTCTGTCTGAATTTTGAATGCTGCATCTATTATTGTTCAATGTTGCCATTGATTCACTTAAACAAAGTCACTTTAAACTTCCACAAGGTCATTGATATTGTTAGAAGCTGTTTGTTGTTGCAAGAACACACATACAACCTACAAGTTCCTTTGACATTGTAGCCAACCTAATAACTTAAAAAAAAATAGCCATTTGTTTGGCCTTATCTAGCATGGAAACACATCCTGCCTCTTTGGAGCAATAGATAATGTATAACCGTGAGCTCATCTCATACCGTGCACCTTAAAGGCCGAAGTATGGTCCATTTTTTAAGTGTATGCCTGGGTCCGCGTACAGTGCGCGTGACACAATTTTCACAATGAGCATGCATCGAACATCAGCGCACATGCATGAGTCAAATAATAAACTGTGCTTTGCAAGGGTGTGCGTTCGCTGGCATATGGGTAAAAAACTATATTACACAGGGCTTATGAGATCAATCTCTCTCATTACAGTCACTAAATTTCATGTTTGCACAACTGAACCCCTATTGCTCACGTTTGACTTAAAGATGTGTAAGGCCTCTCTTTTCCATTCAAAACGAGTATTACTGGGGTCTTACTGGGAGTGCTCATGCAGAGGGCCAGGGCACACAAGCACAGTGGATGGTGTCAGAGAAATAAAACACAGCAAGCTTTGTGTTCAGGTCTGAATCGGGATTGTCAGGAAGGGCCTAGTGCTGGGAATGGCCAATGTTAATTAAGGGTCCCATTGTTTGTCTTAAGGATCCCCAGACGAAGGGGTCAGGAAGTCAGTACGTATTGTTCACCCAGTGGGATGCTGACTACAGCATAAGCCGAAACCACAGATCTTGCTTTTTTAATCACAGTAAAGACAATCTCCTGTTTTTTTTATAGCAATAGAGTCAGCCAGCTGTGATTGGAGGCTGTAACATCACTTGTGCTAGTACATGACTTGACATGGATGGATGGACTGACAGATGGTCAGACAGAGATAGACAGACCACAAAAACACTCAGCTATGATTGGAGGAAGGATATAACATCACTTCTAGTAGGGGAGAGCGGGGCACAACATAACACTTTTTGGTTTTGGCTCAATCATTCAAAAAATATTTGATTTTGATTAATTATATTTTTACACAAGCAACACACACATCTCTGCTACAAATGAACATTTGAGGTTTGTTTCTAGTACTTACCATTCATGGACAATTACACCAAACGTGACAGAAGTGCAAACGTTACAACTTACCCCATAGGTGGGGTTCATTGTAACAGGCAGGGGGTTAGTTGTAACACTTGCTAAAAATTAAGTATTTTAATACTACTTTTTTATATACTTGAAGTGAATATTGTTTATATATCTGTCTATAATAGACCGGTATCCACACTGTATTCATTCATTCAGCCCTTTTCTAACAATAGTTCAATTATAAATGGGTACAAATGTCTAAATATGTGAGAAAAAGCAGCACAATTATGACAAAAATTTGTTTATATGTGACCCAGTCTGTAATAACCATACTACAGTTTCAAAATCAAATTCTGATATAATGAGCATCAAAGTCTGATTTTAGCCATTCATTTCATTATGATTTCAATCTGTGACATGACCTTATTCAATCAATATTAAAGATATGAACAAAAATTAATTTGACACACGATTTTTGATAAGACAGGCACATTTATTTTATTTATTTAAAATATTTTCAAGCCCACCAAAAAAGTTGCTAAGAGCTGCAGACATATTTCAAAACGATGCTATGTTTTAGTCAACAAGACACTGATTAATATGACATGGCATTGGATTTGGTATCTTGCACACCCAATTTAGAAACCGAAAAAACATATGACGAAAAAATGTACTTACTTGGCACCAAACCACTCGTTCATCAATAACTCTTTGGAAAATATTATACATTTCCAATAATTTGCGGGAGATCGTCTTTTGGCAGCGTGAAAAAAATACCGTAAAAACAAAACGCTCAACCTTGTGCAACAATGTAAACGGTCCGTGTTACCCTGCGTTAGTTTTTTCATTTAAAATGCGAGTGGGAGAAATGACAGCTTTAAATTGATGCAAACTAATATTATGTCAGAGTTGGCTGCTTGTGTTGTTAGTAAACATGATGCACAGCGATTTGTCTATGTACATGTAAGAGCTTTCTCTGAAAGCAATCGATAAAAATAAGCTCGCACAAAATTTCTCATGCTCTCAAAATGAAACAAAAATGAAAGAGACAGAGAGCAGCCAAAACGCATCTTAATACCAGGTGTAAACCGGCTAGAATTGTCTTTACACATTGCAAACATTCGCCTGGGTTCACCTGGATTATTTATTTTCAGTGGAACAAAAGGTCTTAAGGACTTGACTTTATTTGCAAAAAAAAAAAGATTTTTTGCTTTTATAAGAATGACAGTGTTGAACCCAAACAGTGTTGAGCTTGATCTTCAGTCTGTTGAGTATCTTGTAGCTGGAAAGCCTGTGTTGAGTCACTGTGGTGGCTGTTAAGGGTTCAGGGAAGTAGCGGGGGTGTACGGGAGAGCGTGACTGAGAGGGGGAAGGGCATTATGGGAATGTTTTTACAGTCTGACCTGTGATCTTCCTTCCATTCTGCTCCAGTCCAGTCTTGACACACTAGAGTCTATCTGGTTCCTGGTCCTACCTACAGTATGTATGCCTCTCCAGAGATAGCAAATGTAGTTTTTGTGTGTGAAAGAAAAATTGTCGAGAGTATCAGCAAAAAAGTGAAATATAAACACAGCTTATCTGTGTAAGACTGGAGACATGACAGACAGGCCTTTTCTACTTTGAAAACCGAAGAGAATTGTTTACATGGGTATTTACTACACAATAAATCCCTTGCCGTTATCGTAGCAGAGTAAGATAAACAGATAGTATGATGATACATTGACAAACAGCAATGTTAAATGGCTTACATGTGTACAACAGGGTCCCACAGTACTAATGCTTGGAATCGAAAGTCCACTTTGTTAAAAATGAAACCGTAAGGAAACAGCAGTGCATTTCTCAACCACTTTCTCAACCATGTGCTCTGAAATAAGATGGAAACATTTAGATACATTACCTCCACCAGCCAATCAACCTGTTCATGTCATTCATAGCTACAGTAACTTAATCCCATTCGCAGCTGTACAAGTCGTAAGGGTTAGCCGGGGTTGGCTCAGGGATCCTTGGGAATTGAGGTTTTTTGACCAATACAGTTTATTTACTGAAAGCATTGTGATAGCAAGAGTCCTGTATGAAACATGGACTTACAAACATGATTGTTAAGACTCAATCGTTTTCAGGAATATACTGTAGAGGAGGGCGTTTAAGGTTCTCAAGTCGGACTATGGCAACATATTTAGTTTGTGTGAATCTGTTGCCATGAAACCATTCGATACAGCCCACAATTTCCATCCCATGTGTCATCTGTTTTCAAGGACCGCACGGTACATTAATATGATAAATGTATGCATGCTGTGTGAGAGATGATTTCGAATGTGATCAGAAACGGCTAATAGAAAAGTCGGCATTATCTGTGGGAGATTTTTGACCGGTGCCAGCTAGTGTAAATGTGAACCCCCTGCATTTTCCCAATGAAACGAAATACATTGAAAACATTTATTTACACATCAAGCCAAAAGTAAACCTCCTCCTGAGAAACTAAAGAACACAATGTGCTCATTCATAAATAAGATTCCCACCCGCACCTTTCTCACCGAGCTGAACCTGTAAACCCAGATTCGGTTATATTATAATGCTTATAGTAATGTTATAAAGGATATTGAAGGTAATCCAGGCAGGGAGATTTTCGATATGATTCATATTAGCTTGCTAAGATAGCCAAACAAGCTCTGGTTTGTTTTACAGGATGTAGGGCTTACCTGTATTACAGACATTTAGATCCAGCAGGTTTTTAAAAACAGACATCAGAAATGTTTTTGAAGCGTATTCTGTTATTATTCTGGGAACTGAATGAACGTAGTGTTGACCTTATGATGTGAACTCATCAACCTTGCTGAGTAAATGATATGAGATCTTTCAATAGTTGTTTGGCAGGCTAACCAAAATCTTTTCCAGTAACCCTGCCTGTGAAGGACCAACACAAACTTCTTAAAGATATGACCACACCAGTGACAACCCATTTATCTGTCTACACTAGACGAAGAGATGTGGAGCGTAAAATCAAGAACTTCTTTTCCAATTTCCATTACTCTTCTCCAAGCTGCATGCTTTGTTTTCATTGTAAGATTTTTCATGTAAAAGGTTTTGTTCTTATGAGTTTTTGGTGATCTTGTTTTCTGTCCCGGTTAGGACAGAACTACGTTGAAGAGTGTTCTGTGTGGGTACTAACACAGCATGAACTAAAATGTAAAAACAGTCCTTCTCTCTTGAGACGTGTTTTTATACCCTGCAACCTCAGACAATAGAGGCATTGACTGCCAAATTGGTTCCCATAACCTTTGCTTCATAAAATATGTCACTTATAATTTAATTACCCCCTTGATTGACACGCCTTGGTGATAAGGAAGTGTTCATCTTTTACTGTAGCAACAGTGGATCAGCTGTAATGGAACAAAGCCAATAACATGTGTCTCTGTGATGCCTTTTTCTGTTAAACTATAGGAGGAAGATCAATGAAGCTCACAAGAGAATAGAATAAACAGCACTATGGCTTTCTCAGACTGTTTACTTCTTTACTTGCATTTATCTTTTCTCAGCAATTGCAGCTGGTTGTTTGGGTCGGTTTTAGTAATGTGTATGAAATTATGTTGTCGTAGATGCAGCCAACATTAGACCATTTCACACAGAGATTAGGAAAAATGCATCCGGGATTTGTCCAGGATCATTTGATTTTTGGTTCTTTCCCACTGCAAATGATTTTCCGGAATCTGTGCGTGCATCCACACAGATGCCATAAGGATCCCGTAAAGACCTGTGATGTGTTTAAAGTTCTGCACTTGGTAGTTTTTTTCAGCAGCGTTTGAAGTTTGCATATTATTCATGAATTCTCTCTCAAGAAACAACTTGCATGCATTTTTGTTTATGATAAGACCATAAAGGAGCACGTTGCGCGTCGTTTTATCCTGGTGAATAATGCAGCTTTAGCGCGGATAGTGATGAGCTCCCAGATCTCTGTTTAGTCCAGTTTACAGACATTTCTCATTGTGAATGTTATTAAACCCCATTGTCAAAGAGCTAAATTATATTTCTTGTTGCGATGACATTCACGTCCTCATATGGCACTGTTTTGTCTTTGTTCGCACAGGACGCTTTCCATAAATGTTGCGGCAATGTTACTAGGTCCTCTTTATGAAAGGGATGCCAAAACATTTACGGGTTGTGTTTGTCTTCATACAGAAGGCTCCCTGCCAATTTTACGAACATTTTCTGGGATCAAAGTGCTGTGTGAATGGGGTTATAGATATAAACTGGATAATTTGCATCTTATGACTGATCCAGGTCTCAGTAAACAGCCAAATTAAAGTTTTGGTCAAGACTATACTTGTGTTCATTAATTGGATTATTAAAGTTTTTGGGCATGACGTGAAGCGGAACCGTGACTTATTCACGATACAGCACTAGCCTTGAGTACAGTACCATACTACTTTTAAAAATAATTACCATACAATACAAGCTTTAAAGGAAAACACCACCATTTTTCAATATTTTACTATGTTTTTACCTCAACTTAAACAAATTAATACATAGCTCTCTTTTTTTAATATGTGCACTTAATCTTTGTTCAGCGCAACGTGAATGTGTTAGCATTTAGCCTAGCCCCATTCATTCCTTAGGATCCAAACAGGGATGAATTTAGAAGCCAACAAACACTTCCATGTTTTCCTTATTTAAAGAGTGTTACATGAGTAGTTACACGAGTAAGTATGGTGGCACAAAACGTGGCGATTTTTTAAGCAGATAAAAAATGAGAACTATATTGTATGGCGGAAGAGCACTTAGTTTGCAGCACATTGACCATGGGGGCAGTAATATTGAAGGAAGCTTGAGCGAGGGGGGGCAGTCAAGAGTGATGATTGTACTGCACGCCGAGGTCGAAGTCCTCTTCTTCCATACAATATAGTTCTCATTTTTATCTGCTTAAAAAAATCGCCACTTTTTATTTTGTGCCACCATACTTACTTGTGTAACTACTGATGTAACAGTCTTTAAATAGGGAAAACATGGAAGTGTTTGGTGGCTTCTAAATTCATCCCTGTTTGAATCCTAAGGAATGAATGGGGGTAGGCTAAATGCTAACACATTCACGACGCGTTGTACAAAGATTAAGCGCGTGCATACTTTTTATGTACAGTTTTACAATAAAATGCCCTGGATGTTCATATCAGATTTTTACACAATGACCTAGTTTGAGCAGTTAGGTTTGTGTCCTCACTGACCCTGAGTTGACTATGGTACATGTGATGAACTCTTAATTAGAAGGGGAATGCCAAACGTGCATGTGTAACAGACTCAACCGAGCCATCGTGCCTGCTGGTGTTGTAGTTGTGCCCAGAGAGGGGCTTTCATTAAATCCGACATTTGTTCTGACTAAATTTAAATGGAAACATCACTGTTATTTCAAGATTAGGCTCTCTTGGGTTCTGGAAAGGGTGTTTGATCTACAGTACAAGCCCACGTGTTTACTCCAGGATGGCTAACGCTTGTGTTCGATAAGCCCTCTTGAAAAATATCAGTGGTTTGCCAGCTATTTGCCTGTCACCAGTTGTAATTGAGTGCCGAGAAGATTGTCTTTAGTGTAGCCATCGTATAATTTGAGATAGAAATGACAGTTATTTGTAGTAACATTCAGTATTATCAGATTGAGTGGGCTATTAGCTGGACACAAGATGGCAGATTAATATTAATACATTACCACTTCTAATAATGTGGTTGTGTGAGTAATGTTGTGGGTAAGTGCAGACATTTCCTGTAACGTATCCCTTTGTGCTTTATGCACGTTGATCCATTATTGCCATAATATATACATGCTCCATATTAACTTTATGCAACATATGTGCGATGTTGGCTGGTCTCTTGGAAATCTCTCGCTGTTTTCTTTCTGTAACCGGGGTAGGGAGGAACATAGCAAACACTGCGGTATGTTAATAACTGGTTCATTTATTAGTGTGACTGAATGTAATTTTATTGCCTATAAATAAGAAGAGTGCTGGTTCCCAGGACATGATTTATTGAGTGTTGTGTTATTCGGTCTCCAGATGAAGCTGCCATATTGAGGTCTGTGCTGTTTCTCCTTTAAAATGTATTGTTGAGGCTTTTGGAGGGCTGTTGAAGATTATTGTCATTACTTTTTGTGCATGACTGGAAAGCTTTTTTGGAAGCGTTGAACAAGTACGCCTTTGGGCGAGGATGCTGTTCTTAGAAACCTTGGGTGGATGTGACATTTATAGGTGTCACTGAGGTACACTGATTCATTTTTACTTCTGAGACATTATATAGCATAGCAGCTATTACGATCATCATGGCTTATTAATCATACTGTATATTGTTTGGGATATATGATTCAAGTCTCTTTTTTCAAATATTATTGTAAAATAAAATGTATATTTCTTTAATCGAAAAAAAAAAAACATTTAATTTCATGATGTATCTGATGTTGGACGTTTTTCTTGTTTTTTTTCAGACAAAAGAGACTGAACGTTCTGCATGACATGTTTAACAAGTTACATTTAGTTGAAAGTATTTTTAAAACTCTCAATAACTTTTAACGCAGTGATTGTGTATATTTAGCCGTCGCTGTACAGGATAAGAATGCTTATCTCAGCAGTCATTGCTCGCAAAGAGCAGCTGCTAGTGAACAAATTGAGGACACAAGCAATGCTTGTCTTTGTGCAGCATATATGCCATATATATTTTTGTGTCGCTGGCATCTTTTAATTTGGATTGAACGCCAGCGGTACTTGACTACCTTAGATGTATAAATACATGCATTAATAAATAGGAATGTATTTCAAGCTCGATTTAGCATAAAGAGACTCTCTCACACATTGCTGTGGCCAAGTATGAGGGTTGCCTACCTCTGCATCCCCTGTGTCTTCCACACTATAGGGGTTTAGTTTGCTATATTAGTCTGGAATCTATGAACTCTCACGGCTAGCAATCTCAACATGTTTAAGTGAGCGAACAGACTGTGATTTGTACCCCTATAGGATTCTGTATATCCGTACACTTCACAGCAAGTTGCTGTGTTTACTATGGCCAAATGTCTGTTGTTTAGTGTAATATGTAACATATGTCGCTGTTAGCAAATGGAAATCAGGAGACACAGAATCTTGCGATTTTCATCACTGATTAATCGGCATGTTTGTTTGTACAGCGCACCACGCAGACTACGACTCATTTACAATGCACCGAACAATACGAATCTTAATCAGAGGATTTGCAGTTAATTATCAGAGTAAACAGAGCAATTCGGAGAGCGAACCCTCAGGAAGGGCCGAGTTTGATCTGTGTGTGTTTCTGCATCTATCAGCAAATCAATCTCTTCTGTATCTCGTCCAAACTAAACAGAGATTAGTAGAAAGTTGAGTTTTTCCCCTCATCTTCTCTGCGGGGTAATTGAGCGCGTTGTATCTGGTGGAACTGGTGCTGCGTAGAGCTTAGTCCCATGGGAGCCAGGGCGAGAGGCTCCAGCACCGGGGCCTCCATTGTTTATACTGATGGATTCCAGATGCTGGCAGTGGGAGCAGCCAAACTCCAGGGGCCTACGCCAAAAAACCAGGAAGCTGTCCAGCGCTATCTGGAATACTTGGAAACGTCGCTGAGCTTTGTAATAACCTAGAACAGCAAAAGGGCCAAAATCTGTGCGGAGTTTAAAACTAATTATGAGTGACTGTATGTGTTTCACAATTCAGAATAGTTTGTTCAGGAAATGTTTACTGTATGCGAGTTGCCTGTGGGCATTGGTTTGCCAAATAAGTGTTGATTGTGATCTAGTGTTAGGAAGTGATTGAGTTATCAGTGTTAGGATCTGATGTCACAATACAAGATTATTTCTATAGCATTTTTTTAATACAGTAAAAACAGTATAAAAATATCTAGAATGCACGGTGCTTTTTACACAAAAGATGAATGGTTGCAATTGTAAGGTGTTGTGGTTGATGACTAGTACTTGGTTATTAGCCGCTTCCTTCCCTTTCACATTATGACCACAGATCCAATATCAGCACTCCTGGACTCCGCAGCACTAATCATCAAATTAAGAAAAACTTCAAGGCTGACCTCAGGTCAGCAACTAAAGCTATAATGTGTCAATATCAACTTAACCTGCTTTCTCTTTGGGGGTTTCAAAGAATTCTCTCTCAGAGACCACGAGTTTAAGGAGGATTGTTTTTCTTAACACTGAGACATTATGAACAGACAGATTTATCATTTAACACCACACCTGTTCTCCCCCGTCAGTCTTCGCGATGCCGTCCTTGCCGTTCGGGCATAAAAAGAGACAGCTGCAGTTAGAAAGGGACACACTAGCTTCATTTATGCGCTCTAGTTGGGATTAATAAAAAACACCAGCGTGCACCTGACTGGAATGCCTGCTCGACTCCGGAAATCACACACAGACGCAGCTGATGAGCTCAACACTGTCATTCTTGTGTGCGAGACGCTGGGAAAGGCCATCTGCAGGCTCTGTGTTGGCCTTGCCTGAATCTCCTCATCCAGGCCAGACAGAGCTCTGCTTGATCCATTCATTCACATATTGTGATGGTAATGATGACCCAGAGCTCAGTAACATGCGCTGGTACCTTTAATCTGTTTACATGTGGAAAGTGCATTCATGACATCAATTAACATGACTTTGAAATGTCTATATTATTAAATATCAGTGGTAGACGGTGACTTCTTTTTCGAGGGCGCTCGATGCGAAGTTCGTCACAACATGTATGTAGCCCGTCTTGTGTGTGTGTGATTTCAAAATATGTGTTCTTCGCATCGAGTGATCCTATGTGCATCACGTGTCTTGTCAAAATAAGTGCCAGGGTTTATGATGAAAGAGAAGCTTGCGTTTGCCAGATACTCATATAATCTCATGCGTAATCAGAGTTTACTGTTAAGGGAGTGTCTTGCATGTATTTTATGAACGTGAGCGTCTCTTTTATAATAAACGGTTTTGGCGCGTGTGCAGCAGGCACTTATTTTTGACAAAACACGTGTCTGAAAAAAATGATTCATTCAATGTACACATTTTTTTTAAGGTAAATAAATTGATTGCAACCCCTTACCTTAAAAAGTTGAGTAAATTGAATGAATCATATTTTTCAGTGTGGTTCACATGATGCAGCAAACAAATATTTTGCAAACACGAACAACACACATGACACTCCAAACACTTATTTTGAATTTTCACTCCTCGGATGAGCAGTCACGAGCCGCCACTGTTAAATATTATATGTATTTTTCATATTTTTGCTAAAAATCTGCTAAAACTTACTTTTGAGGACATTTAGGGCCAGATTTACTTAACGGGGCGAATTAGCATGCAAGCGCAATTTACAAAAAAGCGCAAATTAAATACTACAGACACAACAGCTGATTTCCATAATGACCAACGCAATCTACTAAGAGCAGCGCAAATTTGTTCAGGGTCGCAAACCCAGCACAAGTTCAGCACCACGGTTATCACAGCTGAAAGTTCGGGGTGTGTATTCCAGCTGAAGAAGCCTTAGGATACCGAAAACAGATAACAGTAAATCGCGTTGCGTGAATCATTTAAATAATCTCCTTCCAAAAATTTTGCGTCTGAAAGGGAAACTCCTAGAAATGCATATCTAATAAGGTCAGTTGCAAAAATAATGGAACCACACCTTTTACTGTGCGTCTTTATTAAAGCAACACCAAAGAGTTTTTTTTATCTTAAAATAACGTTTCCAAAAAAGTTTCAGTGGTTCATCCACTCAAAACAGGGTGAACGGCACTTTTACATTCGCGTTGCAGCCCTCTATCGGCCAAAACCGCACTAAAGAAGTTTCCAACCGTCGGGTAGTGGTCCTGTAGTTCGAGTGAAAACTACAAAAACTTGCTTTACGGCAAACCTACAATCCAATCAGAGCCAGCTATGCTGCAGTATTTACGACAGTGCTAATGAACAATTATGCTTCTAACCTGTAGGGGGAGCAAAGAGCAATAAGTCTTTAGTGTTGCTTTAAATTTTGACAGTTTAATGCCAAAATTATGGTTTGCGCTGGCACAAGCTGTTAGTAAATCTGGCCCTTAGGGGGCATGCACACCAAAGCTTTTACGCCCACGGCCGGCGCATGTTTTCAATTGTTTCCAATGGAAGCTCGCCGTTTTCAAATAAGCCAGCAGCTAGCGGTTTTCTTCCACGCTGAAAGAAAGGTGGTTTTTCCGCGGTCAGTGCTGAGCGCCGAGAGTTTAAAAATATTCAACTTTGGGTGAAAAGCTCCGCTCGTCAATGTCAGTTCTCACACGGCTGTCCAATCACAGTGGAGGAGAGGCGGGACATTACCACAGCAACCAACCGTCTCACAGCTGACGTATCAAAGCTACCAAAGAGCTTAGCTGAAGAAAGCTGGCACTCAGCTGAAAACAGCTGGCATTCGCCGTCCTCCAGGCGTTTTCAGCAGTGTTTAAAAGTTTTGGTGTGCACAACCCCTTAAAGGAATAGTTCACCCAAAAATTTAAATTCAGTCATTAATTACTCGCTGTCTTGTTATTACAAACCTGTAAAAATGTCTCTGTTCTGATGAAGACGAAGGAAGATATTTTGAGGAAACCAATCAGAGGCCCCATTGACTTCCATAGTAGGATAGAATAATACTGTACTATGGAAGTCAATGGGGCCTCTGATAGGTTATCAAAATATCTTCCTTTGTGTTCATCAGAACAAAGACATTTACTGTATACAGGTTTATAACAACATAGTATTATAATAAGCTTTATATGAAAACCAACAGAAGTCTGTGATCTATAAAGTAAACTTGTTCCTCATACAAGAAAAAATGATATTCAGCTGTCACATGTGTTCGGTGCTCTGCTTCTTAGAATTGTCTTGTTTTTCTGTGCATGTATTTCTGTCAGCAACGTCAAGTTCAACTTAATTTAGATGGGACAGATTTGTAAGAATGAGGAACGAATGAGAATGTTCTTTGTGGTAGGCCAGTTATCCAAGACTGTGGGTTTCCTAATGTTGGATTGACCAAACTTTATGTGCACTTTGTGTGCTGCAACATTTGTTGTGTTTAAATGTGACTTAAAAAAGTGACATAAAAATGTAGATTCTCCGCACGAGATTTAACATGCATTTCCTTTCAAAACCAAACTTCGGCAATTGAGGCTAAAACGAGTTACTTTCAAGAATTCTCTTAAATAGGGTTGCCATTTATCAAAAAATTCCTCATTTTTGCACATAGCACAATAACAAAGCGGTCGAAAACAAAATTGTATAATTGTTGTTTCATTGGTTTGTTACATCAAGTCTTTTTCCTGTTTTCTTCTAACATGCACTATATTATAAAGTAAAGAAATGTTTGGTTATGTTTAAACTAGCTCCCTGAGAGACAGGTTTGTGTTTCTTGCTGCAAAACACTTTTTTTTTTTAAATAAATTATTAGTGCATATGCTGTTCTCTTTCTGAACTCACCCTGAACAAACCCTTCCTAACATTTCCCTCCGTTGGAAAGGCCTTATCTCTTATGTGGTGCGGATGCCTCCAAACACTGATACTCCAAAACACTATCTCTCTCGCTTTCCTCCTCTGGCACCCTTTTGTTAATCTGGATAGTCTTAATTCAAAACAGAGTTGATTTGAAAAGGGACCCTTAGTGTTTTCTCATGTTATACCAGTGTGCAACTCATCTGCTTCTGATTTCCTTCCCCCTTCAGTCCTGTATGGCCTGATTGGAGGAACGTCTCCAGCTGTGAACGATGACTGCTGTACTGTGGTATTTGTCCTGTTGCAGGGAGGTTGGCTTTGCTGCAAGGACAGTCAGAGCTCCCCAACCCCCCCTTCGGTCTCCAAAGAGAACACAGCTGGGGGGATGGCGAGGAGATGCTAGATCTGATCTTCTTCCTCGTTTACAGTTTATAGTCACAGAATACTTGTATCTAATGTCCTAAGCATTCCCAAAGCTAAAAGGGTCACCCTGCTGTTTGGTTTATGGTGGAGTGATGGTGTGTGGAACATTGGATTCACTGTATCGCTGTTGACAGGCTGTAAAATATTTTACGTGTGTGTGTGTGTGTGTTTATGGTTACGTTTTCATGGTGGGTGACTGTTTTGTTCGCTTTCTGTTCCAAAACAATAACTATGACTCCCTAAAACAGCTGGATTGTAAGGGCATCGCTCCAAAAACCATTAATCTTAACAGAATTATTCACCAAAAAATTAAACTGTGGAGCAGAGTGTCCCAGCGGTTCTTATGGGGTTGCATTTTGTATGATTTCATAATTATGAATCATTTGTGGACATTGATTGTATTGTGAAGCAATTTCTGTGCTATTTTGTAAAATAATACAAAAATGAGTGGGATTGGAACGATTACCAAACGATTCTTTTAATTCAGTCGGCCTCTGAAATAAACATAGACTTAAAGCACCTTCATAGATGGGTTCGGAGATATACTGTATATCAAACATCAGCGTTTCCTTTAATGTTGCTCTTATCGATTCCCTTCCTGTCTTTTAGCTCTGTTTTCATTAGATAAACAGCTAAATTGATTTACACAAACCTGCTGTGTCCATTAAGCTCAGTGTTGGGTTAATATGGTCACATTACTTCTAAAGCGCTGGGTAGAACTGTGTAAACATATCCGAAACACACAGGCTTTACTCCGGATTTGTTTAGATTGTGGCATTAATGTCAACGGTGTTCGTTTGTCATTTCTCTGGTGGTGGCCGTAAGTTGAGCGAGTTGAACTTCCGTTCGCTTTATTTCCTCTGAGATTGTTATGTTTGGAAAATAAAGAGGGTTTTGTTTTGTGCAATTGCTTATTTTGCAGAAAGAATATTCAGTAATATGATAAATATTTTTCAGGGCTGTTTGTAAAGTTCACATCCGGTGGTTGTGAGATGATAGTCCTTAATTTGCTGCAGGTTATTAAAAGAAAAATCAACCATATTTAAAAATCTGTGTTACCAATATAACAAAGCTTTCTTTAATGTTGCTTGTGAGAATTTTTAACCATATATAAAAAAATATAAATTTGTAGGGTTAGGTTAAGGTTTATATTTTTTATTTATGTAAAATGTTTTATTTATTTATATTTTATTTCCTACCATTACTTGTGGAGAAACGCTGGATTCAATCTCCTGAGAATTATACAATGTTAATTTCAGCATATTTCCTTCAGATTTTCAGTGTAGCTCTATTGGTCTGAAATCTATTAAAAACACAACCAAAATAGGTCAGACTGCTGTAAACAGAATATCATGTGTGTCCTCTGGCTCTTACCCAGAGACCACTGCAGTGCTGGATATATAGAGGCTTTTTCATAGAGTTGTGAATTCTTAGACTGCTGATCAGATCACTGTCGTAGAGATGCCCAGGGGCTTAGCAACCATCATGACATTCAAGCAATCTGGGTTGACCGACATATTTTGGGCAATAATGGTTATATTTGCTTGGCTGCGATGCAAAGCTGATAAATGGTGGCTTTAAAGGGACCCCTGCTGAAAAAACCAGCATACCAGCAAGACCAGCATATGTTGTGTTTTGGTGCTGGTTTGCTATTGAACACCAGCTAAACCAGCATCAGCACCAGCATTAGCACCAGCTAAACCAGCACCAAACCAGCATTAGCACCAGCTAAACCAGCATTAGCACCAGCATCCCATGCTGGTCATACCAGCATATGTTGTGTTTTGGTGCTGGTATGCTGTGACTACCAGCTAAACCAGCATAGACCAGCATAATTCCCATGCTGGTCCATGCTGGTTTGATGCTGTGTTTTTCAGCAGGGACACTACAATTTTTTTAAAATATGCTAATTTTCCAGCTCCATAGAGTTAAACATTTGATTTTTATCGTTTTGGAATCCATTCAGCCGATCTCTGGGTCTGGCGGTAGCATTTTTAGCATAGCTTAGCATAATCCATTGAATCTGATTAGACCATTAGCATCGCGCTTAAAAATAACCAAAGAGTTTCAATATTTTTCCTATTTAAACTTGACCCTTCTGTAGTTACATCGTGTACTAAGACCGATGAAAAATTAAAAGTTGCGATTTTCTAGGCCGATATGGCTAGGAACTATACTCTCAAACTGGTGTAAAAATCAAAAGCTTTGTTGTTGTAACATGGCTGCAGCAGGCATAGTGATATTACGCACTGCCCGAAATTAGTCCCCTTGGTTACTTTCAATAGCTGGTGACTATTTTCAGGTGACGTGTAATATTATTGATTATTATGCCAGTTTGAGAGTATAGTTCCTAGCTATATTGGCCTAGAAAACCGCAACTTTTTCTTTTCTGTCGGTCTTAGTACACATTGTAACTACAAAAGAGTCAAGTTCTAACTAGGAAAAATATCGAAACTCTTTGGTTTTTTTACGTGATGCTAATGGTCTAATCAGATTCAATGGATTGTGCTGAGCTATGCTAAAAGTGGTAGCGCCAGACCCGGAGATCAGCTGAATGGATTCCAAAACGGTAAAAATCAAATGTTTAACTCTAGGGGAGCTGAAAAATTAACATATTTTCATAAAAAGGGGAATGTTTCTTTAAAAGCGAGCATAAGCTTCTCATAAGCTTTTCATTAACAAACAATCAAACGAATTTGTGAGCAGACATCCTAATATTCCATTATTTAAGACAGTTCTTAAAATCTGGCATATAGCTACATTTCACAGCATGGTGCAACCCTTTGCGCCAAAATCATTCTTCATGTTGAGTTAGTTATTGCATATTTAAAAGACATCAGTAATGTTCGGCCCACATCAGTGTTTCTGACGCCAGTTATTACATCCACGCCAGACCACCAGCATTACGGTACTGGAGGATTCGGTACCATCATATTTACGTCAGTCTTTCTAAGAAGTTTGAAAGTCGCCAAACAACAGCCACAAACATCATGGTTTCCAGCTGTTGTCGACAGTTTTGTTGAAAGTGGTTAAGTCATGTTGTTTGAGGGTCGGGGAGGAGGACCGTTTACATGCACGGTGTCAGTTAGCCAGTTGGCTTTGGTTGGATAGAGCAGATGTTAACGAATGATTTCACCTTCCGTTACTCATATGGGCCTTGGAGCCTCAGCTCTCAATCTCCTCAACTTTAAAAGCAGCTTTAGACCGACTCATCCCCTTAAGAGTGTGGAATAAACACACCAGCAGCCTGGGAAGGGGACAAATTGTTATGCAAGATTACACATGGTTATGCAGGCATTTACATTATAAATCAGTGTCACAGCAATTTAACAAAAATCCTAGCCAATCAAATGAGTTCATAGCACTTTTTTATTATTTTCTATTTATTTGCTTTTTGCAGAGTTGAGTCAAAAGGGAAACTGGAAATATGCTGAACTCAGTGGTCACAGAGCATGTTTGAACCACAGTACAATTATCCAGGGTTACAATTCACTCACATGATTGAAATCATTCAAATTCCCCGTATTCAGGATTTGTTCAGTGGTTTGGAGTCTGAACTCTCTGGGGAAGTTTACCACCATACCACACATAGCAACTCATTCAGTAAGATGATGAAGTTAGCAGCTCTCTATAAATACCACCATTATGTTTGTTGATGCTTTTTGTGTGTTTTTGCAGTTCAGCACAGAAGGGTTTTGGAGAAACTTATGGTCATGGAAAAAAACATAATATTTATCTTTTCAGTTATTGTCACCATTAAGTAATTTTATGAAATTGGTTTTCATAATAAAATATTTGTGAGAATAATACATCTGCTGTATAGTTGCTTATTACTCAAAAACAGCCTCTCCAATAGATTTGTAGTTTTTCAGATTCTCTTTTGTTAAATAAATAAACTCTGATGTGTTTCTATAGGTCAGAAAAAAGCTAATATTAGTACCTTAACAAATGTCCAATACCTGCTCCTAAATAGTAAATATCAGGACCTTTTTAAAGGGTACCATGCCAGGGACCGCTTGGACCATATTTTTTTGACAGTGTAGAGGATTGCGCTAGCAGTGCAAAGGACATGGTTTCAATTCCATTGAACACTCATGATGAAGAAATGTAAACCTTGAATGTCATCACCAAATGAATCAAATTAAATGTAAAAATATGCAAAAGAGAAATTCTAAAATATTTAAAGAGACACTCCACTTTTTTGAAAATATGCTCATTTTCCAGCTCCCCTAGAGTTAAATATTTGATTTTTACCATTTTGGAATCCATTCAGCTGATCTCCGGGTCTGGCGCTAGCACTTTTAGCATAGCTTAGCACAATCCATTGAATCTGATTAGACCATTAGCATTGCGCCTAAAAAAAATAACCAAAGAGTTTCAATATTTTTCCTATTTAAAACTTGACTCTTCTGTAGTTACATCGTGTACTAAGACAGACGGAAAATTAAAAGTAGGAGGAGCAATGATACAACGCAGTGCCCGAAAATAGTCCCCTGCTATTTTCGGCTGCTGCATAATATCATTGCGCCTCCTGCAGCCATGTTACAGCAGCAAAGTCCTTGATTATTACGCCAGAATGAGAGAATAGTTCCTAGCCGTATATGCCTAGAAAATCGCAACTTTTAATTTTAGTAGTCTTAGTACACAATGTAACTACAGAAGTGTCAAGTTGGTAATAGGAAAAATATCGAAACTTTTTGGTAATTTTTTAGCGATGCTAATGGTCTAATCAGATTCAATTGATTGTGCTAAGCTATGCTAAAAGTGCTAGCGCCAGACCCGGAAACCGGCTTAATGGATTTCAAAATGGTAAGAATTAAATGTTTAACTCTAGGGGAGCTGGAAATGAGCATATTTTCAAAAAAGTGGATTTTTCCTTTAAGAATCAATCATATGATGGCTTGAGGAAAAACAGAGACTAAGTTTTGCATAAAATTTGGCCAGTCACAAATTTTACTGTGGTGTTTCAGAGCATATATTAAAAGTATTTTATCACAAAAAATAACAGTGACTATACATTTTGATTTATTCGACACTGTTTCAGTCGTTTTTATGTCGTTTTCTAAAAAAGTATGTTGCTTTTTCCAGTCCTCCAATAACATCAAAGGTGTCAGTGTCCGCCTCATTTGCATTCAATTTACCCAGTCACAAATGTATACAAATTTGCCACGGTCTTGTTATTGGTCAGGAGCTAGTCTAAAGTCAGAACTCTCTCAGCTGATCGGATGAATTTAGATCCCACAAGTTAAATTCTTGTTTAAATCTCATGAATTAAATTTTGTCTTCGACATGCCTTTACAGGCCAGACCCAAAGGCGAAGGATTGACTCCATATCAAGGAAAGAAGAGGTGCTTTGGTGAATACAAATGCCCTAAATGCAAGAGGAAGTGGATGAGTGGAAACTCCTGGGCCAACATGGGACAAGAATGCATCAAATGCCATATCAATGTTTATCCCCATAAACAGGTAAAATCCTTATATTGCAGAATTTGTAACGCTTTCTCTTTAAAACACCAAACACAGGTTTTTTCAATCTTTACGTTTACTCTAATATGGGTGTAGTGTGTTGTGTAATCTTCCAAGAAGTTCATATGGATGGGGCCCAGCAGGTACCCTTGAAACCTGAGACACAAACCCAAGATATTCATCTAAACCAAATACTCATTGAACTCTGGACAAGGAGTCCATTTTTAGGAAGTATGAATAATGAAAATAGTACAGATGCTTATATAGCTACATACGACTCACATTTATCTACAGTATACAATCACAATAGTGCATGAATTAAATTATTTCATAAATAAATGTAAAATGTGCTATTCATCCAAATGGATGTTATAAATGATCTGAAAGGGAAACATTAATTTTAAATACTTATATTTAAAGCAGTTTTGCAAGCTGAATGCATATGCAACCATTGTGCAGTAGGAACTAGCTGCTAAAGGGATAGTAAACAACTGAAACAACAAGAAAATAGAGGAGTAAATGTCTTCACGACACTTAAAATATATGACACAAGTCAAGTGCAGGTATTTATTTAATATCTTTGAGACATTTTGAAGCTTGAAGTTTTTTTTTTGGTTACTATAGAAAACACCAAACAACTCTTTAACTCTTTCCCTGCCATTGACGAGTTAACTCGTCAATTAAGAGAAAATGCTTCCCTGCCAATGACGAGTATTTCTGTCTTTCCACAATACCGCTATTATGCATCATGTGACCCTCTTTCACAACTTATAAAACCTGTAAGTATCGCCCTGAGACAAACAGCTGAATGACCGTGTGTTTTGAATGGCTCTGAATCTGATCTCTATCAAAAGTCTTTCACAAAAATGGAATTGTCTCAGGTTTTTGCTCAAAATTTAGTGTTATTGAAGATACCCATATTTGAGAAAACTTGAAAATATTTTTTTTTTAATCAGAGGGTCTGTTCATTCATTTGATATATTGTATGTTTATATATTTTAATAAGAAAATTTCTGGAAGGCATTACATTTTTGTGAAATATTGAAAAATTCTGGCGCTGACTGGCAACTTAAAAAAAAAACGCTGGCAGGGAAAGAGTTAAAAAGAAAAATCTGAGTTTGGGTTTTGAAGAACGGCGAAAGACCTTGAGGTTTCAAACGGCATGAGGTTTAGCAAATAATGAAAAAGTTTACATTTTTAGGTGAACTATCCCTTTAAGAAGGCAAACGTGGGTTATTCCCTTATGACGAGCAAATTCTTTAGCTTTTCACTCTCACCCACTTAATATGTTTCCTTTAGTAAGCGTGTGATATGTGCAGCTCGCTGCAATATACATGTATCAAAAACCCTTTAAGGGTTTGCAGATGGTCTCCTTTCCCATTCAACTCAAGCAAAAATATAGTTTTTATAGTTCACTCACAATGGAAATCATTCTTCCAAGATGTGGAGTATGGAAATCATTTAATTCTCCAAATCTTACGATGTGAAGTATTTTATATCTTCAGTGGTTCCCGATGGGTGATTATGCGAATGCCACACTGTATCAGCAGTGCTACACTGTCATATAAAAGATCCAGACCTGTGCCAAAATTTACTCAGAGTGCGTCTGGAGATGCCGGCTTTTATCATTCCCGTATTTAACGACATATGCATGGGGAACCAGGCTGACATCTTTACGATATGAGAACAGACATGGAACAAAAATATTATTATTTACAGAAAAGACTTTCCAAATTTCCTGTTTTTGGCCTTATTAAGAGTAATTATTTATCAGCATTGAATGTTTACTCACATTATCATTCACAAAAACCTCTTCGAGCAAACGCTCCTTCGGGTTATGGCCCTGTCTCCTCCCAGTGGCCCGTTCTAACCTGGTTTTCCGTAATTCACAGAGCGCAGCTGAGACGTACAGGAAAGAATAACAAGATTGTAAAATGATCTTCCAAAAGCGATGGGTGGGAAAACAAATAATTGCAAAAGTATTATTTGTGATCAACAGCCAAAAAGATTTGGCTCACACGTGTTCTCAGTGTCTTTTGAATAACGTCCAAGACAAAGATTCACTCTTAAATCTGCCCTGCCTGGTCGTGCTGGTTTATAGCTTGGCCATAATCACAGTTTGCAATCCTGTGGGCATATACAGTTGCTTTGGATCCTCTTGTATATGGTTAACTTAGGTGCACACTATAATAAAGTATTAATAACAAATCATATATATACTCCACCTGGCAAGGAGTGTTGTGCAGTTGATATCAGTGCTCAAGTCATTTTTGACACACCCCTGCGGTTGGTCCATTGCGGTTTGAGACTTGGACTTAACAAGTTCCTGATATTTTTTCCCTTAAACCCATATCTCCAAAGAGTCTAGCCAAACGTTAAAACAAATCTCATATTGAAACCTGAATGGTGTTGTGGACGAGAAATGCACATTAAAATGCGATTTCCATTTTGTTTCCCTCAGCGTCCCTTAGAGAAACCCGATGGCCTGGACGTTTCTGATCAGAGCAAGGAGCACCCACAACATCTGTGCGAGAAGTGCAAAGTCCTGGGCTACTACTGCCGTCGCGTGCAATAAGGAGGTTTCCTGACGTCCCCGTCGTCTTATTTCTTCCCCCCTTCTTCTCTTTTCGCTTAGCCTACCCAAGCACTCCGAGAAAAAGTGAAAAGTGCCAAAATTATGTAAATATGTTTAGCTATAGTAACGGCTTTGTGTATCAGCAGCATGCATTGCATTTATCGTTTATATGTGTATAATGGACAATTGAATATGTTTGGAAGAGTTGTCACTGACAGTATTTGTATCCGTACCGGGCGCAGTGGATTACCTCACCGTTGCGTCCTCAGATCGTGTGTGTTTACAGACTTTCCCTTCATTCTCCTTGCTGAGTGAACTTATGAGGACGTGTAGCACCATGTTAATTCACTCAGACAAGGGCCCGTGTGCCTTTTTACAGAGCTTTGGGTCAATAGCACATCATATTAACTGTGAATTAACAGAGGGATAATGGACTTTCCATCCCTAGCTTTTGTGTCACATATTTATTTATGTTTGTATACCGTATCGTAGTGCAATTCAATTTACTAAACTGGGATAATCTGTGTTTATATACAGACAGATATTGTCTAACCCCACACCTCTTGCCATTAGAAACTACTGTAGAATAGAATTGTCTAATGCTTGCGTCAGGTAGTTTGTTTCGATGCTAGATAGTCGGCTAAACGTAGCCCCGGACATCAAGTTGTTGGCAACTATGCAAAACCCATGACAGCTTACGCAGATTCATCAATTCCTGTCATATTGTCTGTACGTTTTATGAAGTGTGTGGATGATCAAAACAAAGCCATGGCTAGCCGATTTGTAAAACTTAGGAACCCAGGTAAAGCTCAGTTTTTTTAGTACAGGGTCAAACTGAGCTTTTTGGTCCATATGCAACCGATTAAACCCGGTCATAAATCGTTCCTTAACATGACACCTGTTCCTCAACAGAGTTTATTTGCCTCAGGATGAAGAGTGTGTTTGAATAACACACGATGAAGCATGCCTCCTTTATGAAACTTTATATTCAGGCCTCACTATATCATAAGCAAACGTTCATTTACAAAATCATCAAAAATTATTCATTCACAATCTTTAATTTGACACGAGACCCTTGCACTAAAATTTCTCCTGTTTACACGTTTCAGAAATGAAATTCACTTCGAATGCCTTTTTGGCATTGTATATGTTTTTAAAGCATTGCCTAACCCGACACGAGTGTATGTTTATACAGTACATTAGTTGCGTAACTCACAAGTGATGATTTACACCCTGTTGAAACTGTGATTATTTTTTTAAAGCATTTTCTATCTGGGTGGGCAATGTATATTTGTAAAGGGAAAGATGGTAAAGTAAGTAATTTTGAAGAGTCTTTGGAGATGACACTTTGGGTACATTTATTTGTTTTGGAGAGCACTGAAAGCGATGGAAACATTTGAATGAAGGAATAGGATAAAACAGCTCATCTAGGTGTTGTTTACCTCTTGTTATGGCTTACGTGAAGTACTAAAACCCAGGATCATCTAATATTAAATGTACAGCAGCTTTACGTGTTCAGATGGTAAATCGAGCGATCTTTTTTATGAATACACTAGATGTACATATAAAAACACATTTACATGGTAAATACAATGTGTATAATTGTTTACTTAACTTTGGAGTCCACATATTTTGTGCTGTCGGAATATTAGTTATTAATCTTGTCTGAAGGGAATGTCTTTAGTGCCTAAGTTGTTCGGTTATGAAACGTCTAGTTTTTAGTCGCAGATGTCACGTGTGATACTGTGGAAGAGAATGGTGGGATGCTTATAATAATAAACAGCTCATTTTTGATTTTGTTGATGGTAAATTTAGTGAAACAATCATCCAGGGAGTCGATCATTAAATTTCAGTTGTCAAAAAACAAGGAAAAGATGTTTCTTTGAAGGTCATTATTGTTTCTCAGAGCCTGTATTTCTTGGTAACTGTATTTATCACATTGTTCTGGCATTGCTAATGGCTCCACTGTGTGTACGTTCCTACGCGCCAACGTTTACTTCAAGCCTCATTTCAGCTGGAATGAGTAATTCTGCTTTTTGATAAACACCGTAATGAATGGCGTAATGAAAATAAGCATTGAAATGAACGATTACTGTGGATTTATCACAATCATTGTAGATCCTTTACGCTTAATGGTTGCATTGCATCATTGGGATCAATTTAATTCATCGTCAGTTCTGTAAACATGGATAGATGATATGAAGCACCACTAGAGCAAGGCTTAAATAGTTCATAGTTGCGTTGCACTAAATACAAGACTGATCTCCGAATTTCCTCATTGGCTTTAATGAAACAGGCCTGAGTTTTGTAAATGTTGAATACAGATTTACACAAATGGGATATTTGTTTGCGACGTTTTAGTTTATTTCTAGTCCTATCGTTTCGTCTCTGCCTTTTTGAACGAAAGACAGAGCTTGTGGTATTAAGAACGTAGATGCATTTAAAACTATACAAAGTGCTTTTTGCGCATGTGTTTTTGTCTTGAAATACATATACTTGACTTTTATAGCTCACTTTCAGTATAAACGTGTTATTTTCTATTAAAGGTATGTGTATTTTGGAAACAATATAGAGATTTTGGAGCAATATGATATCCAAGTTTTTCCCTTAAGAGAGATACAAGTGTGTTTTGTGTATATATTCGATGTTCCATCATTATCAAAATGTTATGATGCAATATTAAAACATTGTATGTGAAAAAGGGCAAATTGCTGAGATGCAAAAGAGCTGGGATTTTTTTCCTTTGATGTTTTACAGTAATCTTTGGTTATATCCTATACAGAAATATTTATGGAAGGATTTTTGATTTTCTTTTTTAACAATTCAATTCTTTTGTATAAAATATGCAACGAAAGCTACTCTATGAAGAAAATATTGATGATGACTACATAGAATATTATTCAAAGGTTGGTACATATTATGCCCTTACAAGCCATTTTATTTGTGTTTTGTTATTCTAGATGTTATATACTGTAGATCTATAGTAACCTTACCCGTTACATGTGCTTAAACATGTTTGGGATCTTTGTGTGTCTGCTATACAGCATGAATGTTTTGATTTGCAGTTATAGGAAAGTTACAACACTTTGTTTTAACATTATGTATATGCAAAAGATGTGACTAACTCCAGTGATTGGCCATAACACTGAATTTCGAAATCTTTTACATGTATTAAATATTACATGAAACTGTGAGCTTTGGTTAGTCACGTCTCCAGTTACTGCCAGGAATTATATTGAAATCGTTATCTTCATATGTCAAAATTGAAAAATTTGGAGTTCAAACAAGTATCTGGGACTGAAGTTTGCATGTGCATGTTTTTTTTAATGATTCAAGAACTATCATCTGTGCAATGTATTCTTATTTAATATAAATACATGTTTAGTTCCTGGTAAGATATCTTTGTAGAATACACCTAATTGTTAGTGCCTCTATTCACTGCTAGTATTTGCAGTATCATTATTAAATGTACTGAATGTACTGATTTAACTCTCATGTGACAAACTCATGTCTGTAAAATATTTGTCATCTTATTGATCATATTGGATTGGACAGAGTAACAAAGATTTGAAGGAAAGTAAGATGAGCTCAAATCTTTGCTCAGTGTCCATGAAACGGCATTCCGATATGTGCCTTATTTGTTAGTTATAGGAAAACTGAAGACTTTGTGCCTTTAGAAGTTTGTTCAATTAAAAAAAATGACTAAATGAACCATGCCTTTGTTTTATTTCTTCCACAGAGCCGAACTGTACTATACGTGCTGCCTGTTTTTATATTTCAGCATATTTTTTGGCCTACTGTATCTGGGGCATTGCGAAATTCTGTCCATTTTAAATCAGTCACGCTGAAGGCAGTATAGACTGATTCATTATTTATATACAGTCCTAGGGAATGATGCTTATGTAATTCAAAACCAAATCTGAAGCCTTTGGGAATGCCTGTCATTCTGACATCAATTTCATTTATGGTTGGAGGCCGATGAGCGGTTCTTTAGTCGACAGAGATCGGCGAACCCATCGCTGCAACTGCACAGGTCTGAAGACAAACGTGTGTATTTTTTTACGTTTGACCTAATTGCATGTAATGATTGTAAACATATGAGCTCTGTATGCGAGCGTTGGTGCTTGGCAATGGTGCTGGCCTTTTACTTAAAGCCAAGTTTAAGTAATTGTCTACACATTCCAAATCCCTTAAACTTCACAAAAGGGTGGAGACCCAAATTATATCAAGTTTGTTACAACAATGCAGACTTAAACAGAACAAGAATGTCTCTATAGCAACGCTGCAATCTGAGAAGTCAAACAAACTAGTTGAGTTCAGACCCCATATGGTTTCATTTAACAGAGCACTGTTTTCCACAAAGGTTCATAATTTACTTTCACAAGGCATTACTGTGATAAGCTATACCTACAGAGTATTTAAAAATGACTGTCGAGTTCATTACAGACAGAGTAAAGTATTATGAATGTCAATCGGCTATAGTTAATATAAAATTTTATCAAACATTATAAAGGAAACGCAGGTTACTATTGCATTAACACATTCATGTTGAAGAGATTCTTGCTTGATTTTGTATGTTTGTGGTAGCGATGCTTTGTAGGCAAACAGGATGTCATATCGTGCTTTATGGGACAGGAAATCTTGTTGCTGGATAATCTAAAAAAAGGTTTGGGATCATTCTCAGGAAGATTTAAAAAGCATGCCACGCAACCAGATATACCGCTACAGTTGTAGCCGGCGCTCATCTGGAAAACAGCCTTGAGTCATTAAAACAAAAAAAATGGGCACAGGATGCAAATATCCTGGAAGGAATTCCATATGTCACAACCAGTTTCGTGTGTCATTTATTTTTTCAAAATACCTCCTGGGTTTCTCTGGCATAGTTCTTAGAAGGTAAACAATCTCTGTACATGCTTTATCCTAATTTATAAACCTCAAAAATGTTTTTAACTCATAATAAAACTTAGACCAGGCAAGATATCTTGTATGTGGAAAAATAGTATATTTTACTTTTCAGTGTACTTACTTAGTAAGCATAAAACACCTCAATTAATCCAGAATGGTGCATAATATAGCAACAGGTGAGTAATATTCAGTTAAATACAAATAATTTACTTAAAGATTTACATGTGAAAGCAGTTTGAGTTCCCAAAAAGACTCTCATACAGAACTTTCCACAATCATTTGAGTTCTCCACAGTCTGTAATGGCAATCTTCTTTACAGTTCCTCCATCATGTAAGCCATAGGACTCCATGAGAGAGACGGTCTCCATGCCATCTTTGACCTGACCAAACACAACGTGCTTGCCATCAAGCCTGAGACAGAAAGACAGTAATATCAATACCTATAAACAGTTTAGACGCATTGGATGGGTAATAATCCTAATAAATAAGATTTCTACTAGCATACCAGTCTGTTTTTACAGTGCTGATGAAAAACTGTGATGCATTTGTGTCCGGCCCAGAGTTTGCCATTGACAGCACACCTATGAGAAAGAGACTATCAGTAGGGTTGTCACAATTATAACATTTAGCTGGCGGTTAATTGTCTAATAAATTGTGACGATTAGTTGCCTGTTTTAGGGTTTTGACTTTTAATTCTCATAGATTTTTTTGTTGGTTCATGAAATAAATTTCACACATTGTTGTGATTATTTAAATTATATCTATTGCAAGGTTTAACTGGCAGTATATTAATACAAATATTTAAAAATAATTATTTAATGAATATATTTTTTAAAAACTTAAAATTCTTAATAAACACAATAAAGTAAAAAATTACTGAAAATAAAAATGCAATCAAAATAAACTAGTCGGGATGGTGTAGTGGACGGTGCTCTGACACATGGTGCGGAGTTCGAATCCTGGCTAGAGGTTATTTGCCAATCCCATACCCCTCTCTTCACCTCTTTACCCCTCTCTTTAAAAAAATAATAATAATAAACTAACCAGAACAGGCCATAAATAGTGGCCAATCATACTAAGGCCATATTAGTACTGGACCACATGTCTGTAGTGGCTGCAAAAAAATCAATTCCTTACAGATCCGTAAGAATAGCATCCTTCACTTCCCAAAATTTGGAATTACTGTTTTGGAAATGTATGTTAATACTGCTTATCAAAGTTTTGCAGCATTTCTTTAAATGTTGTTTTTCCACTGTATTAAATAGCTTTGCAATGTATCGCGTTACACTGTCAGTCAAGGAGCGCCATTACATACGGTCTTGTTTATACAGGCGCTGCAGCTCCCCCTTGTGTTTTTTAAGAGATGTGCAATCATTGCGGTGATCTGAAATCAACGCGATGAGGTCAAACAATCGCGATGAGACGATTATTTAATAATTGTGACAGCCCTAACTATCAGACCAACTTTACACTTAAAACAGACTCAATTGTTTGTCATTTTGAATTATTTAATGATGTATAAGTAAAAGACCTTACAATCAGCAAATTCAAAAATACAGATGGTTTCATCAGATGCATGCGTTTTGTCGCGGTTACATGCCTGCCCCGAACCAAAGTGAACTTGTATGTATTTATTCATTAATCTTGTGGCTAAACTGATCTCTGAAACAAATACCTTGTCAAAAAATTGCTAAAGACGACCGGGAGACGTCAAGGATGAATCACAACTGTGCGGAGAGGTTTCGCAGCCAGGCAAGTATTAAAGGACCTGTAGTTAACATTGTATACATTCATTTTACACAGTAACATTAGCTCAGTGTAATTGCTCAGTTGATACGCGTTAGATATGATATATGAAGGTAATTTACTTGTCATTTATTTCCCTTGCTATCAGAAATAAGCTACAGTTTATACAGACTTTGTTGTTATTGATTCTATGTGGATGTATACCAGAATTTGCGTTTAGTCGACAAAAGCCGTGTGTTTATGTTGTTGCTGCTGAAACCATTTATAACAAAGAAGAGTTTGAAAACCACTGTGAATTGGGGGGTTTAGGTTTGGCAAATGGTGGTTCTCTACTACAATTACATCCAGTCATGTATTACACAACCCAACACTATTTGACCATAATAAACAAATCAAAAGGGTTTACTTGGGTAGGAACACCCTGGCACCCAAAACACACTAGGATACACTGGCTTTCACTAACTAAGAAAGTAGGTCATTTGCTTGGAGATTACAAAATCAGAAACTAAGGGCGCTATAGGACCACCCTGTGGCTATGCATGGACGTGCATGCATATTTTGAGATGCTTTTAATATTTGTGGCAAATCTAAAATAAGAGTTTTGCTCTGTTTCATGGACACAAATCTATATGGTTAAGGGCAAAAAAAAGAAATAATAATTATGCAGTGGTGACATTACCTGGTCCATTGTGTTTCATCTTAAAATTCTCATCCGCAAATTTCTTTCCATAAATAGATTTTCCACCTGTGCCATTATGATTAGTGAAATCTCCACCCTGTCAACAAAACATCAGTCATGACATGACCTTAGGCACAACATTCATATGTAGTTCATAAAGAAGGTTAAAATATGATCAATGTTTGATATGTAATGAGGAAAGTTGATTGATGAAAAAGTATATTTACAATATGAATTGATATAGCTAGAATGAAGCAAGCAGTAAAAAAGTTTTACCTGACACATGAACTCAGGGATGATTCTGTGAAACACAGAGCCCTTATAACCAAAACCATATTCTCCTGTACAGAGAGCCCTAAAGTTCTCTGAAAGACAAACATATACACACTAAACAGTACTGTCAATCATATTGTACACTTTCACATACATGTGAGTTAATATTAGGGCCACATACCAATATTATTTCATTAAAACTATATAAAAATGTACCTGCTGTTTTAGGAACCACGTCAGCAAAAAGCTGCAAAAAACGTGGCAAGTAAAAATTTGTCTTCATAATATTAAATTGTTTTATTTGCTAGTACTGTTGTCATTAATGATTATATCAACAGTACACACCTAGGTTAAATAACCAGTTACTGAGAGACATGTCACTAACTAGAAGAATGATTCTGCATGTTATTCACTCATATCTTTCTATGAACAGATCTTTGATCTATTTTGACTGGTCCGTCTGTTTTAGTTATTTATTTTACTAGACTGTGGCATTATGTACTGTTCACGTTTGATAAATCGTTACTTGCCTCGATAATGATTCTTCCAATGAACTCGCCGTCAGCTGCGATTTCCATAAACACAACAGGGTTCTTCAGCGGTCCAGAAACAAGCCTGTTCGCAGCGATTGCGACAGAGCAATATTTTAAACGATTTTTCATCTGTAGCATTCTTTAAGTGTTGTTGAAAACCCATCAACGAGGATATGCACTACTGACCAGTGTCCAAGGTGAACTGCTGCACACTGAACTACCGTATACACAAGACACATGTGACCGTTCTGTTATGGTAAGATGAAACCCCACAGCGACACCATGTGGTTGGTTTTTGTATTGTGTGCACAGTGTGGTGTAGTTGATTCGAGGTCAGGATCGCGTTTCTTTGTGAATATAAGGCATTTATTTAAACATTCTAAAATTATGTTACTTACTTCTCTTTAGTAGGTGTCTATTAAAGCAATAAGCCTGAGGAGGATACGTGTGTTCGTCTTTATGCGGCGCTGCGCAGATCGAACGACATATGGCATAAAAGTACCGCAAGAGCATTACTGTCAACTAGTTCTCGCGATACTTTGGTGTCATATGCCGATCGGTCTGCGCAGCGGCCAAAATGTCTGCCTGAAGTTAAGATCTGCAAAAGGTGCCATAAACTCCAAAACCGGAGGCAACTTTTTTTTAAAGGAAACACCACCGTTTTTCAATATTTTATTATGGTCTTATCTCAACTTAGATTAATTAATACATAGCTATTATTTTTTCAATGCGTGCACTTAATCTTTGTACAGCGTGTCGTGAATGTGTTAGCATTTAGCCTAGCCCCATTCATTCCTTAGGATCCAAACATGTGGTGAATTTAGAAGCCACCAACACTTCCATGTTTTCCTTGGTTAAAGACTGTTACATTAGTTACACGAGTACATAAAATAAAACATTGACATTTTTTAAGCATATAAAACTGAGAACTACATTGTAAGGCGGAAGAGCACTTAGTTTGCAGCACTTCGACCTCAGGCTTAGTAACATCATCGCTGTGTCTGAAAGCTCTAAAATGCTGCCTTCTGAGACAGCATTCCAAGGCAGGAAGGCATCAATGTCGGAATCCAATGTTAGGCTTACTTCCTGTCTCCTGAGATACCTTCATGTCCTGTCACACAATTCTATGGCTGCGTCCGAAACCGCATACTATATAGTAGGTACTGAATAAGATGAAGTACCTACTTACTTGCCGTTAAAACAGTAGGTAGCCTACTGTATAGTATGAATTCTGGTAGTATGAATGAGATTCGGACGTACTACATCCGCCATTTTGCTACATCACGTGACATACGTCGTCATCACGTCATGTCATTCCAGCGCGAAAACTGCCGCATGCCTCTTCTTTTTGGTTGGATAACTCCTCTGCCAGGGCATCATGGGATAGTTAAGTGTCCATCGTATTCACACTGCAAAATCTAACCGGAAGTAGTAGGTCATCCGGGTACTTTTCGCATACTGTTTTTCAAATACTATGTATTCGGACATACTACTCGCCTCGCCTACTGCATTTCGCGTACTATATAGTATGAAGTGCATGGGTGATTGGTCGAGCCTGGTCGAGTTCGAAAAAATTAAATGGTGGCCAAGGAAGCGTCTGGAGCACAGATTTAGTGTAAATAAAGGTAAACAAAGGCGTTCTCTGTTTATATTTCAAACACGCTGCCTATGAAGTGTGTCCGGAAGTGTTTCTCTGAGCTGCCTTCATGCCTCTAAAGTCATTGCCTCATGAGGCAGCGAGGCAACCAGTCAGTTGCCTAAAGCTTTCGGATGCAGCCCATGACTCCTGACTACTCCCGCTCTCGCTCAAACTTCCAAAGTTAGGAGTGATGATGTTACTGCGGCAAGATAAAGGTTTCCCATCAAAATGAGTTAAATTCCATATTCAAAAAGGCATTTTTTTTGTTGTCATTAGCCTATTGCAAGTTTTCCCTATTACAAGCTTTGTTTGTTTGTAATCTGAAAGGTCTCTGGTGAACAAATTTGTAAATTACATTTTTACACAATTAAATTTGACTTTATAAGCTCCTTAATGGAGAATTGTGAATAATTTGAAAAGATTTATTAATAGATTGTTGTCTAATTTGTGTGCAAATTTAAAGGGCAAGATCAAGAAAACATGCAGAATTTAATTTAACAGGGATGACACAAATAGCTCTGTTTATAGCATGTAGCAACACCCCTGACTTTAATGCAATCAAATCCCGCCCATTTCCATTTTAAAACTCATCAACTCAAATGCATTCACAACCAAGAAAACATAAAACAGCGTTTCATCTGAATACATATTTATTAGATAAATATTAGGATGTCACAGCATCTAACTACATACAGTTTTGCAAGACTAAAAATCACAATTAGTTTTTGTTTTTTCTTCTTCTGACCAGTTTAGAATATGAAATGATTGTACAACAGAATGTACAAGCAAAGATAACTGCAACGTTTGGCGCCAATCACCTCAGATTGTACCTTGTTTTTTTTTCAATTTTCCTGATCATGATATCAAAATTGTATAAATTCTGGATTTTGGTTACAATCTTTAGGAACCGCTCCTGGTCCCAGTTTTCCAAATTATTCCCCAGGATTTTCTTCATTATTTTCTGTAGCACCTTATCAAGTACACAAGAAATGGAGCAATACACGTATGCTAAATATTACACAAATGTAAAACAAATGTGTCTCTTTTTTCCCCTTCCCCAATTCCTCGGTCATGTGGGATGAATATTTTACAAAAGTGAATAAATGCTGAGAGGTTCCATAGACGCTAACAAACACAGATTCATTTTACCCAATTTAGATTCTGATTCGAGGATGCAAGCTTTACAGATTCTAAATACACAATGCACATTCCCCTGGGGAAAATGAATACATTTCTGTTAACGTGTCTCTATTTATCATTTACATATGTACATGCATCCCTAATGTGCCCCTTTTCCCCTTTTCTCCTCGAACTTCTCCGAACCCACACCTGTGACTGAGTAGAAAACACACAGTCTAATTCATTGAACCCTTTCTGTTTCTACCTCAGCATCTCCTCAGCACCTGTACATCGATAGCGTGTGACAGCTCAGACCTCTGCCAGCTTAATGAGGAGTCTTTAAGTTCAGTTTATGCCTATTTGTGTCTACAAAGTGGGAACGAATATGTGGCAGTGCATCTTTGAAAGGATATACAAGTGAACTACAGACAAACGTTAAACTCGAACCCACATTTCCTTGTTGGAGTTCAAAGTATTTCAACTGTCAACAACAAACATCATTTTTGTACATAATTCTACACCAAGAAGAACAGAAAGAAAACTAAAAACTAATATTGCAATTCATATAAAAATAACTTAAAATGGAAACATGTTCAAACTTCTGATGCAAACAGTATTCAATTGTACAGATGATAGACAGTTCTTGAGTAACATCAATATTATGGAAATGTTATCATTACAAATATCATAAATACTGACAATTATCTGAGGGTCTTACTGATTTGAAATAAAACTTTCTAAAAAAAAAAAAAAGGAAACCATTCACCTTGTACATATGACAAAATAGTTGAAAACACAGGTGATACCTGTACATATTGTTTACTGAAATGTACAGTTTCTGTCCTTTTTATAATGGGTACTGAAATAATATATAGCTTTAATTAAAAAGTAAAATCTATAAATATAGAACATATTTTAAAAACGCTTTCTTCATTGTTTGTTGTATCATTACTAGGATTTTACATGTAAACAAAACAATAAACATAATAATTTGAAAACAGGTTTAACCTGGTGAAAACAGGTTTGGGCCACCTTCTCAAATAGGGTGCTTTGGTAATTCATGGACACTTTCTGATAAATGTACACATTTATAAAAACAGGAAACAGTTGCCAAAATAAAAACAATATAATTGTGCATTATAAAGACAGTTCATGAATGAAAGGCTAAAACAAAAACGAACAAAAGAACTGATTGAAAAAATCAGTCAAACTTTGTCTAAAATTAGGGGCGATTGGCAACACTGAATGTCTGGACATTGTATGCAGTTTGTAGAAAGAGGGGTACAAACATCAAGAGCCTCATGCATGGAGGATACTCACAAAGGCAGATGACAATGTAGTAAAGGTGACACAAGATTACTTGAAATGTGAATTGCTTTCTTCTAATGTGCAGTATCCATAGGACATTGCAGGGGAAGTACAGTCTGTCGGAAGATGCACAATGCCAAGGGTAAAATGCATGCCGTGATGCCCTCCAGCATTTGTTTAACTTTGAACGTGACGCATATGCCTGAGGGTGGGTGGACATATGAATCACGTAACAAAATGAGGTGCGATGTTTACTAGAAAAGAACACGTTCTCATGTGTCCTGTGACATGGCAAATTGGGCAAATGAGAGTTAAGAACTGTTGGAGGACTTTTCCCATCATTAGTCTCTGGGATGGGATCATTTCAATATCGATGGTGATACAAGCTTTCTTCCCTTTCTTGTTTCCTTGACAGGCTTCCAGACGCATTTTGTCACCGTTCTCTTGTGCTTTATCAAGGGAGATGAATGGACAAATAGTGCGGACATCTGGGTGAGGACTTCTGACAAGGATTTGGGAAGTTGCGGTGGTAGAGCTCGGAAGAACAAACGTTCAAGAGATTGCGGACACAGATAGGTCGTTGCAGGAATATATATATATGTGTGTGTGTATATATATATATATTCTATTCAGGGTCTTTTCACAAAAGGAAAAAAATCTGAATTAAAAATGCTACAATACTTTCCTAGTCAGCGCACAGACGGTCCTCTGTGATGTCATCATATGAACCGATTATAGCTGCACATGTATTTCCGTTAGTATTAAAAGATATCACTTTAGTGCCAACCAACATGGCTGCCATATAGTTGTGGAAAAGGTCGCTTGTAAAAGATTGAGATATTTACATGAGGAGGAGGCAAGAGGATGGCTGTTTCCTGTGCGCAAAATGCAGAGTCTGTCCGCAGGGTGCCTCGTGATTCCTGACAGCCGAACAAATTAGGGCCACTCCGAAAGGCCGACCGGAGGGAGTCAGTTGTTCTCGAAGAGGGAGAGCAGATCGTCGTTGCTGCTGCTTGGGAGGTCAGGAGGATCTAAGTATGACAACAGCTCATCTGGGTTCGCCAGTTCCGGCAAAAGCTGCGGAGGTTCACAGACAGACAAATTTACATTACAACAGGGACTATACAGTATTGATACCCAACAAGGGGTATGTATGTTCCAAAAGAATGCATAATAAGATTTCAGAGGGGGTTTTTTGTTGGTTTGATAGTTAACCAAAGTGTCTTTCAAGCTTCAAAAGCACATTCATCCATCAAAAACGAATCCATACCCATCGCTTTTCCTTTGAAGACAATTAATAACTGTATGGATTAGTTTTTTTGTTTTTTGATGGAAAGATGTGCTTATAAAAAAAGGATTGAGTTTTTAAAATGGGGCACTATCCAGTGCCATTATAAAGCTGAAATGGCTTGAGGCTGAGTAAAATGTGGGCAAATTTTTATTTTGACAACTAATCACAACCTTTGGACCATGAGGAAAGCATGATGCTAACATGACTTCACCATTGCGAGTAACGTTAGTAGCACATGACATCAGAAATGAATCTGTGGGAATACTCACATCCAGAGAAGGCTCAGGGATGTCTGCGGGTCCCTGGCCACCTGCCTGCCCATCAGCACCAGGGTTGAAGGTCATATCGGCATGTGGGTGAGTGTTTTGGCCGGGCTGCTGTGGGGGCAGAGGCTGGCGTGGGGGCTGGGAAGATGGGGGGCCGCTGTGATGCAATGGCTGAGCTGATTGGCTGTTGGGGTGGGGGGATGCGTGCATGCCTGGCTGCATGGAAGCATGGGATTGATCAGCACTCACAGGATGGGACATCTGCGGAGGGAGGAAAGAGAAGCAATGAGGTCTCTGTGTAGGGTGATGCTTTCCAATAGCAAAAAGCTCAAGTGCAACCCAGAGACAGACAGAGAGCAAGACGGATGCCATGCAGATGATTCTAAAGCACATAAACCTTTTATCCTGAAATCCCTTAATATTTAATGCAATTTTCACTCAAGTAAGTTCATGTTTGGGATTTTAGACATATGTTTTAAAGGGACACTCCACTTTTTTTTAGAAAAAAGGGGCTCATTTTTCAGCTCCCCTAGAGAAAAACATTTGATTTTTACCATTTTGGAATCCATTCAGCCGATCTCCGGGTCTGGCGGTACCACTTTTAGCATAGCTTAGCATAATCCATTGAATCTGATTAGACCATTAGCATCGCGCTCAAAAAATCTAAGAGTTTCAATATTTTTCCTATTTAAAACTTTAAAAGTTAAAAATGTAAAAATTAAAAGTTAAAATTTTCTAGGCAGATATGTATGGAGCTAGAAGAGTCTCAATAAAGATAAATGCACACACTACATTCACATATGCACACACAGGATTCATAAATACACACGCAGGATACACAAATGCACACAAAATTCACAAATGCACACACAAAATTTAAGAAGCACAGAAGATTCACAAATGCACACAAAATTCAGAAATGCACACAAAATTCATAAATACACAACCAATTCAGAAATGCAAACAACATTTACAAATGCACTCAAGATTCACAAATGCACAGGACAAGATTCAGAAATGTATTTCTGATGCACACACAAATATATCTTGATTTACAAACTGTTTTTGGTCTGTGAACTTTACTGCATTTGTGTGTGAATTTTGAGACTCCCCTGACTTGGCTCGACACACAAATGCCTTTTTTTAAACAGGGAATGATCTGCAACCAATTAGATATCTCCCTTGTTTTAGCCAATCACAAGAACGCACCCCACGTGGGGGATTGTTTACTTATAAGCCAATCACATGACCTTTAAGCTGGTTTGCCAACCGCCAATAAAACCGAAGAAGAAGAAGTTTACACAGCGTGATATGCACGTGGTGCGGGCGCGAGCTAACGTTAGCGCGGTGGAGTTCTGTCTGTCAGTTGGTTGGTTGAGACCTCAACATGGCTTCTGGCAACCACAGGGGAGCGGTATGTAGAACTTAAAATGTTTAGCTAGTTATCTCCTTGTTATAATCGCCAAAAGCCTCAATTACAACTATCCATTTGTGCTTATTTTTGTGCGTTTCGTACGTATGTTTGGACACCAAATACAGATAATCGTGATTACAATATCAATGTGAATAATCTGCAATTATTCTCAACCAACCAACTGACAGGCAGAACTTCACCCCGCTAACGTTAGCTCGCGCCCGCACCACGTGCATATCACGCTGTGTAAACTACTTCTTTATCGGTTTTATTGGCGGTTGGCAAACCAGCTTAAAGGTCATGTGATTGGCTTATAAGTAAACAATCCCCCACGTGGGGTGCGTTCTTGTGATAAAACAAGTGAGATATCTAATTGGTTGCAGATCATTCCCTGTTTAAAAAAAGGGCATTAACTAAATGCAGTAAAGTTCACAGACCAAAAACAGTTTGTAAATCAAGATATATTTGTGTGTGCATCAGAAATACATTTCTGAATCTTGTCCTGTGCATTTGTGAATCTTGAGTGCATTTGTAAATGTTGTTTGCATTTCTGAATTGGTTGTGTATTTATAAATTTTGTGTGCATTTGTGAATCTTCTGTGCTTCTTAAATTTTGTGTGTGCATTTGTGAATTTTGTGTGCATTTGTGTATCCTGCGTGTGTATTTATGAATCCTGTGTGTGCATATGTGAATGTAGTGTGTGCATTTATCTTTATTGAGACTCTTCTAGCTCCATAGATATGGCGTAATAATCAAGGACTTTGCTGCCGTTACATGGCTGCAGCAGGCGTAATGATAATACACAGTGCCTGAAAATAGTCCCATGCTATTGAAAGTAACCAAGGGAACTATTTTCTCATTACGTCCCTTTAAAAACACAACAAATACTGACATTATGGTTTTTTTTTGCAGTGTACTCGGTACTGTAAGAGTTACAATGCTATATATTTTTTTTTTTACATCTGTGAAGGTGTTTTCTCCATGTCCACATTTTGTTATTACGTTTGAAAACAAAACAACATTGTAAAAAGCTGTTTAATAAGAGTTTAGAGGTTATTTACCGAGTCTGGTATGCCGTGGGCGAGAGGCTTGTCAGAAGTCATGAGGCTGTTGGGCATGTCTGGTGGATGTGAGAGCTGGGGTCCGTGCATGAAGTCATTCATGGGAGCTCCGCCACCAGCGTTACTGTGGGTGAAGTCAAAGTTTCCATGGCCCGGGTAACTATTGCCTGATGCACAAAACAGAGAACAGCAATGACTCAGAAGTGCATAAACAAAAGATTTAGACAGCTTGGATAGCAAATCAACCTGTTAAAACTGGCGAGCATAACTTCTTTTGTTACAACTAAGGGGGAAAATAAGCATTCCTAAACAATAAAGCTTGTTAAACTCTAAGAACTATTTTATAGGCAGATTGAAAAGAGCACAGAGCTTGAAAGGGTGCTGACCTCTACCTTGCCCCACGTAGTCGCCGTTATTCCCTCCGTGCTGAGGCGGGAGAGGGGTGTAGGGTGATGGGCCTGGACCCAGCTGGGCGATCATATCCAACACATTAGGCATGATCATTTGACTGGGACTCATGGTTTTAAAACGCTTGGCCAGAGGTCCATCTGGGTCCTCCTTTATATGAATGTCAGACTTTATGGGCACCGGCCTCCAACTACACGTAGGATCGATTGTAACCTCTTCAAACTCAGAGCTGCAAAGCAGAAAATTGCAGTTAGCGTTTAAGAGGCAGACAGGAGACCTCATGACAGTTTTAGGTAGAGGGATGTCTATAAAACTTACTTTTGAATTGCATTGAGAATTCCCCACATGTACTGATCAACTTCCAGTCCTTCCAATAACGCTGTTTTACTGGGGACAGAGAGAAATGTATAAAACACCAGAAAAAAAGAAAGCACATTTACCTGACCGTCCAAGGCAAATCTCACAGCAAACTGCCACTTACTTGCATACAGGACACCTCCACGTTCCTCTCTCACAGTTTAGCTGAAGATACGACTCTAAATCAAAGCACTGTAACAGGAAATCATCACATAAGTTATTTTAATCAAGGCAAAATTGTTACATTTGGTATTTTAACATTTATGCATTTGGCTTTTACCCAAAGTGACATATTATATTCAGGGTTCTAAATTAACACCCGCCAACCCGCCAAATGCGGGTTAAAATTCATTTTGGTGGGTGTTAATAAAAACTTACTAGCCAGTTTGGCCGGTGATGCATGAGGCATTGCATGCAAGATACATAAAGCTCCGTTCTCGGTCATTTATCCCTCTGGCAGTACTTCCTACATTTCCCATGAACACTGTGCCGTAATGCTACGTGATGGTGTTTAATACACCAATTGGCTGCGCGCAGTTTGCAGCGAAACCAGCGCGAGAAACCATGGAAACGAACTGAGCGCGCCCGTCCACCAGAAAACTAAAGGAAGAAGGAGAACGAACGGGCAGAGCAGGGAGGATAGACTAAAAGACAGCTTTGTCACCACACCCCTTTACTGGGGCATGTGCTCCAGTGTAAATCTTTCGTGCCCAGGTGTAAATCTCAAGTTTAAATTTTAGCAGTTAACTAGTGTATTCCTTAACAAAGATAATAGCGGCAAAAACAAATATATATGCAATGTAGTTACCCAATTTACGCTTGTAAAGGGACGAAGCAGTCGCACTGACGCGTGCAAGCATTTGGGTTTCCATACAAGCATCCAAAAGGGGACGCAACGCGAATGAGTAATGATGAAAACATGACGAGAAGTAAGTTTCTAAATAATAGTGCTAATCTTATTTTGACTCGATCATTATTGGCTTCTGTAGATGGACATCAGAAATGTTTTGTGCAAAGCAGGGAAAGGGAAGCAGAAAGGAGAGATGATGAGTTTAAGGGAGGTATGAGACGAACTACATCCTTACACTGTCAGGTCTCAAACATTAGAGGAAAAATCTCAGGAAAACCTTTTGTCAAGTCTATAGGATTGCATTGTTGCTTAGAAAATCAACAGATGTATGTATTATACTGTTCTATATTTTCAGATATGAAATTAATATTTAGTTTACTAATATTTAACACTAGGACACTAACTTACATAACAGTTAGCAGTAACTATGACTGAGATTATTTAGTATAGCAAAATATTCTTGTAAAAATAAGTTATTAATCATTGCTATCATTGTATATTGTAGAAAATATTTCTCTGCTGTCATTATTAACATTTTATGCTATGTGTGCCTCCAAACATGTTAATAATGTTAGGTATGATGAAGATTACACTTAAATATTTTTAAATACATATTTATCTTTCGCAGTACCTGTTGCACTGTAGGGCTATGTTTACATTAATGCGTTTATCATTTAAAACGCGTTACTTTTGCTACGTTTACGCCTTTCATCTACACTACATCACCGTTTTCGACCCTCATAAACGGATTCGTTCGCAAACGCTGAAGACCCTGTTTTAGTTTGAGAACTCAGACGTTGCTCTGAGTGTAATTGAACGTAGACGGAGTCTTATGTAAACGAACAGCCGATGTTAACGTGACAGCGTTTTCAAAGTAAAAATTATTTTATTCATGTAAATGTTGGTTTGTTACGGAGGTTTTGCCAAAAATAGTAAACATCTACCAACCAGCTATTATAAACGCTATATCGGATTGTTTTAACATGTATCCTTATAGATAATGTCTGTTTTATATTAATGTTTGAGTATTGTTGGGTTTAATGTGTTTGTTTTGTTTAAATTTAGTTAGCTTAGGAAAGATAGACTGTAATTTTAAATGCCAAATAGGCGTTGTAAAGGCCAATATGAAGGGAGAATTGTAATGGGTCAGACATTATTTTCCAGTTTAATGTAAGTTTTGTTTGCTACTTTAAAATGAATTTCGTTTCAGATAATTTGTCTCTTAATTTTAATCGATGTTTTGTTGATACGTTTTGTGAATATAAATTAATAAAAACAATAAACTCAACGTCATTAATATATAATGCTCGTTTAGGCGCTATTTCTGTGTTGCTAGCGGAGGACGTGCACGGACCTCGCACACTTTTAAAAATGAATGCAATAAGCATTTCTGGTAGGCTAAAGCAATACTTGACCTCTTACTATGTTTGATTGAAGTATGCATTTGCTGAAATTTATTTTTGCTTCAAGTTCGCTACTGTTTAGTACTGTTCACTTGAATGCTTTCTTTTTAAATCATAAAGACCTTTCTGTTTAGTTATAAAATCAAATTAACCTATTAATCATATTAATATGTTGTAGGGGGAGCTAGAACAGTACAAGACTTTCCCAAACACATTTTTATAGGTTCAAAAATAGTGTCTGTTGTAGTTGCCAGCAAAGGACCCATGTATGACTTTTTGTCAATATCGCACACCCCTAGGCAGCATAAACGCGCAAAGGTAAGCTATTATTAGAGTAATAAGTTATTTTACACTTTTATGCGCATGCCCAGTTACATGATTAGTCATGTTTCATGCATTTATGGTGGTGTATAGTGTGGATGAAGATTCTTTTTAAAATGCCAGTATAAACGAGGATCGTTTTCATTTTAAAATGCCGTTTTAAAACGCAAATGCTCTAATATAAACAGGCCCTAGAATAGTGGGTTAAGCAAAGGGCATTGTATAGAAGTGTTGCACACTTCTTGCACACAGCAGGCTTTCAAACAATGGGGGGCCTGTGCCCCAGTAAAGCTTTATGTCTATTGACAGAGAAATGAAGAAAGCTTATGTTTCATCACAAAAATGTTGTCATGTTTTGTCAGGATTGTCGCATGCACGCGAAAGAAAAAACGAAAAAAATTGGCTAGTGGAAATGCTGTTTGGCTGGTAACTTTAGAAAGTTACCAGCCACTTTGGCTGGTGGTCAAAAAAGTTAATTTAGAACCCTGATTATATTATATAAAACTTTGCACTGCTAGCACAGTGCTCTACAACTTGGGCTACAGCAACCAAACCGATCATGAGCACCATTCACTTCCATAGTATTCTTTTTTCCTACTATGGAAGTCAATGGGGCCTTAGATCGGTTTGGTTACAAACATTCTTTAAAATATCTTCCTTTGTGTTTATCAGAACAAAGACATTTATACAGGTTTGTTTCAACATGAGCTCTGCAAAAATTCAGTACAAGTATCTAAAAATTCTTAAATCAATATGTATTTTCTTGATAAACAAAATTACCTCGTTTTTAGACAAAAATAAATAATTAAAGTGATTTTGTGCTTAAAACAAGCAAACAATTTTTTTTTTAATTTTTCTTGAATTAAGTTAAGAAAAAAAGTTCAATATTTTTTCTCTTACTCTATTGTCAGATTTTTTTGCTTGTTTTAGGCACAAATTTACTTAAAGGCGGGGTGCATGATTTTTAAAAACAAAACTTTGGAAAAGCTAGTCGGGCCAAGTACCAAAACACACCAATCAGCAGTAAGGGGCGTGTCTTCTAAACAACATTGTTGCATGGGTTGCGTATGTGTGGGGCGGGTCTATCAAAAGAAGGTCCAGATTCTATTGGGGTAGGGGCGTGTTTGTTTAGGTGATTTCATATGTCAACATTGGCTTTCAGAGATCATGCACCCCGCCTTTAAATTTTATGTTTTTTGTCTACAAACTAGACTTATTTTCCTAGGTCATTTTGCTCATGAAAAAAATGCATCTTAATTGATTTTTTTATATTTGTAACGAAAAAAAGACATAAATATTAAGTATAAATGTCATTTTTTGCAGCGAGAATGTGTAAATGATGACAACATTTTTATTTTTGGGTGAACTATCCCTTTAATTTCGAGCCATATCAACTACCTAAAGATAAACACTTTAATAGTGCTCACCTGCACATGTTTGCAGTCATGTCCCCTAGCAGGAAGTTGAATCCGACGGAATGTGATTGGACACTTTAGGGACACTTTGATGGCTGTCTGCTCCACTCCATCTTCCCCATTTAGTGTGGCGTTCCCAGAGGATGCCGCTACGCTACTAAAGTTTCTTTTAACTGTGGAAAAACAGGCACTGCAATGATTAGAGGGTCACAGAGATGAAAATGCAGAGTAAAACATTAGTGATCTCCAAAAATGCTGCAATGGAAAAGCTTCAAGCATCTACTCACTTTTGGTAATGCAGTGCTCGGCAGGAAGGAGCCTCTTCTTTAGGAGACCCTGAAGGACCGATCGCACCGACGGCCTGTGGACCAGCTGCAGCACGAACAAATGCGACTGCAACAAGACCCGAACAAATGCGTTACAACCCGCAAGCAAGCATCTCTACCTCAGAATATCCTTTACATGATACACAATCTGTGTCGTGCACCTTTCAAACAGAGAAGCATAAATCTGATACCAGCCACAGACATAGCAAGAGAGAAAAGGAGCTGCTTCAAATCAGTGTTATCTGATTTCATATCACATGCATTACAACAGCTATCTGACATGGCCATTAAATGACAGACTATACATTGTTGAAGGGCACGGCTTTTCCGAGCATCGGAGGAATACTCACACAACAACAGGCTGTGACCGTGATCTGGATGGTGTTTCTACCCGGCTGACACACGTGTTTCAGGTGAAGGGGTTTGTGGGATGTCTTATTATCGCCTCTTTCGATTGTGAGGGGCGTGGCGTTGACGCTGACTTGGACGGAAGCGGGCCAGTTGGTGTTCATTTGTCGGTCCTCGTGGTGGTAGCACTTAAACTGCAGCTCCAGGTCAGATCTGTGGGACAAGCAAAGTGTTAAATGAACAGTACCAAATGTCAAAAAGATGTTTTTAGGCTCAATTTCATCTTGAGAAACAAAAGTTTTGGTACATTTGTTGGCGATTTTAATTGTTGAAAACGCCTTTTGTGTTCACTGTTCACTGAAGAAAGAGAAACAAGTTTGGTATGACTTGAGAATGTGTGAAAGATGATTTATATTTTTGGGTGAACGGTTCTTTTAGACAGCATGAAAGATCTCATTATAGACTCTGTGCGCGGTGGTACGGTAATGTGTAAGAGAGCACAAACCTCCACATGAGAGTCTGGTGGACGGAGGGGCGTAGATGGAAGACATGGTTACTGACGGCCAGGTTGTGCTCTAATCTGAAGGGCTCCAGCACCACCCCATCCCTCACAGGGAACGTCAATCGCAGCTCCTCGTTGGGAATGGCTAAAGGAACAAATATCAAGAATAGATGAATTCCCAGCCCGTCTGTGTTTTTAACTGGATCAGTGGGTGGGGAGTTTGCCTTTCAGTTCACCTAGTTTTACCCACTGAAGCACATATATTATGAATGAACTCTGAGTGGATGTGAAAAATGCATGAATCTCAGATAAATGAGCGATGGGACTTTTTTCGCTCCGCTCCAGGTGCCGGATCAAAGGCTTCATAGGGGTTTACTTTTGATAGACTGTGACAGAGCTTGTAATACAGACAGAAGAGAGATCAATGCAATGAAATGCTCGTCTGTGGGACTCACTCGGAGGTGGAGGCAAAGACGTCATGTTCGGCTTCATGTCCGGAAACGGGGGCTTGACATCCTGACTGGGTGAAACGTACTGAGGGATGTTAGTTCCTGGAGTCATGGGTGGCGTAGGGTTCCCAGGAACAGGCGAGTGGGGGTAGTTTGCTACCTGCCGAGGAGGCTTTAGCCAAAGAAACGGACATAACTTATTTAACATATCTGTGCTTCTAAACAGTGCAAATGAAACATAAAAAAAGTTTCAACACTTACCCCATTTCCTTGACTATACCCATAGCCGCCTCCAGAGAAATTGTTATTCTGACCATTAAAAGGCTCTTGCTGAAAAGGAAAAGTTGTAAAAGTGAAAAACACTAAAAAGCAAGATCTGTCTTCTTGGTTGGCAAAACTGTGAATTAAATGTACCTTATAGTATTGGCCCATAGGTACACTTGTGGGGGGGTACTGTCCCGAGCCTGGCTGTCCTGGCATCCTCTGGCCCGGGTAGTTGGGTGAAGCAAGAGGTCTAGAAGCATTTGGGTTAGGGTACTGCCCTTGCTGGGTGGGAAACTGGCCATTGGGTCCAAATTGCTGACCTCCGTAGTTAGGCTATAAGAAAGCGAATTAGTTTAGCAAACAAACAGTTTAAATAGTTTAAAAACTCTGGCATAGTAGGTGGTCCTACCTCTCCTGGATAAGGCCTCTTAGTGCCCGGCATGGGCATGGATTGAGGTCGTGGGCCCGGGTAACCCTGTTGGGGCATCCGTTGGCCGTGTCCAACAAAGGGCCCCATACCGGGCCCTCTGGGTTGGTTCATCCCCATTGGTGGGCCACTCATATTGGAACTGTTCATACCAGGTCCCATACCAGCTGGGTTCATGCCTCCTGCCATGGACGGAGGGCCACGAGGCCCAGGCTGATTCATGTACTGGTTGTTGTATCCTTGCGTAGGGCCCATCTGGAAAGAGGAGCAGACCTGTGGAGAGGGCCAATAGCAAATGAATAGATGCAGTCACATGTAAATAAAGCACAAGCCAAAGCCCATCTGGGGATATTGATCTTTTTTTAAGTGACCAACCTGGTTGTACTGGTTCATATCTTTGTTGGTTTCTTGCAGGGCAGCCACGGTTGCAGTTGCGGTGGCTGTCGCCGTGGCTGCGGCGGCTGCAACAGCGGCGGCGGCCGCGGCAGCAGCAGGTTGGGTGAAGTCAGAAGTAGGTCGCGTGTGAGGGGGCATCCCTATACCACCCGGTGCATTTGGCCCACCTGGGTAACTATAGTAGAAGAAAAGCCTGTTTGTAAAATGTCTATATTACACCCAACTGAGAGAGAAATGTCTCTTTACTGGAATATCAAAAAAAAGGCTGCAAAGAAAAACAAATGGATCTGTATTATGGCTATGCGCTTGGCATAACATGAAGGTGATATCATCCCTATTGAGAAAAACATCCTTGAAGCGAGTGTTGGCTTGGCTTTTAAACCATGCGTCAAATATCACTAATGGGAGACTCTGCTGTAGTTTACCGAATCTCCCAGAGTGATACAAAGCAACACTCCCTTCTTTGTCAAACAACTTCCCATCATCCCGCCTTGAAACACTACCTTCCTCCAAATCCTCCTCCTCCTGGGTGCCCCGGACGACCATACATGCTTTGCTGCATGTACGCCTGGTTGGATCCTCCTTTGGCTGAAAACTGTTGCTGTTGGCCGGGGAACTGAGGCGAGTTGATCCCTGGGTTGTTGGCTGACATTCCCGACCCCAGCGCATTACCCCCAGGGTTCATGGGATTGTTGGTATTGGCCATGGGGTTACCCAATACCTAGAACAAAAGCAATGTAAGTTCAACATTATCGCTATCCTTGTTAACGTTTGCTTTTCGTACGCTTGCACGTATGACTCACCTGACTTTGTGACGTGTTGGTGACTCCCCACACCGTCGTAACCACCGACAATGAACCTGGGGCCTGGTTAGCGTTCTGCTGCCAAGGAACGCCGTCATATGGAAAGGATCCATCGCTAAAACAAATTTCAAACAGTAATGTGATATTAGTGGCATCACATATGCATTGATAAAGAGTGATTCCTTTCCTGACTACACTTTTTCTTCATAAGATTTGTCTGTATGCTGATCTCAGGTCACGACCGCCCTAGAGCACACAACGTACTACAATACATCATAAAGCTAGGATTTCCATAATTATTCTATGGACATCTATCAAATAACTTTGTCCACCTTTATCTGACATGCCCAGCCCTCGAAATTACATTATCATGTTTTATCTTCCATTGTTTGGAAAGTTGAGAGCTGAATTCTTTAACACATTCTTACAGTAAAGACAGGTTTAAAGCTCGGTCAATAGCTTCTTGGAAAAGGCCAGTCTTAAAGATCACATGGCACTTGAAAACAACCACTTCTGTGCCAGACCACTGAACTGGTCCTGTAACTCCATTTCGAGAGGAAATTTAGTTCTAAGAAAGCTTCTGTAGCGGCACCGTGGGTTTTAACAGATCCTGGAACAACTCCAGGAGTGTTGGTTAGTGATCTACGGAGCAGGGTTTTATCTGGGTACTGACCCATGAGAGAGCGAGGGCTTCATGGAGTTCATGGGTGGCTGCAAGGGTACTTTGCCCTGTGGATCACTCTGACGATTTTTCTGATGCCGCAACAAGAGCAGCCGACCCAGCTCCTCGCACCAGGACGACAGGAGTGCTGCAAAAAAAGAGAGAAAACAGAGAAAGAAAAACATCAGCATCCTGGGAACAGAGACAAATTAACTTTCAGCCAAACAGAAACCTTGTTTATATTTGGTTTGCTGTTAAGCAAGAATTTGAGTGCTGCCTTCTTCAAGTTGCCTATGCAGTCCCTTCACAATGGCGATGTGGGCGCTTGCCAACTTGTCAACACATTGCTTTGTGGTTGCTAGGGTGTTCTGAGGGGCCCAAAAGTGTCAAACAGTCCAAACTCAAGTCTCTATGATATACGAGTTGCTAGATATTACTTAAGTCCCTCTCTATAAGATTTGGTAAAATGGATGATACCTCCTTTGTGAACTTTTTAAAGAAATGAAAACACAAACATTTGAGGTGACATTCATGCTTGATTAATTACATGTTTTTCTGGCCCTTAAATGCTCACAATTGTAATCTCTGCAGTGCAGTTCAAATCCTAACCACTAGAGGTCACTACACTCCGAGAGAGACAGAACCATTTAAGAACCTCTATGACGGCTTGTCAGCACTCCTCTCTCTCAGGATCATATGCTTTTCATCTGCGCTGCACTGTAAGCAATGATCTTACTACAAAAGTCCGCCTTCTCTTTCGTGAAGGGAGGATGATGAAGGAGATGGGGAGAGAAAGAGAAATGGGAGATGAGAATCAGTGCAGAGGACAGTGAATCATGCTGGTGTTGTCTCCTGGCAGCACTTTACTCTTGAGAGGGCTGACAAAATGAGCATCTCGCCATGGCGACGGAGTCGGTTCGGATGGCAGCAGCTGGCACGGGGCCAGAGCTCGGCCTGCTCGATTCTTTACGCTGTATATGACTGAATCACTGAGGCTGCATTTAAGTGCTCTTTAAACAAATGGACCTTGTACTTTCCAACTGACAGTGTTTATATACTCGCTCTCATAGCTGAGTCATTCCAAGAAATAAGTTTTATTTGTTTTATTATAACACATAAAGTGAACTCAATTGAGTTATATTTAGTGTTTTACAAGCTTATATAAATACCAACAACTTAGATCAAATATATTTATTCATGTGCTGATCTTATATGTGACCCTGGACCAACTATGCATAAGATTCTTTTTTTTTTAATGTATGCCATTTTTTATACATTTAAAAAAAGCCTCCCATTGATTATGATCTATGATTTGTTAGCATAGGACAATATTTGGCCAAGATACAACTTTTTGAAAATCTGGAATCTGAGGGGGCAAAGAATATCGCCTTAAAAAATTGACCAAATACATCCTTATGCTGGGTACACACCAAAAGATTTGTTTACATCTTATGAGATTTTCAAAATGCGATAGACCACAAACATAAAAAATCCTAGATTTAACCGTTTTGCTCCTATAGTGTGTGGTGTGCCATGATGTGTTAAAAACAGCACGCCACACACAAACAGATTTTCAATCGGAGTCTCGACTGTGAACACAGGAAATCTCGCAAAATCTTGCGAGACTTCAGAATAAGCATGCCGGACGATATGCAGAAAGACATTTCAATGATAGTGTTTGGAATGATTTTCACAGAAAATTCAAAGGAATAAAAGAAAAGGGTTTGGGTGAAGTCGTGGAGACAGCGGGAATATGGACTGTACAAGATGTGTGCTTGAGGTGAGCAATGGTCATGCAGAATACTTCCATCTTCCATCATCTCGCTTTCTGATTGGATATTGTTTCGTTTCAAGTGATATCTCAAGAACCTGCACGTGTTTGTCCTCGGGGTTCCCCCACACATCAGGAGTTCTGATGCTGACCTTCCCTTCCGAACTTGATCGGAAAAACGTTGGAGCTGCCCCAATCACGTATCGTAAATATTAAACATTTTTAATATTTGCGATTCACGATCTGGGCAGCTCCAACTTTTTTCCGATCAGGTTCGGACACTCTTAATACCAAGGGAAAATCTGATAATCTGTAGAACCATTAAGATAATTGGGACCTAGCTAGGATTGTCGGAAGGGGGGAAATCGGCCAAAAAATCAGCCCGATTATCTTTTAGTGTGTGCCCAGCATTAGCAACACATACTACTAATGATAACTTAATTTTTTATATATTTACCATGTGAAATTTACAAAATATCTTTTATGGAACATGGTCTTTACTTAATTTTTTCATGATTTATTTTTGGTATTAAAAAAACAATAATTTTGCCCCATACAATGTATTGTTGGCTATTGTTATGAATATACCCATGTGACTTATGATTGGTTTTGTGGTACAGGGTAATATATTTGACATATACAGTGAAGGAATATGTGCAATGTCCATATAGCCAATTGTAAACATTTTTCAAATTTCGGCTCCTCATTACACCACACCACAAATTTCCCTTATATTTTCACTGAAACCAAATTCAACATTCAAATTTTTTTAATATTCAAAATCTGTGGTGGTTCAAGCTTGACAAGATTCATTGCGCATATCCTTACTTGTCACATAAAATAGACAGAGAAAGTGTTTAACTTATTCTACTATTTCTACTATGTCATTTTGTTGGCTCTCAAGTACGAAAAAATGAGGCCATAACCGAAAATACGGAAAGTTTCATCACATCTAATTTCCCATCATGTAATTTTTTATTCATTTAGCATGCAATAGCACAATGTCATTTATAAGCACTTAAAGAGATTGAATGTTGACAATCTTGCAGAAATATAATATCTTTATCAAATTGAAAAAACACCCCTTTCATACAGTACAGTGACTCAGCTGCACACAGTGAAGTACTAAAAAAATCATATCACAAGCAGACAGAACAGGAACAAAAGCCAGGAACAGTTTCAGTGATGCAGCACCTCATGTCTTCCCCTCCTATCAAACAGCTTCTGCAAGGGACCTTATAAAATATTCCCTTTCCCTTAAAACGGGTTCATACATGGAACAATGCTCCTCTTTCTTCTCCAAATCTACTTCACAGACAGTAGATGAGTAAAAAAGAGCACAGGGGGTGGTGTCAAGAGTCCAGAACGTCTCACTCTCTCTCTCTCTGTGTGTGTGTGTCTGGTGTAGAGAGACAGACGTCTGTCTTGGCTCTTTCCTCTCGAAATCGATCAGCCAGTAATGACTACTAAGACTGCTCAGCTGTCTCCAGCACATTTATTGCTTGAAGAACGTAAAAGAGCACACGCGCTATTGAAAAACACCAAACGACACACGCACAGCTCAGACTTATTTACTACAGCCTTTATTTGTGTGATATTAGTCACTTTGCGTCTATATTAATAATAATAAAAAAAAAAAAAGAAATTCAAGGACCCTTAATGCTTGGCTTAATTCAGACTGGAGTCCTTCCAAGAAACAGCTTTAAGTTATTCAATATCCCAGCAGCACCCGACTCACTTTCCCTTTTGCGAGTTCAAACGCACAATTACGTTGAAAATCGCGTTTGGGTAAATATATCAAAGGGGTCGGTTTCAGAGGGAATGCTTCTCACCTCTCTGCGACAGGCGTGAAAGCCGTCCCAGCAGGATTCGAGAGGAAGGCTGGAATCACCCACCTACTTCAATGAGAATTATTCTACCCTGCCATTACAGAGAGCTTATCGGCCAGCTAAATCACTACCTCTGCATGCTGGCAAGTGCTATTTTCTCACAAAAGACCAACTTAGAGCTCATATGACAGGTTACAGCCAGACGCCGCCTGCCAATTTTCAACTGTTGTTCCCCGCCTAGCATGCCTCCCACACCTAACAAAGACTAAAGCGCTCCTGCCTCCTAAACTCGGTGAAAAACAACCAGTGCTTAGCTGAATCAACACAGTGCCGCCTGTCAACGTACAGTACAATATTCCTCTTGTCTAGCCAAATGCAACTCTCTCAGAAACAGTATTTGCACCAATGCTGATACTCGTAGAATAGCCTAATATTAATTATGCAAATCAAGAATGTAGTAAGCTACTTGTACCTACAGAACATCACTATGCCATCAAGGGCCTACCATGTATTTATTTTATGAAATCCTGCTATGCATATGAAGTGACCATTTTATAAAAGCAATAAGCCCCGCAAAGCAGTGTTACAGTGCATTTTATAACAGCTAATAAATCCTTTGCCAATCATTTAGCAGAGCGTCTTTACAATATGCATTACATTATAATGTTTCATCCACCAATCACAGATTGTTGAGATGATTTTGTCAGGAAAACTGATAAAAATTGTCCCTGTGGCGGTACCCTTTCAAAAATTACATCTTTGCACCTAAAAAGTACCTCAGAGGTACATACTGGTACCAAAGAGTGCATATTAGCAAGTACGGGTACCAAATATATACATATCTGTAGATAAATGGTACATATTAGGACATTTACAAAGGGTACTGCCCCAGTGTCAGCTTGGGACAAATTTTTAACCCCTTAGCATTCCTGAAAAAGGCTAAAAATGCCTAAAAAGGACACAAATTGTACTTGCCGTGTTGATTGTATATTAAAATGGTTTACATCATTTGAATCACAAAAAGTTCAGCTTCACAATGATATGTAACATTATATTTGATGAAATTTAATGCAGTGTCCCTCCCACCGTACACTGGAATTTTTATGATGAAATGATAAGGGAGTTTGTTAAAAAGTAATACATTGAGATGTAATAATGCCTTGTTTCTTAGTTATAGCATCCTCAATGTTATTAACAGCAGTTGGTGACAATAATAAACACACTTTATACGAGATAATTTATAGCATTGCTGACTAAAAATTGCAGATATTAGTGAGTGGTGAAGAGAAAGTTTTTCTAAAACAATAATATCTGTGCATCTTTCATTCTCGTAAAACACCTCTGTTTTTCTCTCATTTATCTCTCATCTCTCATTTAGTCTTGCTTTATTTGCCAGACACCTGCTCCAGAAAGCATTTGTTGAGTGTTATGTTGGCAGTAGTCTGCTGTGCTGGGCATTTCGGTGGCATGGCTCTGTGTTGGGTCTATGACAGCGGGCATTATGGTGGCAGGACTGGCTCACAGCGGTTAGCTCCAGGCAGTGATCCCAGCAGGAAGAGAGGAGCACGGACATAGAGCTGCGCCAGCCAGACACTAAAACTGAAGTGTACTTACACCAGCCAGATTTTAATATAGTCTTTGCATAGTTAGTATGCTGTTTATTATCACAACAGAGCAGCTCCAATAACTGCTGTTAAACACTGTGTAATAAAGTAATTTCATGGTGAGAACAAAGACATTAACGGTGTTAGCAGCACATTAATGACTCAGTGTGTCATGTTGTAACAAAACACTTGAAAATGTTAACACGAACTAGACTTCTAAGTGGTGCTTTCCCGTGTTATGGGATGTTGCTAGCTAGGGCATTGCATGTTGGTTGCTGGGGTTTGTTACTCTTTCGGAAAGAAGGCACACTCTTGGTGGCCAGACAGACATGCTATCTACGCAAGCTTTACGTCTATGTTCACAGTGAGTCATGTTAGCCATGTTCTGCTGTTCCTAAAGGTGCCAGACCGCTCCACTCCGCAGCAGAAACAGTCTTACTGAGAGGACAACAGCCTGTGGCTCTACAGACTTCTGGCAAAACAGACCAGTGAGACAGACACTACACAAACCCACCCACCCCCTCCACGTCTGCTCTTTGTCTACAGAAGAGGCTCTTCAAGCAGGTTTAGTTGGCTTTGAATAACTGACCGGGTAAATCTCCAAATGATCCAGTGTGTAGGGAACCCAGGTCACCTCGGTAACCCAAGTCGTCTCTGAAGCCGCCCCAATAATCTCTACCCTCCGTTGGCCACTTTATTTCTGCCAGCAACCCAACTTGGCCAAACTCACTTTCTCACGCTGTTTTATTGCCTTCAACACCTCATAATAGGGTTTTTGATTATGATGTTTCGAATAAAAAGTGGGTGGCTGCAAACAGAGGTTACATATACAGTTTACATTTAATAATTTGACACACGCTGTTATCCAAGAGACTTATTAAAAAGTTTCAGTTTGAAAGCATTATAAGTATGCGTGTTTATCTGCAATGCAATGCTAGTTGAGCTACAGAAACAGGTTAGGATTATAGAGTGGGGACAAAATCTCTGTTTAATAAATTAACACATTTGCCTATTTACTGCGTATTCACCGAATGCACTGAATGCAGGTTTGGTGCATCAATTATGAAGTCAAAGTATTTTAAATACTCAAAGATATATTTTCGACTGGCCCTGTTAGACCACTCAGACTTTCCTCAGTGTAAAAAGTGCTGTTTAAACGGCCAGAATGTCTTTTCCCTTCGTTCTCACCCCATTGAGACCATCGTATAACATTAGATACTGTCTATGGAAAATTGAACATTGTAGAAAATTAAAAGATATGTTCTTATTAAATATATATACATATATATACAAAAATATGTTTTTTTAACAAATATAAGTAAATGCCATTGTTTGTTATTATTATGTAATTGCATTGACTAATGTTAAAAATGTCAAATGTAAACTGTTACTAAGACTACAATCTTAAACTGCCATTTACACAGATCTTGAGTCTACCTCAACTAGTCAAGTAGTAGATAATCTGATAATCTGTCTATTTCAAATACTGGGTCACTGTGCCTAATTTTTACAAAATCACTCTAAATTCCTCAATGCAGAGTACTGAAATCTGTAAATGCAGGTCTTTCCCAGTGTTTAAGCAGCTTAAACCTTCCTTTCAGAGAGAGATTTGTGTAAAACCACAATACACAGGGCAAGATAAACTGTATGCTTATGAAAGGGTATACACGGAGAAACGAATAGGCAGAGATTGGGGCAGTGCCCCCCTGCGAGCCAAATAGGATTTTGTCTAAGCTATTAATAAAATAGAAATATGAGAAATCTTTTTTTTTTCTTCAACTCTTTATATTTTAATAAGTAGACTGAGTTATGGGCAAAATAGTTTTAATTCATTTAAACAGTATTTAAAAACTATAAAGCCGCACTTCTCCTGCTAATCTTAAAGCATGCAGTACCCTTAGGGGGCGTGCACACCAAAGCTTTTACGCCCGTGGCCAGCATATGGAAGCTCGGCGTTTTTCTAAAAAGCCAGCAGCTAGCGTTTGTTTTCCCGCGCTGAAAGCCAACGCTCGGTAGTTTTTTCATGCACAGCACCGAATTTAAAAATATTCAACTTTGGGTGAAAAGCTCATCAATGTGAGTTCTCACATGGCCATCCAATCACAGTGGAGGAGGGGCGGGACAAATATCACAACAACCAACGGGTGCATCATACAACGAATGATAAACAAAGCAGAAGTATCACAGCAACCAAAGCGCTCAGCTGAAAAAAGCTGGCGCTCAGCTGAAAAAACAGCTAGAATTTGGTGTCCACCAGGCATTTTCAGCAGCGTTTAAAAGCTTTGGAGCCTTAGTTGCCGATAAGTGCGAAACTCTTATAAAAGCACATGCAAGGAATTTTTTTTTACCAACTGTCCTCTAAAATCTATGCAGAAATATGTAAAATGCAGACATGTAAAAAGATGCAAATATTCTTTCCGCAAGGGACAGTTCAACATTTTATTTACTCATCCTTCCATCATCCTTCTTAAACTATATGACTTTCTTTCAGAACATAAAGAGGGGATAATATAATGAATGCTGGTAACCAAACAACACTGGCCCTCACGGACTTCCATTGTATGTATACAAAACCACTGAGGCATTTATCAAAATATCTTCTTTTGTGGTCCTCTTCTTTTGAGTCATATACAGGTTTTGAAAGACATGAGGGTAAATAAATGTTGACAGTATTTTAATTGTTGGGTGAACTATCCCTTTAAAATGGTGATATGCTACATGACGAGGTCTATAAATGTGGTTATCCACCTGTACCAGTGCCCGACAGTACAGCAGGTCTGTGTTCAGGCAGACTGCTATTAATGTCACAGGACAGATCCACACTTACAACAGAGGCTCATATTTTAATTAAAGCCTCAGTACACACACACACACACACACACACACACACACACACGACTTATTAACCCCTAACAGAGGCTAACGGGCCACAAAGTGACCTCAACTCACACAGAATGTAACCACTCAGGACAGCTGACTCCACTACTACACAACACACAGACACCAATGTTAACTAATGCCAGAAAACTCAAAACTCAACCTGTTACCAGAATAAAACACTTTGAACAGATTTAAAAAAGCACAACCACAACACTGTCTAATTTGAATTAATACACTATTGCATGTCCGTGTCTATTTCTATCATTGTCAAATGTAATAGCGTTAGTACAGCACTGTGACATCCACACAATACATACTGTACTCACTGACTATACTGTCTGTATGAGAAAATCAAAACAGCTTGATGCTCTTTTATGTTGTAAAAAGGAAACTGAAGTACACACAGCATAGTGCATTGTGGGATTCCACTATATTGGAAAAACAATGACTGATGAAACAGAAAATACTTTTTTAAATCAGCACACGACACAGGGCAGCCCTGGATGTGAGAGACATACGAATGAAAGCTCAATTTCAAACATAAAATGTCACAAAATGGGTGTATAAAACATCATTCCTATTTAATGAGCTGTACAGTCCAAGAATAAAGCTGTACATTCAGTGCCTCAAAAAGGACGACAGGGAAAAAACATCCTAAGCTAATCTGAAATGACATGAGTCTATGAAACAGGTATGGATGCTCAGTCAGCAGCCAATGACCCACACATAAACACCCCCGCAACAAAGGAAGCACATTTAAAGCATCTGCGTCACTGCGACTCATCTCCTGTGACTGCGCACAAATGAGTAAAAAAACAAAACACAACTGAATGAATGTCCATGGTGACGATGAACAGAGAGAGGGAGAGAGAGCTCTCCACAAGCCAAACAATGCTAGAACACAGAAGAGTACCTGTGTCACTCTGACATCTCCTGCAGGTGGTGGTTTCTGTAGGGTTCAAATTCAACAATTTACTCAAGGGGGCAAAGCAACATCAAGACAATAAAGTATCATTAAGCAGAGTTGACGTCATCGATGGGTGAACAGATGTCCTGGTTGAATTGAGGCGAGCCGAAAAATACACATCAGGCTGGTGGTTGTGTTTTGGAACATGGTAATCGATTTCTAGTTTGCCTCAGATGGTTATTAGCTGGTCACTGTGGTGGACCAGCAACAAACCGGCTACCAGCTCATCATTTTCAGCTTATGGTAGTCAAGCTGGATTTTTGGAAAGTGGTGTTGGTTTGACCAGTCAAATCTAGTGTGGACCAGCTAATGGCCAGCTAGAAACAACCTACTGATTTTTGTTTTGGGATAAACAGGACCCTGGTTCTGCTCTATGTTTGCTGAATGAAACGCTGACTTCTCTTCGTAAGAAAATCTCTCAAGATTGGCTGAAATATTCCAAGTTGCTTGCACATTTGTCAGAAATTTCACGATATCAAGAGTTTATTGTAGTTTTGAATTCACTTTTTAGTTCAACATAACATTTTATATGACTAATAACGGTTTATATAATAATGACAAACATTAACAATATTGTGTCAAATACTATCTATACCTCTATAAGAATAACTAAACATGTCACAAATAAGCCACAGAGGATTTCAAGACACAGTGGTGTAATTATAGTTTGATTTATATGCATGTATCTTGATGACACTTCATATGAATAACACGCTCGTCACAGTATGAGGAAAATCATTTAAATATCAAATTAGTCACATTAACAATCAAGTCAGTATCTCTGAAGATTAAGGTTCAACTAACACTAACAATATTAAAAACCTACTGTATAAAACTATTAGAAATTTGCTCTTGCACATATGATAAAACAATCACAAAGGTACATTTAGAACCGGAGCCATGATTAATTTTGCATTTTCAAAGAGGGGTAAACAAGAGCACAGCTTAAAAGGACTATAAGTAGGATTTTAAGTGTTTTATTAATCAAAATCAATGTCTTTATTCATAAATATATCCTTGTTGGTGTCAAATGACCTGTAAAATGCCAATGATCTGATTTTGCTTTTTAAGCTTAGAATTTCTTCTCTTTACTTACATTGAACGGGTAGTCCAAGGAGGCTTCCATGTCGTTCCGCCGTATTGATAAACTATAATAGCAGAGAGAAACAAAAAGCACTAGCCTACCAACGCAACACGCATTTGGAAAGGCGAGGCGCTAGAGAGCACTGTTCCTTTGAATGCAAATCCTAGCAGGGGTATATCCTACTTATTGTCCCTTTAAAAACAATTCAGACTGGCTTTGTGTAATTATTTTATATATACCAGTTTGCTATGTGTGATTACAATAATTTTACCATTAAAACCATAACCATTACCATAAAACGACAATATGAGAAAAGCCATTAATGTTATATTAATATTAATAATAAATTTTTCCACCAAGTTATATAGTTCACTTTTCGACTGTAGGCATATAGCTGCCAAGCAACAAAGCAATTTAGTGCATTAATATAGTACAGTATTTGGTTTCAGATGCACATTTATCTGCATTTAAGAACCTGCTCATCCAAGCAAAATGTGGTCACAACATATGCATTATCCATATTTGGTTTCATATATCTATATATGGTTTATGGTTTGTTTCAATTGCTACAATATTCTACTTCTTTTAACATTTACCATTGCCGCAGGATACAAAATAGACAATGTTTGCACTGGGAAATGTGAACTTTATCAGGGTCTGTGAAAAATGTATTAAATGCATTGCTAGTGTATATATATATAGACGTTTCATCTAATGCACGTGCGGTGACGCGATTACGGGTCTGAGCAGAATTGAACTTCTGATCTCTGTTTAATGGTCTGACTAGTTGCTAAACTGAAAAAAAAAACGAATGTTTTGGTTTACTAAGGACAAGGATAGACGGTGATATATATATATATATATATATATATATCATCTAAGGTCCTAGTTTATTTGTTACTTCTTTCACTTAACACAAGTGCAGTAAGAAGGGGACGGATTATAAATATTTTCCCCTTTGATAATTTGACTAATTTGTTACTTTATGCTTATTGTAATTGGCAATAATAATAATTAATGTCAGCAGTCTGCACATACAACCTCTCAAAACACATTTTACTTGAATGAAAAGCCACGAAAATGTATGTAAATGTCTCCCAAAAGAAGTAGCAAGCGTACTTTTAGACAGCTTGAAAATTTGAACTGATTTGTATGCCAAAACGTTAGAATAACATTTGCATGTTTAAATGAAGTCAAGCCGGCAAACACAAACAGCACATCTGCAGAAAGCAGAGAGCTATTAAAAGCTCCTCACCGCTGAGGAGGAAGTTCACACATAAACAGCAGGATCTTGATTATAGCAAACCATTGTTTATTTCCCCCTCTCAGTACATAGTCTGAGGCTAAGAGCGTTAACCAAAATTCACTCGAACAACACCTGTAGATTTACCTGGAGCAGCATATTATCCTTACAACACTGCATGCAGCCTTTAAATGCCATCCTGTAGCAGCCACAAACAACTATTTACTATAAATATCTTGGGACTGTGCTTAGATCTGGGACATTATTGCAGAAGCACTCAATTTAAGGCAGGTTTTTGCTAGCTAAATATACAACAAGGGCGTACATTTACATTTATGCATTTGGCAAAGTCTTGTTTTTCCAACAATACTTTTTATCAGTACAGTATTGTGCTCCCTGGGTATCGAACCCTTGATCTCTGTGCTGCTAACACAATGCTCTATCAACTGAGCTACAGTGCAGGAATCTCTGTAAGCTATTAAAAATTCCCATGTCTGCATTCTGGAAGATAACATTTACTTTTTCAAGACCTGTTTCTTTTAAAACCATCTCTACGACCAATCAAACATAAAATAATCCCTCCAGAACGCTACATGCAAACTTCTTCTCCACCAATGATTTACAGCTCTGTTATGCATGTGTAGTAAATCACATCCATGCACTGAGGATTCTCCATTTAACTGGCTGAGCAGTTGGAGCCATGCTGTCTCCAGGCTCACGTCAAACTGCTATAAGACTGACAAAAACACTGTGTCTCAAATAGGTCAGCTCTCCTCCTGCAGATAATCAAGTCCACTCTGACCCTCTGTGTGTGAGAAACAAGGATCTAGGTCATACCCAGTCAGCTGTTACGGCTCTATCATGTGCGGGACTTGAAAATGCAGTTGTGTTTTATGTGCCCCATCCCATCACTTAGAAATTGAGATTACACATTCTGCTTGTTGAGAGAAGGCATTTAAAGAAACAGTTCACCCCAAAATTTTCATAATTTACTCTTCCTCATGTTGTCCCAAACCCTAATGTTTATTCTTCCATAGAACACCAAACAGTTAAAGGGACATTCCACTTTTTTTTTAAATGTTCAATTTCCAGCTCCCCGGAGTTAAACATTTGATTCTTACAGTTTTGAAATCCATTTAGCTGATTTCCGAGTCTGGCGCTAGCACTTTTAGCATAGCTTAGCACAATCCATTGAATCTGTTAAGACCATTAGCATCACGCTAAAAAATAACCAAAGACTTTCAATATTTTTCCTATTTAAAACTTGACTCTTCTGTAGTTACATCGTGTACGAAGACCGACAGAAAATAAAAAGTTGTGATTTTCTAGGCAGATATGGTTAGGACTATAGGCTACTCTCATTCTGGCGTAATAGTCAAGGACTTTGCTGATGAAACATGGCTGCAACAGGCGTAGTGATATTACGCACTGCCCAAAAATAGTCCCCTGCTATTGAAAGTAACCAAAGGGACTATTTTCGGGCAGTGCGTAATATCACTACGTTTTAAGACTAAGTTTTAAATAGCAAAAATATTGAAACTCTTTTGTTTCTTTTTTAGCCCGATGCTAATGGTCTAATCAGATTCAATGAATTGTGCTAAGCTATGCTAAAAGTGCTAGCGCCAGACCCGGAGATCATCTGAATGGATTTCAAAACGGTAAGAATCAAATGTTTAACTCTAGGGGAGCTGGAAAATGAGCATATTTTCAAAAAAAGTGAAGTGTCCCTTTAAGGTTAGCAGACAGTTGCGCTCTCTCTCTCTTTCTCTTTCTCTTTCTCTCTCTCTCTCTCTCTCTCTCTCTCTCTCTCTCTCATACAATAAAAGAGTTGAGCCTTTAAGCTAAAAAAAAGGAGGTAACATTTTACAATACAGTTGTATTTATTAACGAATGCATTAGCTAACATTAACTAACAATATGCATTCATTAATCTTTGTTTATGCTGGTTAATGCAAACACAATTGTTCATGTTAGTTTGGTGTGCAACTATTTAATAACTTATTAAAAAAAACTTAGCACAAAATGCTGACATTAACATGAACTAACAGAAAAAAATCTAGAAGTGTCGAAGTTTTGTTCACTGTTGGATCAAATTAGCTAATGCATTAACTAATGTAAACAAATATAATCTTATTGTAAAGTGTTACCCAAAAAGAGCAAGCAAGTATCATAAAAGTAGTCCATATGGCTACATTCCAGATCTTAACAGCGTCTCACTTTTTATCTTAAACTGGGGCAACTTTTTAAATATCTTACTTAAAACAACTCCCTTTGTGTTCTTCAAAAGAAAAGAGTCATACATGTTACAAAAGACATGAGGTTAAGTATGTTTTCCTATGCAGTCTGTGCATACACCTGTCTGACACTTGCCCACAGAAGAGCACAATCAGCAACACAATCCGTACATGTCTGTCACGTGCATTCAGCCTCGCTCTGACTTACCAACGGCCGAGATCTGTGCCTCTCATTGCGGTCTTCTCATAAGTGGGATTCAAACAGCAGGCAAAGAGGAACTCCAGAGAAATCTACAAGCTTCCCCTCGATCTCTGTTTTTGATTGTCTGTTTCTCAGGGGCACCCTAGCTCTCTCTGTTTTCTCTCTCTTCGCCCGTCCAGCGACTGCACAATACGCATCAATTATTCAGCAGCGGTCTCTGGGTTTCCAGTGCAAAGCCAATCACAGATGGAGCTCTGTGCTAATGGGCTCCTGCTATACCTGGCTCCTCTGCTCGAAGCCGTAGCCCACGGGGAATCAGGTTAAGCGCTTCAAACCTTTACACGTGCACACTCACGCAGAGAGAGATAGTCCTTAGAAGCTATATTAGTGGTTGTAATACTAACATAATGATATTTACAACAAACCCATACTGCTCGACCTAACCCTCACAAGTTATAAGATTTAAAGCTACATAACGTTTTTAAAGGCTAATTCACGAGCCTTTAAAATAGTGGGGACCATGACCTTTGTGTTGCTACTGCAATGGTCTACTAATAGAGCTGCAGAAGTCAGTTTTTATCCGTTTCATTATTTTTGTGAGGACCGTAGGCAGTCAAAACAATGACAGTGAATTAAATGCCTGTAAACTGCCAGCAAAGCAAAACCACAAAATGAACAGGAAGCACTGTTGTGTTTCAAAGGGGTTAAAAAAAGAAAGGGGAGAGGAGGGTGCAGGAGAAAACGAAAAAAAAAAAAACTGATACGAAGAAAAAGCAGCAAATCTCATCTCACCTCACATGTGTTGCTAGTGACGTCCACATGCTCTGTAGTCCTTTATCTAAAACCCCTATTGCTTAGACATGGATGGAAAGATACATGAATGAGGCCACACATGCACACACACACATACATACATCTATGCAATGCGACGGCCACTTTGCCAGAAGGGCGGAAGGGGGGGAGAAGCATGGGTGGCTCACATTTCAAACTTGCACAGGGAGAGGCGGGGCCTATCATGGCAGACGGGCTGTATCTTGGCTCGTGACCAAACCATCAGGAGAAAGACACAGAGAGCAAACAACAAGCTCAAATCAATTCAGTTAAAGCCGTGTTCGCAGCCTGCGATTACTGCTATCAAAGCGTGTGAATCCCATCTATTGAAAAGCCTAATCACATGAAAGTGATCTATAAATCCATCAGACCACTCACGCTAACTGAGCCGGGGGCCGGCCCTCCTGAGTGTCATGTGAGGGTGAAATGAATGGAAACCGTGTTAGTTTTAAGTGCCTAACTTGACACTTGCTAACATTGCTAATTACACGCAGCCAAAAGTGTTGAATATCAGAGAGACATCCAGTACTTCCCCGGCTGTCAATAGCAGTGCTCCGTTAATGATATAATACATAGTTATTCTTCAGTGCTTGAATTAGTGCGGCATAATCTGCTAATAAAAGCATTGTATCAAAGGCGATGCTTTCTTGACGCAGCAAAAGCCCACCCTGTAACAATTTCCACTGGCAGCAAATTAGGAGTAATTCATTAAAAGCTCCCTGAAAAGACTTACAATGTACCACGATGCATCAAGACCTCCCCGCGCACACTGTCTACGTCTCTCCGGCCGGCATCGAAGCACCGAGCATGACGGATACCTTTAATATCAAGCTACGGGAGGGCGAAATAACTCAGAGAAAATGAGAAGACAAGTGAAGGCTACAGGCTACATGAAAAAGGAGGTGAAGAGCTCAAGCTGGTTCAAACAGGAACTTGAGCTTCCTTTAACTTTTACTGCAAAACAGTGAGTCATAGCTCTCCACCAACACAGGCAACGATCACAGTAAATGACTCTCGTCAGCTTGACACTTCACTCTTTCTTACAGTACATTAAAACAATACATACCTAGAGGGCCTAAAGTGCATTTTCAATGCAACTTTCAAAAAAATTCAAATGAAAATCCAGAGCTGGATGACTATTATACATTTAAAATGATATGACTAAATTGCACATTTAGTGGTCTCAATTTGGTCAAATGCAAAGTGATCACAAGCTGTCAAAAACCTAGCATATTAGGTCATGCTTTAAATCAGCACTTGCACGCTACACCAAAACTATACCACTACACAAATATGCCTAACAATCTCAAAGCTCCAACTTACTTAAAGGGGCCATGGCACAACACTTTTTTAAGATGTCAAATAAATCTTTGGTGTCTCCAGAGCACTTATGTGAAGTTTTAGCACAAAATACCATATAAATAATTTATTATTATAACATGTTAAAATTGCCACTTCGTAGGTGTGTGCAAAAATGTGCCGTTTTGGTTGTGTCCTTTAAAATGCAAATGAGCTGATGAAATTCAAACACTGATCACAATGATGGTGGTTTGTTGCAATTAAAACTCAATTGTGCTTTTCTCTGCACTAAATGGCAGTGCTGTGGTTGGATAGTGCAGATTAAGGGGCGGTATTATTATAATAAGAGCTCCTTATGACATCATAAGGAGAGCCAAATTTCAACTACCTATTTTTTCATGTGCCTGTAGAGCATGGTTTACCAAAACCAAGTTTCTTGGTTGATCTTTTTCACATTTTCTAGGTTGATAGAAGCACTGGGGACCCAATCATAGCACTTAAACATGGAAAAAGTCAGATTTTCATGCCATGGCCCCTTTAAAGCTGTTTAACTTAAATACTGTTTAACTAAGTTATTGTTTTTTCCCTTAGGTCATATCTTGTCTGAGTCACAAAGTGAGCCAAAAGTGTCACAAGCCACTTTCACACCGGATATTATAAGAACTAAGTTATAGGGACCAAGTTACCGGGGCTGTCCCCAGAGTACTAAAATGTTCCCCAAGGGCATCTTTCTGGTGCTTAAAATGTAAGGTGCCATTGACACTACTGTATACTCTAGTCAAAAAAGCTGTCACTGGGACATTTCTTTTAAATAATTTCCTAATTTTGGTACATATATGCAAATCTGTACAGTACTGTGCAAAAGTCTTACGACACCATGATGCTGCCATTAGATTTGTTGTTTATGCAATTGCATACTGATCATATAAAATTATTTATCAGTCTTTTTATAAAAATACAACCAGAAAATACAGGAAATGTGTATGTAGTATTAAAAAAAGTATAAAGTATAAGCTGAAGTGTCAAGTACTTAGGGTAAACTCCCCTTCCACTTGAGCAATAGCAGGCAGCTGCAGGATCTGTTAAACCTAAATGAAATCAAATCCTAATTTCTAATTCTATTCAAATTAATTAATGACTTCAGTTTTCTCAAAAAGCTCAAGATGTGTTCCGTGCCAAGCGAGGTCACAATAAATACTAAATGGTGCCTTAAGAAAACATTTCGTTCTGAAAAGAACTAAGAATTTTGCACAATACTGTATGTCTGAGGTGCAATGGAGTACTTTTGAAAGTGTACCACCCCAGTGACCGCTAGGGACCATTTTTTCTGACAGTGTACTATATTAAAGAAATATTGGAACGGATAATAAACTATAAAAAAGGCATGAAGTCCCTTGTGCCTATAAGAGCAAAGTCTAGCAGATCTGGAGCATAAGAAAATTACTGAAACATTGCCAAGTGATTACATCAGAAGGCAAGAACAGAATCTGTTGAAAAATCTGTGAAACAGATATCACTGCTTTAGATATTATCATAGACGACTGTGCCCCAATAATTGTCTACTGTATTCTTTGATGTTGCAAACTCAAAGACTGAGAAGATTTCTGAAGTGTGAACAGAGCACTGTAGGCAGACAGTGGGCAGGGTTTGTGGTATCTCAAACCAACGGGGAGGTCCCCGGACTTGAGTTTCTTGTGTATTTGCACTTGTCTCTTCTCTGTAAACCATGTGTGTACATGACATGTGAATTACGGCTGGGTGCTGGAAAACGATCCGTCACCCTTGACACGGCGGATTGGTTGCTCTCCTGACGTGCCTTCCAGCTGGGCTGATTTACAACCTGCTGACAGACTTTCTATGTAGAGCAGGAGCATTCCTCAACATTGCATTGAGAGGTCTGTTTCCTTTCTTTCGCTCAGAGAACTGCCAATGCTTCAAACTGACTTTGATAACCAGTTGCGTCAAACTACTATATTGCAGAACAAACAAGGACAAAAAAGGCCAGAATTAGATTTTCTGTGAAAATAACGCACTCATTAAAAGATAGCGGCATTGATCAATATTGTTGTTAAGTGTATACACCGGCCATTTCAACTCTTATTTCATCAACTAAACTATATACTGTATGACCACTTGCCTTCTTCGGGGAATAAGCTAATGGACATTTAAATGAGTAAAACTGATTTTTTTAAAGAAAACCAAAGCATTGTTGAAAATCCTGTGCTTAATGTGTTCTGCACTTCTTGCCAAATTTACTCAATAACTGACGTTAACAAACCCTTAGGATTGAGACACACCTTGTAATTATCTTGTCGCAACATCTCACTCCTAACAATGCAGCACTTTCTCCACTACGCTCCAGTGTGCGGACACAAACACATTTCGGAAATTTTATTTAATTTATTTTTTAGGAAAATGTTTAATAATGACAGCCTTTCTGCATACAAATAAGAAACATGCCTTAATAGACCAGCACATTAGCTGTCACTCTCTCAACTAGTGTGCTCTTGATTAAATATCAGCATGACAGGTGCGGAAAGATTTGATGTTGATCTAAAACAGCACACTGTTGCAACTGACAGCATATTGTTGGAACGCTGTGGAAATGCAATTGTGATGGCGTGCATAATTAACATACGCCAGATAAAAGCTCCTCAGACGGGGTATTTAGTGTTACAGACGCAGCTATGTGCACTAAAGAGGGAGATTTTAGACAAAGTAATTATCTTATTGCTTTGGCAGCAGGGTGCCAACCATAGCAGGGTTAAAAAAGTCTGTTAGTGGCATGTAAGCGAAGCAGATCAGACGCAAAAAGAACAGACACACACACACACACTGTGGATGGATAATTCCCATAATCACAGATTAATACTGCTAGATAATCCCAATGACAGAGAGGTCAGTATTCACAAACCAGCAAACCATTACAGGCTATTCTTCATGTCACACACACACACACGTCTTACACATTTTTAAAGATCACCTGAAGATATGCAAATAGTTGTTCTCATCTTGAACTGTTTCTTTCTATCTTTCTTTCGTCACTGATAAATATATGTGAGCATATAGCCGAGGAATATTACATATAACAGTGGTTCTCAAACTGGGGGCTGGGGCCGCGAGATTGTGCCAGGGGGCCCCAGTTTTACAACATTTTATAAAATACATGAATTTATCAAGAATTCTGCGTAACTTAACCAAAAAAATAAGGCTACTAACCAACAACACTACTTTGTATAATTTAATATGTTTTGTTTAATTAAAATGTTACATTTTAGAACTAGTTTTTGTCATAAATTTTCTTTGGGGGGCTGTGAAAGAACGCACTGTACACAAGGGGGGGACGCACGCTGAAAAAGTTTGAGAACCACTGACATATAAAACATAACTGACATAATGACAAATTTTTACGCATTATGACATTTTTTATCACAATTAACCACGTCACATAAGTCTCATTACGGTTTTATTTTCGATATTTTAATTTCATAGTTAATTTTTGAAATTTAAATACTTTAAATAATATAATATTAATTATTATTAATATATTATATAAAAAATGATAAGAATAATTTTCATTCTGTAAAGTATTAAGACTTTTTTGTACTCTCGATTACAGTGTGAAATAGACTCAAAAAATGTCCTTTATAATTTTACTGTCAGTGCAAAATACTCTATATCCTTATGTGTGATCTTAATTTATCAACTTTGCCAAAATCTTCTCTTAAGGGCAAGTAAATCATCCAAATGACTTCTTTATATCATTACAACTGTTACAAGGTAACATTAACAAGAGTTTAAACTATATCACTTGCATTAACCTTTCAAGACATCCCTTGGCATTTATACATTTCAGGTGCTTAGCATACTCTTACGAGAGATAAAACCGTATTTCTGGCTGTAAGCGTCTGACTTTCGCCCACCCTCGCAGTCAGGTGTCAACTGCATTGTATATCACAGAGACAGCAAAACAAGACGAATCCATTCTGCAGGCAGTGGCTGCATCTCCGCAGCCCACTGATTGTGCATTGATCGTGTAATGTGGGTGTGTCGCGCCACTCTCAGGCTCTGGGTGAGCCAGACACTCAACTCCGGTGTGTGGTGTCCGGTGGCCGCCCCTCTGTCGCCATCCTGCCTGTCACTGGATTTTCGCTGGGGCTGCACTTTCTCGACCAGTCCCTGTCCCAACATATGCATCTCCTTTCTCTCTTTCTCTCTCTCTTTTTCCGTCTTGTCTTTGTTGCGCTTTCTGTGTGTGTGTGTGTTTGTGTGATAAAGACAGATAAAGAGAGAAAAAGTGAGGAAGAGAGTAGAGCATCAAGGGGGACAGAAAACGAGAGGGATGGAAAGAGCAGGTTTATGAGACTGAGCTGTGCCACTGTCGTCTCTGTGTCTGGGGCGGCAGACGCCCTTATGATTGAGGTAAGATGGATGCCCTCATGATGCGCTGAGAGAGAGGAGGTCTGACTCATATCTACTTCCAGACATTTCTTTATCATCCGCTATTCCGAATGAATCCACTGCTATACACCGTAACATGAGTATATGCTTCAACTGAAATAAAGGCCATTTTTTGGTCCGCTAATTAGATAAATACATTTAATTTATACACAAAATATCTCAGGCAACCCCATCACGTCAAGGTTGAGAGCCTCTAAATGAACCCATTACAAATGAGGTAATACCGCACAATAGAAAAAAACCCCCACCTAAAAACACTTCTGGAAGACCCAAGGTGTCCCGCAGTAACCGTGGTTTAAACGGACAGTTTATCTTCATTCTCAACAGCAAGCCGTGTCAGGCTTTCTCAAATGAAGTACACTCACACACCTCAACCCCACAGATTGCCAACCATCTATCTCTGTTTGGCTGATGCCCGTCTGCAGTTCACTTTGACAAATGTACAAGAACAGGACACTCAGCTTTGGCTGAGAAGGTCAGGATTTCAAACAGAGCTGATTACAAAGCGATGCTGCTTTGCTGATGGATGACTGTTGGAAAGTGAACTCTGGAGCTTTATCGTTGAATTATACGAGGGCGGTTTTGGCATGCCGAGAGCCCATGCGTAAAATCGTCACAACCTCGCAAAGTTATCGCCTTGTGATGTCTTAAGGAGATGGGTGAGTGTCGGACAAAGGAATGTGAATGGATGCTAATGCATGGCCGTGTGCTGTGATTGTATAATGCCGCAATTAATAGATTTCCTGTCATGTCGCTGAATGAGAAATGTGGATTCATTACAGGCAGAGTGGTTGTCTGGTATTAATAGCAAATAATGAGTGAAAAGACACGCTGCATGAAAGGAGAACCGCACGTGGAGGTCTTACCTGCAGACTTCGGGGTGAACTTGTCGCGGTTTGCCGCGCACACGGCCAGGAGCCGATAGCCGAGGTCCAAATCGAAACCCTGCTGTGCTGCAACCCGGCTTACGACCTGTAAGGAGAAATCAGGTGTGTGTCAAAGTGTGTAGTTTTGTCTGCACATGTGTGTCCATTACTTGAACCTGTTGAGACTGAAATTGCATATGCAAACACACAGCCTGAAATGTCCTAAACTCACTCTTTAGCATTGCAGCTATTAAATTTTTCAATAGTCTACATGAGCAATATGCAATTAAGTTTCCTTGAAAATCTACCCCAGACTCCCACGGGAAACAAAGAACCGGAGGTATCCGCACATCACTCGGCTCTAGCCCCCCCTCCTTCTTGTACACCAAATATCTCTGTAAAAACTACTCATAAAAGAGCAATTTCCCTTTTTTAGTGCAATCATATGAAATATTTATATAAGTGCATGAATAATGTATTTAAAGATAAAACAGCCACCTCCACTGATACAGAATAGTGTTAAGGCCGTGTTGATATTTGCAGGGCACGACTGATGAGTTTTCCCCAGAGATCTTGCGACTGGTACGCAGACATTACTGTTTGTTCACTGAATGCCCTGATCTGCAGACACCACAGCCCACATTTGCCCCCTTGAACTCAACTCCATCTTCTTTCAAAGCATCTTGTGATTATTGTTGAAAAACTCTTTAAAAAAAGACTTTCAATAAAACCCTAAAGCCACAAGTAAGGCAGATTGCAAGGTAGGTGACCAAACTACTGCACATATTACAACACCAACACTATTTTGTTAAAAACAGACATTTAAGCCTTTAAAATTATACAGCAGGGATGGGGATTTTTATGGATTGAAAGCATCCTCGTGATTTTGGTAGCGTAAACCTTTTAATAACAGTAAAGTTATGCTACTGAATGTTTTCTATTCTATTGAAAATGATTTGAAGTTCAACATATTCATGTTTATCATTTTTCCTATATTTAAATGTAAACTTCATTGCTTTAAGAATTACATTTATACACTTAACATTAAGGTTGCATTTGCTAACATTGGTAAACCTATATGCTACTATGAGGAATATAGTTTATCATTATTTGAAAAGTTTGGTTCCAAAATGCGTAAAACGTCATTTAAAAACAAAATTAGATACCGCCAAAATCAGTATTGTATCAGGTCAGTATTAAAAAGTAAATTCTTAATTTTTACGCAAAATCCAATATCCGCCGTGTTATTCTGTCACCTTTTCTCCCTTTTTCCCAAAACGCAATAAACGCCACTCCTCCTTTTCTGCATAATGCAATAAATCCACTCAACAAATCACAGCTCACCATTCCATGCACTGTAAACAACAATGGCGGCACGGAATCCTGGTTTTCCTCATCTACATTGTACTTCCTGATCAACAAACATACAAAACAAAATAATACTTTTGTTGGCATTGATAAACCTGTGGTGGTTTTCTTTGGTGTAAGCCATCAAAATCGAATAATTTACACGAAAGGCACTCGGGAGACGGAAAAAATGTCAGCTGTTGCTTCTCCCGACAGCATCAAGCTTCTGTCACATTGACCCCTAGGGGATCTTATGAAAAACTTTCCATTATTTTACTCGAAGTTAAAGGGCAATGCAATTGTTTATGTTAGTTCATTATGGATTAACTAATGTTAACAGATACAACTGTAAAGTTTTAACAAAAGGTTAAGACGTATTGTTCATTGTAAGTTCATGTTAGCTAATGCATTAACTAATAGTAACAAACATGCAAGCCTTATTGTAAAGTGTTACCATTTTTACTTCACTCTTTCTCTCTTTTTTTACATAAGTTTTCAAAAAAATTGGACTGATATGACATGAAAGAGGCATTTAAACATTTGTATCATCTGTTTCTGTGAAATCTTTGCTGCACCTGATCTTTAATGACTCGTGTATCACGCTGCTGCAGCCGTGCACTGCATTTATCCACCAACTAACCTTCTCAATTCTTAACACTCGGTGCTTGCCGCGCAATTTATGTTCCACACGGGGTGCAAACCTAACTCCTCTTAATCATAAATTGTCACACATCTGCTACCAAAGCAGTGCAACAAAAATAACAAATTAAACCTGTACCGGCAGATCTTATTTGTGGTTTAACGGACAAGAAATGCTCTGGTGGCTTAAGACCAGATGAACAACTATAAAAATGAAAACCTAGAGATATTTTGGTCCTCCACTTTTTGGATTTTGGACAGGCGGCATTGCTGTGCTCCTGCCAAAGTTTAATTTCCCTTCTGCAGCTGCTCTTGCCAAATGCAGGAGCCAGGCGGACTGCCACGAGGGCTGGTATAAACTCAACCGGCATTCACAAACGCATCCTCACATAAGCCTTTCCACCAAATATATTTTCTTAGAATGCAGGCCAAAAAATATTAAGTGATTCAACCAAACATTTTGGGTCACTGAACCACACAGATCTACTCGTTTACAGTTTTGCTGCATTGCTATGCAATAACAGCAACACAATACGCAGTCCATGAGAAACAAAAGAACAACGCATTTATTTCTATCCACAGTGGAAAAGAGAACCGTCCAATCACATGGCCCTCAGCGCTGCTGACACGCAGGGGCTGAAGAGAAAAGAAAGCGGGACGGCAGAGATAGTTGTCATCAGTACAACCACTGACAGTCTGGAGATGTCATTTATCATTTGGATGAGTGCTGATACTGTGCAGCTCAGAGACAACGGCAGAAAGCTCCATATGCAGGTCTGCCGAGAACGCAGAGCTACCTGCTGCCTGAAGGGAAATATGTACGAGGTGTCCACATCTGTCAGTCGACATGCACGGTTCTTTCTTCTCTCCACCATTCTCACCTGGAGAGAAGAAGCTCCTCCCTGATCTCTGAGGGACTCCACTACATCAGACAAATTGATTACAATATCCAGAACACAAAGAAACTACACCTAAAATACATGAAATGTGAAACTGGGTACATGGACATAGAGTATATGGCATTGTAAATCTGGAGGGATTTAGTGTTACGAGGTTGCATTACTGTGCATCAAAGAAAAGTGTCTAGTGTCCTTTCTCTTTAACTGTATGTTGTCAGCAAACTGCTTTTATTAATACATGACAGCCTAGATATGATGCAAGAAAATTCAAATTCTTCATGTCTTGCACTTTTTTCTTGATAACAGTGTGTACAGTCATCCATTTATAATGAATAAAGCTGAAAGTCTTATGGGAGGTTTATATTAAAGGAGTTATGCTTGCATTTATTGAATAATAATTACTGTTTGCTTTAAGCTGACATTTATTTCAAAAGCCATTAATTAAAGACATCCAGTGGAACTCAATATGAAAGGTCTGTACTAGGGCTGCAACTAATGATTATTTTCATAATCGATTAATTAGGCAATTATTTTTTTCAATTAATCGACAAATAGGATAAACACAAATATTTAGATAAGATAATAGATTTAGATAATATATTTTTCACTTATTATAGCTAAATAAGGCACTAAATTAGGGTATTGACGTGTAGATGTGTACTTAAAAAATTGCAAAAGCCACACACAGAGTTTTACTAATTTAATCTTTTTGATTTTGATATTTTAAACCTTAAATATAAATAAAGTTTGTGCTGCATTTAAACAGTTAAACAGATTTCCACAGATAGCCACAGATTTCACTAATTTTAACTTTAGACTTTGATAAGAATTAACATTAATGCCATTATGATGTAAAAGTTATATATTTCTGTTGTTACAGTAATAAAAACCTGGATTTCCTGCTTTTTTAAAACAGATGCTTAGTTTGTGGTTCATACTATTTTTATGAAAACCCAACAACAATTCAACAAACTCACCTATATTAAAGGAAATTAAACCTTCATTAACCAGCATTCATTTGCTCTTTTGCTTCCTTCATTGTCCTGTTAGGGTGGCCAGATCAGCGTAACAAAACCAGACCTAATTAAAAATTAGTCCAAAAGCATCCCAATAACTATTCACAGCCCAAATACGAACAACTAATGAATCAAATCCTTTCATCTGTAACCCACAGAAAAACCTCAACCTTCAGAAACAGTTTAAAAGCAGCCCAATTCAAAACTCCTCCGAAAGGCTGTGGACCTGGCAACGCTGCCATGCATTTAAACAAGCTGCACCTGATAAACGTACAGCGTTGTATGACGAAAAAGTGTCTAAATTTGTGCACGCAGCTGTAGGAAGAAACAGCATCTGACTTTAAGTATAAGCGCACAGCTCGCGAAGTATAACGCGCGTCCGCGCTGTCAGACAATGGTGCGGGAGCATGTGACGTCACAGACCAACTAATCGATCATGAAATTCATTGACTACGATTTTATTGATTACTTGTTGCAGACCTAGTCTGTACATCTATGAAAAGCACCTAAACAGGACAGTATTAGACGCAGAGGGTGCTAAACACAGGAATTTGGCCAATGACAGTCACTAATAATGTGGAATGGGGGCTGCTTTTCTCTATTCGACTCCATGTTCAAAGTTTGTTGTTCAAAGTAACTTGCATGCTATTAGCATCACAAAATGACATTGCAAGAACAATTCAAACAGGTTTTTTGAACTGCGCCCTACACTCTCTGAATAAAGGTGCAAAAGCGGTCACTGTGGTGGTACCCTTTAAAAAGGTCCTAATATGTACCATTTAGTTAAAAATATGCATACATTTGGTAGCAATTTGAACTTTGAGATATTTATAGGCACTCTTTAGGTACAAGTGTCCTTTTTGAAAGGGTACCCTGCGGTGACAGCTTGTTTACCTTTTTTAATGAGTGTAAACTTTTACCCTTGATTGAGCCAATATTATACAGGTCAGGATGCTAACTAATTGATAAAGTCATAATTGACCTTTTAACCTACAAATGACTTATTTATAGTTTGCTTATATTTTTCAAGCCATGATAGAAGAAATTATTTAGTTAAAAAAGCACACTTCAGTTTTATACAACAGCATCTTTTCTGCTGAAAATCTGTGAGGTTATAAGAGAGAAGAGCCAGAGAGAAAGAGAGAGAGAGATGGGTGGGCAGAGGGACACATGAAGCATGACTGTTGCTTTAACATTCGTCACTGGCCCCTGACACGAGGACAAGACTTAAGCAGCTGCTCTTACCGTCAAGCATCCCATCAGGCTTTGCTCAAAAGGTCGCTGGAAGGCTCGTGGGTCTCCGCACCAGTCCAGTAGCTCTGTGGCCGCCGTCTGGAAATTGGCTGGATTCTGTAAGTGCTGTCGGAGGAGAACAAATCACAAATATTGCACAGGTTAATATTTGCTTCAAATAATTAACCAGTATACATGACCCTTTCTGTGAAATCAAGTGTAAAGTCAAAATCTAATTATGAGATTTCAAGATCAAAGTTTGATTTCACTTTAATTTTAATCTTTGACTTGGCCTTACTCAGTAAATATTAAAGATATCAAGGTTATATTTTCACAGTACTGTATGTTTTTTTGTTGTTGCATTATGTAGGATAATTTTATGTAGAAAATAGTAAATTATAAAAAAAATACTTTAGTCGTGTTTTTGCAGGCTGGATCACATACAATATACACAAAAAAATATATGCAAAGTGGTCTGGCAAAACCCGCCGGACAACCCAAGGTGCCCTGATCTGAACGCAGCTGTGCATTCTGGGACAGATCTACCCTCCTGACAAAGACCTCAGTGTGCATCAAGGCCTCCTCACAACACAGCAGTATGTCCTAATCCAGACTCTTCATCATCTTTTGTCCACTAAGATGTAACAGATCTGCACCTCTGAAAGCAATAGTCAAGCAGGCCGGCCAATAAGGCGCACACAAGAGGGGGCTGCTTTGTGGTAGAATTGAATAAAGAGAGGCTTATTCTCTTTTTTATTTATTGAGCGAGGATGTTTATCCTCCTCTCAGAATGAACACCCACCCGCCCCCCTCCAAAATCTCCATCAACCGGTGGCGCACGAGACACGACAACAAATTTTAACAAACGGACACGCTCTTTATAGCCTCCGCACATAAATGCTCCGTGCATGTTTGGCAGCTCTGAAAAAGGAGACTGTACACTTTGAAGACCATTAAATTTGTGGCGGACACCTCCTATTCCACACTCGCAGCGAGGAAGCAGCATTGTCTCCGGAGGGCGGCAGAGGTCGCCATTTGAATAGGTCGCTTTGGTGTGTGTGTTGACAAAGAGCTCATCCGACAAAGAGCCAATGTCTGCTGCTGCAGAACCCTGCTGAGTAAATCCTGCAAGGAATATGTGGGCAGCGAACATTCCCCCTCTGGCACAAAAAGGCTGGTGTAAAATAATCTCCATTTTAAGGAAGCCCATTCTTTGTTTAAGTGGACATACTGATGTCTGCGTCTGGCCAATTATTACACTTTGGAAACAGGGGAGTTGGGGAGGTATGGAAAGCATGAGTTACACTGCTACGTGCTCCTGTATTACCTCAGTGGTACAGCATTGCCATAGCACCGCAAAAGGTCAGGGGTTCAAACCCAGGGAACACACCAGATGATAAAAGGGTCAGTGACAAAAACGGTTTGGCAAGATGAGAAATTCTAAAATCTTCTTAAAGGTCCGGTTCTTTTTGTGTTTTTGAAGCTTTGATCGTGTTTACAGTGCGCAATATAACATGTGTTCATGTTTCACAAGTAAAAAACATGGCATTTTTCACACAATTTACTAAAATGTGTAGTTTGTTTAGTGTGTTGTGATCAGTGTTCGAATTATGTCAAAGCTTATGGGGGGTCCCCTAGCTAAGCCCCACCCCCTGGCCAAGCCCCACCCCCTTATCATAGGGTCGCTGTGATTTCACAAAGTAAGATGTGATCGTCCTTGATCAGTAATCATCTGATCCTGGTTTTAATCAAAGAAACCCCAAATTACCCTTAACTCAAACTCTAAAACATTTTTACCCCTCAAATTAGTGTGAAACACTGGCAAGGGCAGACATTTTACACAGAATAGGGGTTAAATAGGGTGGACCTCATTTTTAAATTACATAATTTTACTATACAGTATAGTAGTGGTTAAATGGATTACATTGCGTTTTTTGAGTCATAGATCGAATACTTTTCAGATCAGCAAAACTGGGGGTGGGAAAATAACATCAGAACAAATTAAGAAATTATGAGCATAAAAAATAGAAAAGAACAAAGTTACAAATAAAGTAAGATATATTTAGGTACATAAATAGAATCAAATGAATAATAAGACTGTCTTCTTCATCGAATAATTAATCTGTTTTTAGATACAGAAGTGATTTTCCTTTGTTTTCTGTTGTTTAATTAATATGAATGACAGAAACACAAGCAGATAAGAACTGCTACTTTCAGACCAACACAAACATCTGATTTCTTTCTGAACTGTTTGCACTTACTTTAAAACATAACTGAATGTTTTTATGAGAATAGGTGCCAAGACTGTGGTATTTCCAAATAATTTTGTGTTTGCATTATTTAGGAATCGCGCGTCTCCGTGCGTCCGCTTATGAGTGTTGCGTCCATTTAATGTGTGCGCGACGCGTCCTTGTCTTTGCGCACATAAAACAGCCCACTTTAACATCTTCCGCTCAAATTGTTTAAAATCGCTTGCATGTTAACATTTGCAAGGTTTAAAAAAACACATGCAAAAGATACTTTCTATAAATATAGTTATTTATTTCTGAATGATGCGTATTTGAGCGATAAACAGGGCCAGACGAAATATGCAGACTTTTTTTGCTTTATATCTGGAAATGTTTTGGAAAAATCTGCGGAATTCTGCTAAATGATTTTAAATGTTTTAAAAATTATATTAGATAATTTAAGCCATAAATATTACAAAATTGCATCTAAAATAATTACTTTTTAAAAGCTTAAAATGAAAATGAATACACCAAAGCAATGAGTCCTCTGAATTAAACCGGATCAACATGAAGCAGATAATGTGGTTGTCAAGATATAATTATAGTTTGTGTATAAAATGACATGTATTGTTTATTTTGTTATATATTATAGCAGCATAAAAAAGCTTGTATTAATACGTTCTCATTATGAATTAAGCATGTATGAAGATAATTTCATTATTTTTTACAACGCAATGTAAACTTCATAGTTTGTATATAAAATGACATGTATTATATTGTTTATTTTGTTATATATTATAGCAGCATTAAAAAGCTTGTATTAATACGTTATCATTATGAATAAGCACGTATGAAGATAATTTCATCATTTTTACAATGCAATGTAAACTTCATATTTAACATAACAAGAGAATTCATCTTGTAAACGAATTTGAAATGATGATGTGCTGCTGAGTGCCGACTGTCGCGTCACATAGATGACAATTACAAGTAAGATCTGCATAACTTAGTGATAAGTTTTATTTCATCTGAAATATCAAATGGTTCATGTTCTCTATCATTAAAAACAATCACAGCAAACACGCACAGGGTTTATGTACTTGTCAATGCCGCTCACAAACGCGCGTATGTGTGCTTGTCGTCAATGAGGGTTGGTCACAAACACGCTCAAGTGCAATTTATGTGCCCTGGTGTTAAGTATTAAAGAGACTATAATTTATTATCATTTAAGCGTGATTTCTTCTGCTTCCCCAATAAAATATTTTGTGTGACTGAGTGGACCAGCCGTCAGACTGACAGGATAGATTTGCCACTGTTTGTCTGTCAATTCCTCCAGAAAACAGCATGAGGCGCACTTGCGAGTTTATTTATTTCAGACAGAAGTCATTTGAATTAGTTTATTGTGAAATTGGGACAAATAAAGACAGTTTCGCTTTGTGACACGCAACATGAGAATATTAAATTCATGTAGTATTTTAATTTTAATAAAAACCAGGGGACCCCCCTAATTTATATTTTTGTGCTTTATGGGGGGTCCCTTAAGGCTTATAGGAGGTCCGGGACCCCCCCAGACCCCCTTCAATTCGAACACTGGTTGTGATTCGATAGCAGCTTAGCTTGTCGTTGGCTTAGATGACAACTGACGTATTCCTGTGGTCGAAGTTTAGTCAAAAAACTGTTCTAGTGACGTCATTAAAGCAGGAAGTAGAGGGCTGTGGTCCAAACTGTCCGTTCGCTGTAGGCTTTGAAAGGCGAATTCTGTTAAAGAAAATATATCGCATGCAGTGAACTTTGAGCTTTATCATTTTACAGGTATTATTTATGCTATAATAGCAAAATTACATACTGAATATGGTTTAAAAAATGGGATCAGAAAGAAAGTTTAAAAGCATGCATCAGTGTTTTTATGTTGATTTTATGCAATAAAAAATTACATTTGCACCATTTTTATGAAAGTTAAGACTGAATGGACCTGAAAATGTCAAATGGTGTAACAGCCAATTGTGCCAAAGAATGAGAAATATTAAATATTTTATCTACCTTCACCTTCATGGCATGTGAGCGTAATCATCAAACATAAAACAAAAAAATAAAAATCATTTTAAAATATCATTTTTTTTAGTTATTTCTAAATGTAAATTTTAATGCGTTTTTGTAATATTTGTCCTGACATATGCTGAAAACAGCTCTGTTTTCTAAATAATCTTTGACAAATGATGTAAAAATGTATGTAAAAAAATCATATTACACCAAACTAGATGATAATTTTTTATTCCACATTATTTTATGCATATATATTTATATTTTCATTTAAAAAATACTACTTATACCAATTTGACATTTTTGCAATTATCCCCCAAATATTCCTTTAAAAAGAAATAAAACCAGAAATTTTAGACTTTTAGGTCCTCAAAAAAAAGACTGTATGCAAGTAATCTGCAAATTTATTTTGAAAATTTGAATCCTTTTACATTTGATTGAACCGGACACAAAATAATTAACGTCACTGACCCAAAAATGTATACATTGTAATGTACTGTAAGTCACATAACAGTGTCTGTCAAATGCGCAAATGCCCATCGTGTCCTTGCACTAATTATTATAACTAATGTTATAATAACTTTTGATTTTGAAAATGTTATAGTAAATGTTAAAATTAACATGAATTTAAGATTAATGTTGTAAAGTATTGTTAAGTGTTAAATTATGTTGGTTTATGCATTTACTACTGTTAAAAAATACAACTTTATAGTAAAGTGTTTCCTTTGTTAGCTTACTTAATGGAAAATCTTAAAATAACAATTTTCAGTACTTCACTCAGACTTGAGACAAAACAGGTCAGGATCTTGAATAATTTCTCTCATCAGCTAATCTGTTTAGAGGAAATCTCATTTCATCAGTCATACACGGGACATGAACCATGAATAAACGCCCCCTCCACAGCATCAGAATACTCTTCGACATCATTGCAAATTTGTATTCATGTTCCATGCGAATGATAATTTCTTCTTGCTTAAGAAGAAAAGGAAAAGAAAGACGCTCTAATTTAACGGAGTCGCTGTGCCATGTTTCGCATATTATATCTAATCATTAAAGTCCTCCTCATGTTCTTGACAGGGAACGGGCCCAGAGAAATGCCTTGATAATTCAAACAACAGTTTACTTTGCAATGAATAGCAAATAATCTGAACAATAAAGATGTTTACTTTTTGCAAAAGCACATATGCAACACAATAAACTTCTTATGAAAAATAAATGAAAAAGTATCCGACAGCATGTGAAATGTTTTGTGAGCTTCTAAATTGAATATGATAAGATAAAGAGGATCAGGTACCACAAAATAAAACGCCTTTATGTTTCGCTATAACAAATAAACAGCATGAGCACTGGTATCCTGAGTGATTAACATTCCGGTTCTTTAAATGAATCAAACAAACTCACCAACTCAAATGTTAATGCTTTGAATTATTCAAAAGAATCATTCACTAAATCAAACAGATCAGTTACTGAATTAGGTCCACCCAAAATAAGCTGTTACTTTGTTACATGTGCTTATACAGTACGTACTATATAATCAGTCCAGTATAATTACAGGAAGTTGTTCATTTAACAACATATAGCTCCAGTTACATACGCTGATTTTTTTATAATACATGATATTAAACTCCCCTTCTCCAAAAATGTGATTCATTTTAATGCAACAGTTTGACTTTAGTTGACTATGATGTCAGTTCATTCCACTCAGATAGACCAGGATCTCATTTAGTCTGATTGACAGCTATTGGCGCTTCTGACTGCTTAACGTGCGAGCTTTAACCGCTGGTGAGGAAGCCCGTGCTGGGAAAACAGGGGAATTCTGCACGAGGAGCTCAGTAAATGAAACTCAGATGGAAATGCGAGAGAGCGTGGAGTAAGAATGTATAACCAAGAGAGCAAACACGGCCCATTTGATCGACGTTACAATCATATCGTGATGATTGGTGTTTGTTAGTCTTGAGATAGGACATAATGTTGAACACTACTGTCATTTTAGCCAACTAAAGTTGAAGAAAGAACAGGCTGTGTGACAGGCGGGCGTATAAATGAGTGACGGGATGACAGCGGGATAAAAGGAGGAAATGGGACAGGATGGAAAAAGACCAGATCTTATTGAGAGATTATTAACTTTTCGCACACTGTGGCTTGAAAAACTTAGTTTTTATGTGTAGGCAAATGTATGCACACATTCAAACGCACAGCCTTGTAAAGAATAATTTATTTTACTCATTCGAAACGCAATGCATCTACTGGGCTACATGCTACAGTTTCTATCTTATGGCGCTTTTCCATTGCATAGTACCCCACGGTTTGGGTCAGGTCGGGTCAGCTCACCTCACTTTGGCTTGGTAGCTTTTCCATCAAGTTTAGTAACACTTCGGAATGGGAGGGATTATAGGCGTGTCGTTATATTTGCACTGCCTACTGCTGTGACATCATACAAGTGAGAGCGTTGTTGTATTTATCAGTCTGCCACAAAATCAAAATTGACCACCACAAATCACTACCTCTGTCTCACATGACAGTTTCTGTACAAACAACCATGGCGTCAGTCGGCATGCTCAACTGAGCCTCATTTAAGTTGCATTTAAGCATATATGTGGACATGCGCATCGCAAATGTGCCGCCACAAACTGCAAGTCTGGAAAAAATGTTATGGTGTTCCTGATTCACAACCTGTGGATGTTTTTCATCGCTAAAAGGGAGTTTGGGAACTTATAGCAGAGCACAGATGACAACATGTTTACTTTAGCATGCAGGTAAAGCTAATCTTTTACATTATAGCGATGCTGCTGGTAGTGACGATTCTCTCAGACCAATCAGTGATCTACAGTGTTTTCGCGTCACGTTTTGGTATCAGCTTGGGTTGCTTGAAACCCCGACCGAGGTGGTACTAAGCTGACCTGACGCAAACCAAACCATGGGATACTATGCAATGGCCATTAGGCTTTCTTTGGATACAAGACTTTGAACCTCTCTCACTGTACAACTTAGGACCACCGATGAAGAGCCACGATCACAGAAATCGTCATGATTGTTTCACTATGGTAATCCAAAAATCATGCAGTGTATCCGGGCTTTAGGTACATGCGGTTACAAACATTTGGTGGTGTGCGTACAGTGCGCCTGCCGCAGACTATTCTGATGACGAAACTTGCGTCATGCGCACTTGTAGGCGGACCCTCTCGTGTGCGTAAAAATGGGATTATACACCTATCTTAACTAGGGCTGCATAACGATTAATTGTGATTAATCGTTTGCAGAATAAAAGTTTTTGTTTACATCATATATGTTTGTGTACTGTGTATAATAATTATGAACATATAAATACACTGCAAACAATAAATCACGATTAATCGTTAGGGAGCCCTAATCTTAACCTGACACCCTCACCCCTATTCCTCAATTCCCCCCCCTACAAATGTAAATGATGTCTGTGATTTCTCAGCTTAACAAGAGCTGACTGGGACAAAAGTCCCGTTGGTTAAACTGACGGCCGTCACCACACTGAATGTTCCATATCAATATGATTAATGAGCAGCAATTGATTGTGTTTTGTCTTTAGGTTTAATCAGACCCAATCTGGCATGCAAAACGGAGCTAACAAATGTCATTTGTAACCAATTAAAATGGCTCAGAATATCAATGGATCCGAACGTGCCGTAGACATGATCTTATTAGCACTAAGACTCTCCTAATTGAGGCAGAAACAACAAAGCGGAGCAGAAATCTGTGCGGAAGTGAAAAATCCCGAACTACCTGTTCGCAGATTGGCATGTAAGCCGTTGATAGACATTAAAGGTCACACCTACACATTACACACGGTAATTATCAAAGTCTAGAATCACAAGACATTGCCTTGGGACATGTCTACTTGTGTGTGTTTGTACAAAGTTAACAAAGGAACCAGATTTTTACCGATGTGAAAGCTTGGAAAACAGCCATTTAAAGGAGGCCAAAAGAAACAATAAACATTCACAGATAGAAAGACATGTATATAAGATGGGTTAGGGTGAGACTGCCACTGTAATTGGTTCTTGTTTCCCACCTGTTTGATGCACAGCAGCCTGTCATTGGTCTGCTGTATGTGCCTGTCCATCGAAGGAATCGAGTTCATCTTGACTGCTGCCTCCTCTCTACCTGGAAGCCATTAAAGTTCTTCTCTCTAAAAAAACAGACAGAACAGAGAAGCGTGTCAGAGGCTGAGAGATATACGAGATGGCACTTCAGCAGACCTGTGATCTCCTCATACGCTCAATGAAGCTTTGAAAGACACCGAGAGTGTCCCGATGACATTTCTGCAGTGGGTGAAAAGAAGAATTTCTATACATCTCTCATGTTCGTGAAGTCACTGTGAAACAGGAGGTCAGGTTGCATTCCTCCTCGAGTATCTCACAAATGCACACAAACTCAAAAACAGCATGCTGTAGATTCAGTACGACTGGAGAGGAGCTGTGTGTATGTGTTTGTTGGTTTAGTGGAAGCACTGTGACCAATTACACTCCAGTCAGCTTTCCAGTTCTCTGTGAAGCTTGAACCCCATCAGTGTGTCTATTACACGCTGTTAAAGGTATCAGGGCCTTACATTCAAGGTTATCAATTTAGCCAGCGCGGACTGATTTACAGTAGCATCCGCTGGCAAATAAATACGGGGCCCGGCGGCCAGAGCCGTAACTCACCGCGCGGACGTGCGGCAGGATTAATTGGTGGGAAAAGGAGCGGAGGGACTTCATCTCTCATCTGAACACTTTACTGCCGTCACTTTCAGAAATTCGTAGTCGCAAATGGGACAAAAAAACAGACATGCATGACCGCTGCTGTACTTTGATAAAGCTCACTTCAAGCACCTCAGCTGTCTGTGTGACAGGAACGGGATGTCTTTGCCTTTCTGAGGGCTAGAGACTGGTGCTCTACATGGGTGATTCTCGCGAAATTAGACTTATGAGGTGTCATGAAACATTTTGATAAGAAAAGTAAATGCAAAGTAAGAGTATCAAAATAAGAAGCATACAGTTACAAACATCTCTTCATGTAGCATTTTGCACATGATTTCAAATGACATCATACAAACCAAATTTGTTGTTTTTTCCACATTTAAGGGAAAGTTTTTCATTACCACAATGTGTCCATGACTGGATTTTGGTTTTTGACATGGAAATATTTATAATTAAAAATATTTAAAAAATAAAAAGCTTCAGTGCATGTTATACTATAAAACTTTACAGTGAAGAAACATGTGGTATTTGGTGATCATTGGTAAATGTGGAGACAACAATAATTTTTAAACATTGTTTAAGCCCTCAAGGAACTAAAATTTTTAAAAAAAATTGTTGTAAGGGACATAATTGACTGTGACACTCAAGATGGCTACCATGTAAGCAGTTCTTATTTTTTCTCTCCAGATAAAGTTGAAATTTTGTTTGTCATAGTACCTAGACAACTTTTTAGTTCTCATTACCGAAACATGAGTTTGTAAATGCATATATTTAATGTAATATCATGTTGCGGTAATGATAATTTTTTATAATGATAATCTAAAATATGTAAATAATTCTATAGGAAATATTTTTTAAATCCTCTAAAAATAATGGTTATAAAATGACACAAATGTATGCAAGACAACAATTTCAAATTTACGTTTTTTTACCACACACTCAAAAATACAAGTGCTTTATGATGCCACAGAAGAACCATTTTTGGTCAAAAAAAGAACATTTTGTCAAAAAACCTTTGCGTAACAGAAAGGTTGGAGATGCTAACGGTTCTTTAATGGAACCATAAAACCCAAAAACAGTTCTTCGGTGGCACCTTTATTTTTAATAGTGTAAGACATACTGATTAAGAAATGGATTTTTATAGCAAGCTAGTTTTGGTTAATGCTGCAGAACCAGACACCAATCTGGCATTTAATGCTAAATCGATGAAATGCACTGACAGATTCAAGCTGGTGTGGCTGCAGTGACGGTCAAAGGCCAGCAGGGGTCTCTCCATCACACACTGCAGCGTACCCACCCTGCCCATCAGATCAGTACCACCACAAATAACTGCTGAGTGTTCCTTTAAGCCTTTACAAGCGCTACAAATCCTCTCCTCCAACCCACTAACAGGGAACGCTCAAACCAGCAGCTCGCCTGTCTGACCTTGTGGCTATTGATTAACTATTTCCCTCCTTACCCCTCTGTCACTCTCACCTCATACTACCCGCAGTGAAAGAGGAAGGAGGGGGAGAGTCTGGGATGGCTTTGTTTGGTGTGCAAACTCCAGGCTTCAAGAGGGCAATGATGACATGAAAACATCATTACAGCGGCTGGTGAACATCCTGATCTGTGACGTCAGAGAGCCGTAACGCAATCCACACAGCTTGATCATGCATCCTCTCTTTCTCTCTCTCTCTCTCTCTCTCTCTCTCTCTCTCTCTCTCTCTCTCTCTCTCCTCAAGCACGAAAAAAAAGTGGTTATATAACGAAACAACCACCTCAATGAAAACAAACTCTGATTCTGATTATTCAAAGAGTAGCAGACGCTAGCCATGGCGCCGTTCCAAACTAAAAGTGTACAGTCTGAGGCTTGGCCTGGCCGTGCTGGAAACATTAACAACACTTAATTGATCCTGCCTCTGCCCAATCCATATCTAATATCCTACAAAATTATCCCATTTACTTTATCCTTGTTCAATGGAAAGCTCCCTGGACACTATACCTGTTTTTCAGACCTGTTTCAAGTGTAAGTAAAGCAGCTTTAAGTGGCTCGCGATGAACTTTCATACCAATAGCATTTCCTTTGTGTACAGTAAGAGGCCTGCAGCTTTAAACTGAAAATAACAATTTCTGGGTAACTACATGGTTTCATAATGGCAATAAATTATAAAATGATTACCAAGAAACTGGCCATTATCACAACCTTATTGTTATGAAATCACAATGTTTACCCAAAAGGTAAATAATATACAAAACTCAGACCTCAAAATATAGCTAAAACATGTCTAAATCATAAAAATTTTGTTAGACATACATAATGTAAAGTGTCATCAATCCTAAATGCAGGGTTCCCACACCTTAGTTAACTCTTTCCCCGCCATTGACGAGATATCTTGTCAATTAAGAGAAAACGCTTCCCCGCCAATGACGAGATTTTCCGTCTTTCCGCAATACCGCTATTATCCACCCTTCCGCAACTTTTTAAAACCGGAAGTATTGCCCTATGGCAAGCTGCTGCATGTCCGTGTCTGTTTTAAAGATCGCTCTGAATGGATCTCTATGAAAAGTCCGTCATAAAAATGGAATTATCTCTGCTTTTTGCTCAAAATATGGTGTTTTTGCAAAAACCTACCCATATTCAAAAGCTGATTGCAAAAGAACCACTAAAGGTAGGATGAAACGGTTTTTTTTGTTTGAAAGCAGAGGGTCTGTTCTTTCATTTGGTATATTGTATGTTTATATATTTAAAGAAGAACATTTTCTGGAAGGCATTAAACTTTGGTGAAAATCATGAAAAACGCTGGCGCTGGCTGGCAACTTTTTTTAAAAACGCTGGCGGTGAAAGAGTTAACTTCAAATTCAAGGACCTTTCAAGGACTTTCCAGGTACAATTCCCTCAAATTCAAGGACTAAATATGGGGACACATTTCAAGTGAGAGCTAGGTTAAATTGTGTTACCTTTTAACATACAGGGCCCTATTTTAACGATCTGAAACGCAAGTGCGAAGCGCAAAGCGCAAGTGAGTTTGTGGGCGGATCTTGGGTGCTGTTGCTATTTTCCCGGCGGGAGAAATAACTCTTGCGCCAGGCGCAAATCAATAAGGGGTTGGTCTGAAGTAGGTTCATTATTCATAGGTGTGGTTTGGGCGTAACGTCAAATAAACCAATCAGAACGCTAGCCAACATTCCCTTTAAACGCAAGGGCGCAAGTTCCATGGCGGGTTGATATTATTATGACGGATTTACCAGGCGCACGGCAGGAGCGGTTCACAGCAGAGGAGACCCACGTTCTTGTAAGAGCAGTCAAAGACAGAGAAGTTGTTATGTATGGGGATAAGAGAAACCCGCCCAAATCAGCGTAGGTTAAACAGGCGTGAGAAGAAATTGTCTCATCAGCTGGCATCCCCATCGTTGCGCCAAGCGCTACAATGATGTCAGGAGACGGGGGAAACCCAAGCTTGCCAGCATAAATCGGGCACGCCGTGTAACGGGAGGTGGATCTGCCTCTACACAGAATCTGATGCCAACAGAGGACATCGCTGCGTCCACCCTCACCGCTGAAAGTACTGAAGGGTTTGGGGGCTTTGAAATCGGACCCAAGAAACGCAAGCAAGGTCCAACCCCAAAGTAAACTTACAAATCAAGTTCATATACATTAAGGTTTCTTATAAAAACATTTTTATTATTATTTACATAAAATAAACGTAATACAGCCACACAACAAACTTATGAAAATATTTTAATCGTTATTTGCATGAGAATTTTTTTAACGCAGCCACACAATAATTAAAAACTATCACCACAATGCTCACCACTATGATTTCCCTTATCTCATGTGTTAATATTTTTTATTGTAACAATTTATGATTTGCAAAAATAACTGTTGCATCTGTGTAGATTAGATAAGCAAAGTGTGTGCGCGTTGTGCACGCTATACATAGCATAATGAACCACGCGCAACGTGCCACTGACTTTTGACTAGTTTTTTTTGGTCAGTGGCGCAATTGTTTTTTGAAACTGCAAAATAGCATCAGGGATGGTTTGCGCCGCAACACGCCTCCTTTTTTGTGCTGAACCGCCCAGGAAGCGCAAGTTCATTTCCTTGTTTGCCGACGTGCGTCTGTGGTGGGAAAAACCCGCTGTGCGCCGGTGCAAAATACGAATGATACATGCGTCACTGACAAAGTCAATTGCGCTGGGTGCAAGATAGGGCCCACAATGTTATAGTTCCCTTTCGAGGGAACTCGTGCTGCGTCACTGCGGTGACACTTTGGGGACGCCTCCAGGGGTAAGTGCGTCTGAATGTGTATATCAAATTTAACTAATAGTGAGGCTTAACGACCAAGACAGGGTGACGCGGGAGCCAGGAAGCATATCGCTATCTGAAATAATTGCCAGAGACGGCATTACAGGGATGCAGGAAGTATGACAAGGGAGAGGCAGCGTCTCGTTCCCTTCTCAGGGAACAACAGTTTCACACGTAACCCGAGACGTTTTCATGTGTCAAACACAACTATGCAAAAAAGCATTTTGGTATTAATCAACATTCGCATACAGTAAATATAAGCATTTAAAGCGAACAGTTAAGCACGTGTGCTTAAGGTTACACTTTATTTTGATAGTCCACTTTAGACATTGTACTAACTATAAACAACTTTTCAACTACATGTCAACTAACTTTCAAAAATTTGCAACTATACGTCAACTAACTTTCATTAGAGTATAAGTAGACTGTAAGGGTTGGGTTTAGGGAAGAGGTTTGGGTTAGTGGTATAAGTTGACATGCACCTGCAAAGATACTTATAGTCAGTTGAATATCTGTTGAGATATCATCACAATAAAGTGCTAGTAGATATTAAGCAGACAGTCTACTAATTCTCTAAAGATTGGTAGTTGATAAGTAGTTGCAAAGTTACTTATAATTAGTAAAATGTCTAAAGTGGACTATCGAAATAAAGTGTTACCGTGCTTAAAAAGTCTAGAATTTGTATGATATTATCCTACACTACACAGGGAATAATATGGATTTTTTTCCAGAAAACTTCTTGCATAAAATAGATTCAAGCACTTTCAATGACCTGTATCTATGTATGTACACTTTCAAAAACTTCCCAGAGCCTTGATTTTTTCCCCCAGATTCACAAGGATATCAAGGACACGTGGGAACCCTGTAAATGACATTTTTGGACAAACAAAAAAACAAGTACTTTACTTGATTATTTTATGGCTTTAAACCTATGTTGGAAAAAACTGCAAAGATCATGCTGCTTACAAATGTTGTTAACTTATTAATACAGGTGACCAAACAGCATAATACAATCACAGCATTTTATAAAGGTTTATTCATCTCATCAAACCACAAATGAGATAAGGTAATGATATACAGATATTACCAGGCAAATCAGCAGAAACAATCCTCAAAAGCACAAAAATAAATATTTTCAGACATACAAGACTAGACATAATTCATCCAGTCAGTACAAAATCAAAAGCTGGAAGTGGAGTATAAAAAAATAGTGAAAAGGCATTATGTATAATCTTTAGAAAGGTGAGGTCATGGAGATGGCTGGGAGAGAGACCCATAGAGAGACTGAAGGAGAGAGAGAGTGTTAGTTTTTCAAAGAGAATATCTCTTCATAATCAGACACATGTTGCATGAGTGAGTTTTGCATTTCCATTTACGCTTGACTTGGCAGCTTTCTATAAAAACCATCAGTGGCTCTTGTTTCACAGGTTAATACCAGCCTATAATATAACTTAAGAAAAATGCCAAGCTAGATCTCATGCTTGATCAGACCACGTGATTCAACTTAACTCTTTTATGTGGCGTATCTGTCTGATTGATGGAAAATTACCAATCAGTTTCAGTTTCAGAAGCAGGTTTATCTGATATAGGAAAACCTCAAATAACTGCACAGGAGAAATGACCGCAAAACGTTTAATCTGTTATTTCTATCTGTGGAAAAAGTTTCATTTTACAAATAAATCTAATTAATTTGCTAAGCATTTCAAACAAAACACTTAAAAAAAAAGATAAGACCAGTTTTTGACCAATCATATTAGAACTGGTGATGTCATAGAGCTTATGCCATTTTTATCTGTTATACGCATCAGACGGTCAATGAATGAATTGTGGGCAGTATGTGGGCGTGCTGTCTGATGCTGAGACCAGTGGGACCTGCTCGCTTTCAGCACGGTTGATCAGAGTGCAGTCAGACTGAGATCAGACCGCACATGGAGGGCAGAGAGTTTCTCAGCACCTGTTGATGTGACTTCTGCAGCTGAGTGGCAGGGAGTCTGTCATCTGCTCTGATCGATTGGACAACCACACTCTCTAACCACTTAAGAGCAGCACAACTGTAGTCACCAACAATCAAACACCTGTAGCTGTCCCAAAAAAAAGTTTTAGGATAATTGGGCCACATAAAAAGCAAAATGCATACCTTGTAATGCACGGCAAATAGCTTTGGATAAATGCATCTGCCAAATGCACAACTTAAAAAAAAAATTAATGCTATTGCAATATCAAAACAAGTGGTATAGAGAAACAAACAATGTTAGAGCTTCAATGCTAGAATAAACTTGACATTTTTTACAATTTCTTTGACCAACTGGTCCAAAGGGGATTTTAGTGTATCATTTTTAGCATAGCTTAGCATAATCCATTGAATCTGATTAGACCATTAGCATCGCACTCAAAAATAACGAAAGAGATTCGATATTTTTCCTATTTTAAATGTGAATCTTCTGTAGTTACAACGTGTACTAAAAACAATGGAAAATTAACAGTTGCGGTTTTCTAGGCCGATATGGCTAGGAACTATACTCTCATTCTGGCGTAATAATCAAGGACTTTGTTGCCGTACTGTGGCTGCAGCAGGTGCAATGATATTACGCAGTGCCTGAAAACAGTCCCCTGCGATTGAAAGTAACCAAGGGGACTATTTTCAGGCACTACAAAATAGTCAAGTTTAAAATAGAAACAATATTGAAACTCTTTGGTTATTTTTTTAGCACAATGCTAATGGTCCAATCAAATTCAATGGATTATGCTAAGCTATGCTAAAAATGGTACCGCCAAACCCCAAAATTGGCTGAATGGATTCCAACACGGTCAGAATCAGATGTTTAACTCTTAGGGGAGCTGGAAAAGAAGCCTATTTAAAAAAAAGTGGAGTGTCCCTTTAAGAGAGCAATCATAGTTTTAATCATAACAAACAGAAAAGATTCAAAAAAAATTGTTTTCATTTGTAATAGTATATCTAGCTCTATAATTTCAAACCTGACAAATTCTTTCAGATATGTTTTCAATAAAAATGTCCTTGTGCTGTCTTTCTTCATCAATGATGAATAAAAACTAGGTGTCTAAATATATTGACATTACATTCATGCATTTGGTAGACACTTTTATCAGAAGCGAGTACATTCAATCTAAAAATTTTTCATCAGTGTGTTCCCTGGGACATCAAAACAATGACCTTTGCACTGGTAACTTTTTGGGCCCACTGTACTGTATAACATCCACTAATAAACAATCAAACTTGATTAAGATTAAATATACATTTAAAATATGCAAATGTTCAAAAATATGTGTTGATAATGTGTTTAAAGAGCTACAAGTGTGCATTTGTGTTCAGCAAGGAGCAGTGATCTGGACAGCAGCCCCCTCAGAATGTGGCCCCCACAGAAAGGACAAGGCAACATTTGTTATGTGATTCTAGAAAGGCAGCGTAAAGGCTCTCCACTGCTCTCTATTGTCCTGACCTAAAATGTGCAGTAATCTCCAGAGCAGTCTCCAGCACCGTATGTGTGTGTGTGTGCTGGCCTCCTCCTGCCCCCATCTCTTCTTTTCCTCTATTGCTCCCCCATTCCCTCCTGCCACTCAATCCACCCCTCCTCTCTCCATCTCTCTCTCTCCGGAACCCGGACAGCACGCTCCTTTAACAGGCTGGGGAATGGATTCATTTCATCTAATGTGGTTTGGTCTGAAGCAGAGCCACTCACCCTGAGCAATAGGCTCCCCACTGCAGTCATGTGTTTTCATACAAGCCAATCAACATGCCCGCAGCGGCCCACCATATCTCCCCCCTCCGCCGCCCACCCTCTCTCTCTCTCTCTCTCTCTCTCTCACGCTCTCTATTTATTTATTTCACTCACTCTACGTTCCTTTTACTCTCGAAACGACTCCCTTTCCTCTTTTTTTCCTCTTTCTACCACCACCCCCTCCTTTCTTCTTTACTCTTTACATCTGCCTCAGGCTTTCTGTTTCATTCGGGTCACAAGACACTTAGCTACTGACTTGAGTCTGCTTTTCTGTCCCTTTATCTCATCCTTCACTTTCTCACAGTCTCTCTTCTTCCAGCTCACTTTAATTTGTTTTTCTCCTCCTTTTTCTACCTGTCTCTCTCATTATTTGTCCAGAGCTTGGATCTGTTGGATCCCTGCTGGAACAGAAGGCTGGTGCAGCCCATCTGCGGGCTCTTCAGAGAGGGGAGGGGGCACGCTTTAGTGTGGACCCCCCCAACACAACCTCCTCTAACTAACAGACGATTTTAATTAGTGGGCAACTGATCAGTCGGGCCGGTGACTTCTTTTTCGAGAGCGCTCGATGCAAAGTTCGTCACAACATGTATGTAGCTCACCATGTGTGTGGTTCCTTTTTTCAAAATATGTGTACTGCGTGACGAGAGATCCTATGTGCATCACGTGTTTTGTCAAAATAAGTGCCTGCTGCAGACACGTCTAAAGGGTTTTAGGATAAAAGAGATGCTCGCGTTTGCCAGATAACTCGCATAATCTCATGCGTAACCAAAGTTTACTGTTAAGGGAGCATCTTGCATGCATTTTGTGAACGTGAGCGTCTCTTGTATCATAAACAGATTTGACGCGTGTGCAGCAGGCACTTATTTTGACAAAACACGTGATGCACACAGGATCTCTTGAGGCGCAAAACACTTATTTTGAATTAGCGCCCCTCGGTTGAGCAGTCACGAGCCGCCACTGCAACTGATACAGGTTTTTATTAGAAGTTTGCAGTTATTAGAAGTTGGTTGGCTTTATATAATGTAAATAAATAATGTAAGACTGCACGTACGCACAATAAAAAGATGAACATTATTTAAAAAATCTATGCAAAATTTGCTAAAACCATTAAACATAATGTTGCATTATCCAGTTGCAGAACTGACATCTCAAAAATCGCTTATATATAAATCAGGGTTAAACTATGTAACAGTACTGTTTATAGATACAGTACACATAATTAGTTTCTGTCATATTATAAGTGCAAGTTACATGATCGTTGCTATTTTGGTTATTTCCATCATTGCCCAACCACCTCTGGTAGTTGATGTCGGCTCATGCCCAATCCAGATCAAAGCATTGCATTAGTTGTACTGGTTTGTATCAGTCGTGTTTATATAACTTTCATATTCTTAAAAGAAATGTTAACATGAGCATTCACATACAAAACTGTTCATATTTGCTTCCTAATGCACAACGTTTTTTTTCTCACATTCCTTTTACACCTCGGTAGAAGCGGAACGACCTTAGTCGATTTGACCTTGGCCTCAAGCGCAAGCACAGAGACTAAATGAAAAGCACATCACTAACAGAGGGCGAGTATGGCCACCCTGAAAATAATGTCAACCCAGCATTTCCTGTGTGAAGGGAGCAAAATGGATCCTGGCCTCAGACAGATCTGCTGCTGGGCTGCCGTACAGATAATATCCACTTTAATTTCTCACCTGAGGGGAAGTTCTCACAAGGGAGCCGCTGACGCCAGGCTGGCCACGTGACAGCCATTTTCGCCGCCTCGCTGCATGTTGCCAATTCAAAATCTTTTTGACTAATCTTTTGATGTTTGTAATAAGGTGACCAGAATAAAGTGAAGTGATGGTGACTACATGGAAACAACTACAACATCTCCTTTCAAAGTCCATCAATTATCCAATATAAGGAAGGTGATGAAAAATTAAGCTCTTTTATACCAGCAACTATTTTGAGGCCTGTGCACTTTCCAAAACGGGCAGCCGGTTGTGAAATTGTGTGCAGCTGTTTAACTATTTGATATTCGAGAGCATTTGGTGTCTATAAATATTGAACAGCAGTATGGTGCCAGAGGTCCCTACAATGGCACGTATGTGTCACCAGATACCCCAGGACAATCCCATCATGCCACGAATACATTGGGGGAACAGAAACAGCGATTCTAGTACGATCTATGAACTCACTTAATGCTTTATGTGTCGGCTCACTTTAGCCCTGAATCACCTCACAGGGCTGTGAAAAACTCCAGCTATCCCCGATAAGGGCGTCGCAAATGTGGATGGCGCACGGCTGTCCAACCGGAGTTGGCCACAAATCACAGTGTGTGTAAATTACGATTTAACCCTTTGCTCTTATCAACGCATTGCCGGGCATGTTTGTGTGTGAGAGTGCACGCAAATGTGTGTCTGTCTGTGTGAGGTTGAGCAAAAGCATGTCCAGCATTCCAAACAATTTTCTCTCACCCTTCTTTGGCTCATCCCGACATTCTCTCATTTGTCAGAGATCGCCAACTGCCAGAGCTGGACAGGCCTGCGTAAATAAACTGGGAAGTGTTTGCACCTCACAGTGGTAAACCTGCTCAAGTCAAGTCCCTCACTGATTGGTCCGTTTGCGATAATTATTTAAATTATTATAATAACTGTATTACCTATAAGAGGCCATGCATTACAGTATTTAAATTTTAATTGTGGACTGCAATGCATGGCCTCTACTGACTTATTTCTATCATAATATGGCTGCAAGGGAAATAAAACTATAGACAATGATGTTTATATAGTCACTGCATTTAATTATATACAATGAGACAATCTGTACTGTTCAGATCTAAAATTGGATGACCCTGAAATGTCTTAAGAGTATAAAAGATGCTTTCAAATGGATTCAGAAAGAACAAGACTTAATAGATTATGTTATGTACATCTTTAATGTTTACAATATCAATTTACCCTGCTGTAATATGGCAATGCAGCACATTTACTGTACTGATTTATTACTTTCATAGTATCGGTTGAAAAAGGGAGACAAACCCCAGCCATGCATAAAAGAAAATGTGGTCTTACTCTCATAAAGACCCTTAAATCTTCAACTTTCTAATTTAGAGTGCCAGCAAAAAGAAGAAACTGCAGGCCAGGCCTTTTAGGAAAAAATGTAATTTACGTTCCTGCACAGTTGGTTAAACTCTAGCCGTATTTCAGATCGAGGGAAGAGAGCTCAGGCTTTATCTGAAAGAAGTGAACTCAGCAAAACTGAACATTGGGTTTGTGGACCATGAGTGAGAGCTGACAGGCTAGTGTAAACCGAACCCCGCAGGCAGCAGACCAGTTTGGCTGCTGGTGGACTCCTCAGTGCTGAATAGGTAAGCTGAGAAATTCCATGGCCTTCTGTTTCAGGTCTGCTTTAAAAGTGCTGAAACATCAACAACTCTATAGTCTAGTACCAGGCCAGGCTCTGGGCTTTCTCACTGACACACTGAAGGACACGATCTCTGTGCTCCATGCCAGAAGAACCACTAATAGTTCTTTTATGCAGAATAGTTGTAGGCACCATTTCAACTGTGCACTGTTTAACTTTTGATTAAGTTTTTATGTGACACTGCCTGTGAAAACCCAGTGAAAATATTTTTTTGTGATTTACTGTTTTCTACAAAAAATCATTATAAAGGCTGTTTACACCTGGTATTAAAGGAAAACACCACCATTTTTCAGTATTTTACCATGTTCTTACCTCAACTAGACGAATTAATACAAACCTATCTTTTTTCAATGCGTGCACTTAATCTTTGTACAGCGCGTCGTGAATGTGTTAGCATTTAGCCTAGCCCCATTCATTCCTTAGGATCCAAACAGGGATGATTTTAGAAGCCACCAAACACTTCCATATTTTCCCCATTTAAAATCTGTTACATGAGTAGTTACACGAGTAAGTATGGTGGCACAAAACAAAATGTGGCGATGTTTTAAGCTGATAAAAAATGAGAACTATATTGTATGGCGGAAGAACACTTTTTTTGCAGCACTTTGACCTCGGGCGCAGTAATATTGATGGACGATATACAATATATTCTCAATTTTTATCTGCTTAAAAAATATCGCCACGTTTTATTTTGTGCCACCATACTTACTCGTGTAACTACTCATGTAACAGTCTTTAAATAGGGACATTAGACATGTAAGTGTTTGGTGGCTTCTAAATTCATCCCTGTTTGGATCCTAAGGAATGAATGAGTAATGCTAACACATTCACAATGCGCTGTACAAAGATTAAGTGCACGCATGGAAAAAAAATTGTCTAAGTTGAGGTAAGACCAACAAAGCGGCAATTTTACCATCTTATAATAAATTATCTATATGATATTTTGAGCTAAAGTACACATATGTACTCTGAGGACACAAAAGATTTAGTTGACATCTTAAAAAAGTCTTGTGAAATGTCCCCTTTAAGCCGCCTTTCCACTGCACACAACATTCGGAAACGATTGTCGTAGTTTGGGAGCCAATATTTTTTGGAGAAAACATATGGAGACAAGATTAAAATAATAACGTATACATATTAAATTAATAATGTATTACTTGTTTTTTTAAAGGATTCAAGTGTTACTGATAAAGTTAAACAAAAAGGATTAGACAATTTTCACCTTGCACAGTGTTTTGATTGGAATACACTAAAATACATCACTTCCGGTCAGGTTATCGCATACGGTGCAGTCGCACAACTTAAACATTTTTTGAATCCAACTGTCAAAACATTACAGACAATTATGTATCCGCAGATGGTCGGCACCTCACGCAGCCCCTTAGACTCTCCATAGGGAATGAATGACTTCCGGTTTTTCGTTGTTTGTTGTGTGCAGTAAAAAGGCGGTTTTAATTTTTAATGCTCTCTTATTTGTAAGTCACATTGAATAAAAGCATCAGCAAAATTAATAAAGAGAAGGTAAAATTACTTTCGCCAAAAGAGAAATCAGATAAGCAGAAGAACTGAGCCAAGTCTCCATCAGACCCATTGCTATCTAGGGTAAACCATGTATGATACTCATTTTAAATCAAATAAAATACTGGTTCATATAATAAAATTTAAGGATGGCAAATATAACAAAACAAAACATTGTTGAAACCCAATACACAAGTGGGAAATTACCACTTTATGTTTTTGTTTGTCTTTACCACTGGTAATGCGCCAAACAACTTACAGCTTACAGCCAATGGTGGTAATCACGAAATTAATGGGTCTGCCTGATATATTAGTCTATCACTACTACTAAAGTACACAACGTGATTACACATTCACAAACATAAACAGAGTATTGTGTTTTGACAGCCATGTTAATTTGACGGGTTGGAGGATCACTGGGGACCGCTGGGGGTTGGGGTAGCACAGGGAGGAGGGATTTTCTTTAGAAACCATTCTGTAGCATTTACGACAGTAAATTTGCATTCAAACAAAAACTGATCACAAAAAACACATTATGAAAAAGACCTCACCGTGATTTACATATCCAGACTTTCAAACACAGCCACGTGCTCGCACATCATTCACAAGTGTGACTAACATTTCTCAAAAAGCTCCAACATCCGACCTCCTGCTCAGCAGCTCCTGCTGCGCTAGAGTTTTCTTGTGTTTTAGAAGACAAATCTAATTAGTGTGAAACTCCAATTAGATGAAAAGAAAACTATTAGAAGCAAAAGACAGTTTCCAGGAATAGAACCTGTCGATAGGGTGCAACTTTTTTACTGTGACGTTTGGTATTGGTTTAAAAAATATAGTGCATCGGATGAACCCAGCTGAGTGAAAATACAGTGTTTTAATTATCTCACCGACTAATTAAAAAGACTGATCAATGACAGTGTTTACAGCTCATAGCTCTTGCACCTGTTTGTAACTGCACTCGGTCTATTGGGCTAGAGAACTGAGTAAAAAGGGGTTTCAGGAGAGCAATCTTCAATGTTTGCTGCTTACAAAGCTCTCAGATTGCAAGCATAATGGAATCAGCCCGAAATGGACTTACATCAAGCTCATGATTAGCACATGATCTTCTGGCCAGGCTCGATCTGTGATGGTGACAGTATTTGCTGTGCTATCAGTGGAGCACATGAAGCAGCCAACCCTGCTAGGAGTTAAGCAATATTGTTGGTCCCATACTGACACTTGTATAAGCCACCTGTTTTGGGAAGATACTTTAACATCTAATACAATACAAAAACAGCACGTCTAGGACAGAACCAATTTTTCTAACCCATGCCTAGACAAACCTTGATATAGACCAGAAATGGAGTATATTTCGGTAATCAAGAAGAGGCAGAATGTACAATTTAAATGCATAAACTGTTCTACATATGTGGTTTATTAGTATTTGCATATAATATTTCTTGCATTAAAGGTCACCAATGAGAAATGTATTTTTAGATGTTGTTTGAAAATAATTGTGTATCGCCTGTATTTGTACACAACCACCCTTTAATGATAAAAATCTGCAAACTCCTTTTTCTTAATTCCCTGTAAAACCTCAACAGTCTTATGCTGTGTTCACACCAGACGCGGTAGAGGCATCAAGTGCGAATGATTTCAATGTTAAGTCAATGTAAACCTCGTCTGGAGGTCTCGCAGCATGAATGAGGCGTTTAGCATGCATTCACAGTAGACGCGAAACCGCTGAATGACGCGCGAATGAAGCAAATTGAGCCTTGTCGCGGAAAACGCTCAAATTGAAAAATCAGAAAATCGCAGCGAATTAACCAATGAGGAGCTTGGTCTAGTTGTGCAAGTTTTTACAGGTTGCGTGACGTGATTACAGGAAGCGAGCGGAGTCGCAGAAGCCCCTCCCATAACAAGAATTTCACGTGAATGTCTCGAAGGACTGGAATTTTCACGCGCGGCATTAATGCACGAATGAAGCGTGCCAATAGCACGTTTTTGTCACCTCTACCGCGTTTGGTGTGAATCCAGCTTTATAGGACGAGCTGTTGCCGTTTTCGGACCAAACTGATGTCACTTGTGCAGGCCCCGCCCACAACCGTCCAAAGACCACAGTTAGGTAATTTTATCCATTTTAAATCTTCTTTATATAACTTGTTACAATATGTTCATTATGAACAGTGTAGTAAGATGCTGTTAAAAACTATATGTTTTTGGTATAGACAGTAAACGGGGAGAGAAGCAGCAGCTTATTTGCATTTAAAGAAACATACACAAAAACAGCTATAGAGTATTTGGACTTTACAGGCACCTTCCGGGGACAACCGAGACTAATATTACATCTTGAAAAACTGCAATGCCAGGTGACTTTAAAGGCATTAAAAAACAGATCATGTGAAAATTTCAGATTCTTACAGTTCTGTTGTTTGCCAACATAATTAAAGAAATAAAAAACCCAGCTCTTGCCTGAAAGTGGCTGCTTATTTAGGGAGAACAACAAGCAGTGGCAGAGCACTTTTGTCATCCGTACATGCCAGCGCAGACAAAAATGAGCACACGAAGGGTGGCGGCGAAGTGTCAGACAATCACAAAGAAAATCAACTTGTGCAGTGTCGCCCGGAGCACGCAGTCGCACACACAGCGGGCTAGAATCAATCCGGCCGACTGCGACTCAGCCCCTGTGGATTAAGATTTAAATTGAGGCCCATCTACGCTGTCACTAAAATGGATATTGTATCCTTCATGCAGGAAGAAGGGAATTACGGCATCTCTCTCCCTCCCTTTACTGCTCTTGACAGATAAGTAGTGCAAACGTTGCAGCCGCTGTTTTTTAAAACCTTCATCTACAGCAGTGCATGCCTGACTCAACTAGTCCCTCTCGCCCAATTCCTCTGTTCCCCTCTCCCAAGTTCCCTCCTTCCTCTCCACCCAGCACCCTCTGCGCGACCAGGCGGTCGGTTTAGCTTAAAGGTCAGTGGTGGGTAATTTGTTTTTAGCTATGCAGACAAGCCTCACAACAGACATGGGCAGGTAAACCAATTACACCCTGACATGAATCGCTGTGACAAACAGCCTCCGCACACAAGAGCTGCAGCCATTAGCGGTAATGCCATTGTCCTCCCCCTTACAGAAAAGTCCTGTCACTGACACCCAGCCTGCCTCTGTTAGCACTTCCCTATTAGCTGACCGAATAGATCATTAACCAGCATCTATTGTAACTTAACTGGTAGTGTTGCCAGGACACCAAAAATTCAAAAGTCAATAACACCACCAGTGAAATTTTCTGATACTCAATATCAATTTTACAGTAAAAGTGAATGTGCGGTTTTACATAATTCTTTACATTTAAATGATTAAATACAATTTATAAATTGCATTTAGAAACAACTAGCATGCATACTTCATGGATGCACTTCTTAAGCAATGAAGTGTGCATTATTTTCTCATGAATTCAATTAAACAATTAACATTTTCACATTAAAGGGTTCACCCAAAAATGCTAATTCGGTTCTTAACCTGAATTTCTTTTATTTGATGAACACAAAAGAAGATATTTTGATAAATGATGGTAAGCACACAGTACCCATTGAATTCCATCGTATTTGTTTTTCCTACTATGGAAGTCAATTGTTACAATTAGCTGTGTGATTACCATCATTTATCAAAATATCTTCTGTTGTGTTTATCAGAAAAAAAGAAATTAATACAATTTTAAATGATTACAGAATTTTCATTTTTGTGTGAATTATCCCTTATTTATTCAGAAATGAATATTAATGACATAATAAACATTGGTAGAACATAAAAGACTGCATTTATCGCAATCTAATATTTTAAATCAGATTTCAAACTACAAAACAACTGAATTTACATGAATACCCCTCTCTGCACCTTGCACACTTGAAAATAAGCATGCAAGTATTTTAAATATTTCATCGAGGACATAACAAAACTGTATTGCACTATGAATAGAAGGCATTTAAATGAACATGGCAAGTGTAGCAAGCGGCATCATTAGTTCATCGAATGAAACGCTCATGCTATGGATAACAAATCATTAGGTCCGACCCCAATGGCAAGATCATTATAATTTGTATTCCTAGAATTTTGGCAGACAGCTTGGAAAGAACATCCTTTTGCTATTCATAACACGACAACAAAACACTACCACAAGACGGATTTGGTCTGGATTTGGTAGCATTAGTGAGACAGTTTATGATATGAACGATGTTATTTTTCTTCATATGTTTTTTTAATAAAGCTCCTCAGTCTTTTTTCCATCTGTGTGTGTGTGTGTGTGTGTCTGGTACCACCTCACGAAAATAACAGCTTTCTTGGCATTCGTTAAAAATCCTCCGGAGAAAAACTCAAGCTATGCCTGGCAGCCATGGCTTTATGGATGCAAGCAATTTCAGTCGCATGTTTGCAAAACAGCATGTCGTCATCGCTGCTGTTAATCAAACACACACCCTCATCTACCCCCACCACACGCCCGCATACCGTCCCTTGCTCGCATGCTTCAGGGCTGCCATTTGACTCGCGGCGCTAAACACTGCAAAGAGCTTCTAAGTATCCATGTTAAATCTGTTATCTTGCGTTCTGGACCCCCCCACCAATCCTCCTTGAAATTAATTACATGAGTGAGCAGCACTTTTACATTCACTAACTGGCCATTTCTATAGTTGGGCTCGGGAGGGCTCTCCTCTACTCCATTCACTGGCCCTGAAGCAGCCCTCGGCCTCCCCTGCCAGTTACTATGGCAACAATGTTCTTTCAGCACTTGCAAAATAATGAAGACAATGTGTTTTCCATTTAGATTAGTTTTTGGCACGATGGTGGTACAGAGTGTCCATCTTAGCACCTCTTTCACGGCTGATACGATGCAATAAAAATGGCTCTCCAGGCCTCAAATGCAGCTTTACCTCTCCTATCAGTCAGATAGCTGTTGTGCGATACTGCCATTTCAATGAGATTCCTTTCATCTGTTAACACTTTAATTACTTGTTGAGAGAAAGATAAATTTAGCAAGAATGGAACAAAGGAAATACTGCACCATATGATTCGCTTTAGTATGATTAACATATAGGTAAAATGTAAATGTAGAGAAATAAAGACGGATCAAAACACAACCGATTAATCTTAAATTGTTGTTCCTTCTTTGTGCTTAAAGTAGCAAACAATGCCCTCAAAAAATACAAATAAAAATGAAATCAGAAAGAAACAAGCCTTTACATTTTTCAAATGCCAAAGTTTTAGAAAGTTAGATCAACAGAAATGTTCCCATAAACCTATCACACTTTAGAGGCTCTTTGTGATAATATAATTTTAATAGAAGTATGTTGAGTTACCTCAGAGTTCAGTCATTAGAAAATTTGCTATTGGTTTAGCTGAGGACTACGAATGGGAATCGTAAGGAATTTAATGATTCTGGTTTAGATTCCAATTTACTTAAAAGTTCAAGGTCCTTAACGACTCCATTTACGATTCCTTTAGTACTTCAAGAAATAAATGGCTCCTAACAAAGCTTAACTTTATACAAAGCAATGCTCTGTTGTACACGATGTAACATATTTTATGTTTTTATTTTATTATTATTATTACCTGCTGCTTGGAAAAAGTAAAATAATTGTTTTTATCATGCTAATGATGTGACTGGAATCTTAAATGTATACAATTTTAAACATTCAACAAGTTCTACATATCGGGTAACATGTTACAATAAGGATGTATTAATAATTATTTAATATCAGTAGCGAACAGTGAATCTTTAACCTATGCCCTCTACCCCAAACCTTTTCAGAGGAACAATATGATTGGTCATTTTTTTTCGTCACTTTAAACAAATAAGTCTCGCATTGGATGTAATTTCACAGCTGGACCACCAATCACAGAGTGTGTGGACTTATTGTGAGCTGTGCAGACCAATCAGCAGGCATGTGAATAACGCAAGATTTGACCGCACTGTATGCTTTTAAAAAGCTCTTGAGGTACTATGATGTCATGCGCCGATCATTTTGCAATGCGACTGTAATAGGCGAAAATGGCTGACATTTACTAAAAATAACATTTAAAAGTCTTGAAATGTTACTTTTAACAAAGTTTAGATCCTCTCCGAGGGCCTAGAGTGCCCTGATGGTTCGCTACTGGTATATGTTTTAGCTAACATGAATTAACAATGAACAATACTTCTACAGCTTTATTCATCTTAGTTAATGTTAATTCAGCATTTTCAAATACATTTATGAAAATTAAGCGTTGTATACCTGTGGGCGGAGTTTAGTCAAAAAACTGTTCTACTGACATCATTAAAGCAGGAAGTCCTACGTCCGTTCTCTGTAGGCGGGGCATTAATTAATGCACCATGATCTAACATGAATAACTGTATTGACATTAACTAACATTAACAAGAATTAAAAGTCATGTTCTTCTTGATCCTATTTTTTTAAACCCTAGATAGTATGTAATGTTGCTTACTTTTCAAAGCCTACAAAAGCCTACAGCTATTCAAAGCCAGGGTTTCCCGCAACACTCTTCAGTTCGGGCGGCCCACCTAAGCTGGGATACCCTACCACCTTAACAAGGTCGTCCAAAAAAAATATCGCTGCACAAAAGGTCGTCAAGTGCATCTCGGAGAATAGCGTGGACGCGTTCACACTGCAAGCGGGCACGCGCCACATGGCCGAAATGAGAGAAAGACATGGTCCGTCAATGTCTGGAGGACAACTAGCCTGTTGATAAAACATTTAATTAATTAATAATCTAGTATTTGTTAATTTTCTGTCATAGTTACTTAAAAATTTAGTTTTATTTGAGTGTTTATTTGATGCGTACGCCCCGCCCCTTTGATTGCCACGCCCCCGGCCCGCCCACCTGCACAACCCTACCACCTTAACTAACAAATTTTCTGCGGGAAACCCTGAAAGCCTACAGCGAACGGTAAGTTTGGACTACAGCCCTCTACTTCCTGCTTTAATGACGTCAGTAGAATAGTTTTTTTGACTAAACTCCGCCCACATGAATACGTAAGTCGCCAGCTAAGCTAACGGCAAGCTAAGCTGCCAGCAAATCACAACACACTAAACAAACTACACAATCAGAACTCAATACGTATTTCTGAAGGAAGGACTTATTAGAACAAGGAAGACATCAGCCCATTTTTAGGACAGCAAAAACAGCAGTATAGGTATAAGTAAATTGTGTGAAAAATACTGTGTTTTTTTACACGTGAAACATAAACACATGTTATATTGCGTACATGTATTAGTACATGTTAACAAACACAAACACACGGTTTGTAGGCAACAGTTTACTTCCTGGGCCTGTTAACGTGGACACGACATTCATTATCATAATTCCTCCCGCTTCAGACTGCAAGTTAACTCCTGTTAGCATTGCATTTTGCCAGAATCTTTCAAACATGATAAGGAGCGTCACATTTCAAGCTGACATCAGAGGTATTCAGGCCAATCACAACCTACATATTAGCTGGCCAATCAGGGACACAGAGCTTTTAAGATTGATAAGCCTTGTACAAAATCAATGTGTTTGAGGAAAGCAGTATATCTGGAGATACAATAATATACGGTATGTGAAAAATAATGTGTTTTTTTAACCATAAACCACGCAAACACATTGTATTATACCATATACACAAAATAACATGTTTTTTAGCAATGAAATAGGTGCACTTTAATGCATTTACTAAAGTTTACTACAAGTAATACAGTAACAGCACCTGGTTTATTTTGAGTTGGGAATGATGAAAGCCGAATGTTTAAAAATCAGGTTCTAAATAAGAAAGTTACCAATCCTACACTGAAGACATGCAAATGTTTTCATAAAAATCCACACCCTCTTGTGACAGCAGTTAGCAATCGTGCTATAAAACCCAACCGAAGTCTTCCCTGGAAAATCATTCCTCTGAAAAAGGCCCTGGGCAGATCCAGCCGAAAGCCACTTCTGTGGATGGAAACAGCTCAGAGTGTTTACAATGGAAATAGTGAGTCTGGGACATATTCTTCAAGTCCCTTTTCCACTGTTTATAGAAAAAGGAGAGGAACAACACTTCCTGAGAGGAAAGCCAGATTTCCAAACCCAAATCAAGCATTCTGACAAATCGTGCGATCTGTGTTTTCCACTCACTGGACGATGAAGACACGCCAACACTCGTACATACAAAGACAACACCAAAGCTATCATCGCAAAAATTTCTCTTTTAATCTAAAGGTGTATTTACGAAAGTTGACTTGCACTAATAGATTTGTGTCACGCACGAGCTGCAGGATTTATGAGTTAGCTGCAGCAGTTTATCCATAAAATGTGCCGTAATAGACGGTTTTAGATCTTCTCTAGCATGCAGTAATTGAGTTGCGTGTAGCCGTCTCTGTTTCTCACAAAGTCTCTGGCCTTCCATGCATTTCTATTTAAATCATGCCAGTCTAGCCTTTAATTACATGGAGATAAGATCATTACCATTCTGCTAAAACGAAAGACAAAAATACTGTAGATTATCAAATCACATGGATGAGTCAAAGCAGTCCAACAACCGACTAGTTGAATATTGACACAACTCGCTCTATTTTGTAAATACATGTAATACATGTAAATGAAGGGCTGGCGATGTAAATGTGTGTTATTTATATATTAATGTATCTATTTATTTAATTTTTATTAAACCATTTTACAAACTATGATTTCATTTTTAAAATATCACTATGCAATAACACCACGCTGAACTTTGCCGGCAAATGTCATCATCACTAGCAAACCCCTCTGACAGATTGCCTATGTTTGATTGTACATGGTTAATGTCGGGCTGTTTGATCCTGCAACAGTGAGGATGTAGCTGTAAACACCATTTATTCAGCTTTGATGACGCAGTGTAGCATCAAAGCATATGATGTATGAAATCCACTCTGCAACTGGCACGACAGACACATGCGCGGTCGACGTCGATGCACGGAGGCTGTTTCTAAACAGCTCACATTTTATCATCTCAGCCTTCATCTACGAATCCGCTCTAACACATGCACGCACAGACAAGTGCGATAATGAAGTCAGGCTGCCACCTGCAGAACAAGCCAGCTTGCGGTGGGGATCTGTTTGAGATGTCGCCTTATGAAAGGATCAACATGAAATGCCTACTGCTAGGAGGTCTGGAACAGTAGAAACCTTATTTACTGATCGCATCACAAAGACGAGACCCCCTGAACAGACGAAGGGGAGGCGGGGTCTGGAGATATTGCAAACGGCAAGCAATTATTAGCGATCGAAAGCGAACGCGGTTAATTGGCTCGCTCAGCTCAATACACAGCATGTATATTTAATGAGCCACGGGTGCTCATCTGATCCCCCCCAAAATCACAAGGGAAACGACGGTCAATTTCACATGCAGTAAATAATCATTTAGGACGAGTTGTTGCTTATGTTTAATTTCGTAACGATGCGGTGGTTTTAAAGATGCTGCACGCGTTGTTGTTTTTTTACAGAATGACACCCTTGAGTTTAGAATGATCTACAAGTTAACACTTTTTCAGCTCATTTCAAAGCTGACTGTAACTTAAAGTGACCTACACTAAGCACTGACTAAGTACCCAATTATGTGTTCAGTGATCTCAAAAGGTAATGTCACCCAATTCTAGTCTTAACTGCTTTGTCTCACTAATACTAAAGAACGGGGCAAGGGTCAGTCAATGTAAAGTGCTAAAGGAACCCAAGTCTATTTTAGCTTTTATAAAAGCGTCAGGGCTCAAATGAGAAGAAGAAGGTTCGCCTTGCGGTAATAGCATTAAACACCTACTACACAAGTGCAAAGAGAGTCCAAGGTTCGGCTGTAAAATGGCCACTGTCAGAAAGACTTTTGACTCGCACCAGCCCCGCTAAAAGGCCCATTGTTCTGAGCGACGAGCCTGGTTGAGAATGGGTAAAGAGAGAAGCAGGGAGACAGTTGAGAAAGAGGCAGGTGGAAGATTTGATTAATGTGGCCCTGGCTGCTGCCTCCTGCCACACGCTGCATGGGACAGGCTGGTGGGAGACCCCCATAGCGCAGGTTGCCAGCCCTCACAGAGACCACCAGGTGAGTCCCATTCATCATCGCCTATCCAACATGGCCAGCCCATCAGCCCTACCCCAACCCAGCCTGCTTTGGCTGGGACCGCCACACCTCCAGGACCCAAAAAGCTATCCAGATAGGGCATCTGTTCACTAAGGGATCACGTATCAGAGTGCGTTTGTGTGTCAGGGAAAAAACCCTCATCCTCCTGTGCCCCTGCAACAGTGGGGAAAGATTATCCCACTGGGCGGATCACATGTGTGTGCGGTGGGGCCGGGATTGGAGCAGGGCGGTTTTCTGGAGGAGCACAGGCCGGTTTCCAAACCAAACCAGAGAGGCTGAGCCTGGCCAAGTCTGGCAGAGCGAGTGCTCATTAAGATGCTGTTGCCTCAAGACGAAGAGCGTTGACTGATGTCATGGGGTCTGTGCTGCCATAAGGTCACACGGCAGCCCACGCCAGATCATTTACATGAGTGCAACAAAGACTCGTGGGGGCCGGATCCGGAGAGTGAGAAATTAAGCATACATGACAGAAAGGTGAATAAAGATTAAACAATGTTGATTAGAGGAAATGTGTGCCATGTTGTGGATTTATTTGCAAAGCTTTTTCAGGAATAAATTCAAGATCAACATCGCCGCCAGCTATTTTACGTCTGTTATATTCTAATGAGTTCTCTGGTGAATCTAATCGATGAATTAGCCAAATAGCTATTGACAGTCAGGCCTCAACAACAATATAATACACAGGTGTATTTAGCCGCATTAATTGGTTTACAGAACAAATCAATCCATTTTCTCCATAGCATCGGAATAACAGGAGCGCCTCAGCTTCTCCACCGACAACATTATCTGAAGAAAAAAATGAATGCATTTACTGCGATTTTTCGTAGCGATAAACAATGCCCACTGATCACCAGCAGGTGTGCGTTTGCTCAGTGCCAACGATGATGCTGGTGAACGCAGGAGCAGCGGCTCTGTCAAGGTCCTCGACTCTATGCAAACACAAAAGCTCACCCTGAGCTGCTAAAAGCTGTTGACTGCCGGCCAAATACCAAACACACAAACTGAGGAAAAACCATCTGGATTACCTAAATGAATTCTATTTTCTGTTGGTAGACAGACTGGGACAGTAACGCCAGACCTAATCTTTTCTATAATCTGTATCAAACGCTGAGTGAGAGAAAAGGGAACAAATGGGAACACTTGCATAACAGGAAAGAAGCCTGATTTTATCCGCAGACTGGACAACACTGGACAGGCCTTTTATAACAAAACAATCTGAAATGCTTGCACTGCTTTTATATGCTGACATATAGTTTACACCCTTTACCCATAATGAGGAATTATCCACATTACCAATAAATATTAAACAATTTTAATAATTTTTCTTTCTCTTCTCATTTCTTTGAAGGAAAATTCAAACCCTCTTACAACATTATAGTGTTTCTGCAGCAGTAACGCATAAGTACCGCTATTACAAATACATTTTTAACTTATAGCTACAACACGACACAGACAATCTAACAGACAATACAAAAATGGGCAATGCTGTTAGAATAATAAATGTAAAAATAAATAAGTCCTAATATTTTGTGAAATTTGCTTTAAGAACAATATATTAACAGTTTGGTTCCAAAACGAGATAAATCAGTTTTAAAATATTTTTTCAAAACATGTTTATTATTATGTTATTATGTTTTTATTGTGTTTTATTGTACTACTTCGCTGTATTTCTTTAATTATAAACCAACTGCAGTTTGGTTGCTATTGATTGGAATGCACAATCAAAAAACAAAATTTTCACACAAAAAAAGTATGCAGAGTTTGGTTCCAAAACGCGATAAACGGCATTTAAAAAAATTTTGTTACCGCCAAAATCAGTATTGTATCAGGTCAGTATTAAAAAGTAATTTTACGCAAAATTTGATATCCGCTGTTGTTCTTTCATCTTTTCTCCCTTTTTTCCCAAACCACGACAAACACTAGTCCTCCTTCTCTGCAGAATGCAATAAATTCGCTTAACCAATCACAGTGCACAATTCCATGCATTGTAAACAATAATGGCGGCGCTTTGAATACACACAGAATCCTAGTTTTCCTCATCTACTTTGTTCTTCGTAATCAACAAACAAACAAAAACAAAATAGTAATTTTGATGGCATTGATAAACCTGTGGCGGGGAAAAAACATAAGCCATCAAATTCGAATAATTTTATGGAGAGGCACTCGGGCAAAGGGAAAATGCCAGCTGGTGCTTGTTTTCACACGACAGCATCAAGCTTCTGTCATGCTAACACATTGACCCCAGAGGATCTTATGAAAAACTTTCCATTATTTTATGCAAAGTCAATGAAAATCGAGCAGGACCAAAACATTTTACAGCTGATTGCTGTCAAAAAAGTTCAGCGACGACGTCTCAAGGATGACAGCAGCAATGACAGTGTTCTTAATATGACAAAGTAAGTGTTTTGATTAATGCCATTAATGTTTATTTTTATTTAATCAGTGTATACCACTAGTCAACTAAATGAATATAACATGGCAAAGATGAATGCACATTAACATATATTGATTCAATATATTTATAGCATTTCTTTGAAAATCTAATTATGGATTTGAATTTTTAATGCTATTATAACCTAAAGATGCTATGTGAAAGTTTGTAACAGAAAATAGTGGTTTTCATCGTGTCACTTTCTTGGTATAGAAAAACACATTTTTACCCAAATTAGTCTCAATGGATTTATTGCGTTTTGGAACCAAACTCTTCATATGTAGTTGTAAGGGTGTTTCAATATTTTTACTACAAAATAAAGCAAAACACTGATTTTATATATATAACACATCAATATATTTTACAGTGACTAAACAGCTAGAGGTGAGAAACAGCTTTGAACGGATGTTTGAAAGAGAGAAAGGGAGAGATAGAGAGAAAGAAAGAAATGGAGCATTGATTTTGCACACTGCCCTCTCTCTATTACAAGAGGCTGATCAATATGCTTGACACTGTGCAGAGGCGAAATACTGCTAGGCCTGCATATCTGCAGTGAGCATGAGTCCTGTCTGGTAATCATTCTTTCCTTATTGCCTCTCTCCCCACCCTCAACTCTGTTTAAGTGCGACCACACACACACTTGCGAGCACACACAGAAGACACAAAACAACATGTGCAACATATCTTAACGCAAGCACACACACACACACACACACACACATAATCATGTATAAATGATATGATTTATGACTTGATGCAATATGCATGAATAAAAATACATATTTCAACACCATGCATGTCAGATGCTCGAGTTCACATATATGCTTGCAAAGAAAGCTGGTGTGCTCCCTGACTGAGGTGTGACAGCTTCAGTACATGGATGTGAATAGACAGGGCTCATGTGGATCAATAGATCATGAGCTGAGAATCCAACATCTACTGGCCAGATCACAAAGGGTCAATCAGCTTGGAGCAGAGGTCTACAACCCAGTGTCACAGCTTGGTTTTGCTCCCTCTCTCTCTCTTTATACTCATTATCTGGATCTATAAGCTTTATAGAGATAAAATGCATATATATGTATACATAACTATGAACAACATCCGCTGACAAAATCTGACTTAAAACTGGTTCCTGTGTTCTGGTTTATTCACCGCCTTGGGCTTTTATCAGACATTGATCACCTGGGTGTTCATTTGGTGAATGAAACATCAACTAAGGGATCAATTATATGGCTTGAACCAATCACTGAGACTAACCAGCAGATACAGATCTCATGCTAGTGAAAACAATACAAAGGACAAGAGTGCTAGCTTTACATCGCATACTAAATGGGTATCTAACCATATTCCACCTGATCTAAAATCATAAAATCTTCACAGTAGAATGGAAAAATGGCTGTCAATGTGTCACATTACAAAACATACATGTTGCGTTGCTTCTGGATAGTACACAAACCCAGAACAAATGTTAAATGCTCCCTAATTTGTAAGTCGATTTGGATAAAATTGTCTTCTAAATGAATAAATGTAAAACACTAATCCACGCACAGATGGATGATAGCAGATACATTGGTTTATATGGTTGGCATTGCACCCTCTACAATTTTAATTTGTGGTCTCTGTATATGTAACAGGGGTGACACCTGAGGCTGTGTGTGTGTGTAGTGTTTGCAATGAAACGGTGAGGGGAGTTCAGGAAATAGGGGAGTTCCTGTTAGCTGAGGAACGTTGAGCCTCACGCCATTCTGAAACTTGCATAACAGAGCAGCATATTTCTACTTGGCATAAGTTTTAGGATACAAAAAATAAGGAATTCAATTTAGTTTGACATTTCGTATAATAATTTTATACCTTTTAGTAACATCAACTTCCTCAAAGCTGCAGTCTGTAACTTTTGCCATTCTACTGGAAGCATTAAATTGCAGGTTACTTTAGCGTAATTTTCTTTATGTGGCTTGAAGTCAAAATGTCATTTCCCTCAAATTCAGACCAGACAGTTTAAATTATAGATTGCTATTATAAGCTAACCCTTGTGAATCACAGTAAGGTAAGACAGTGTCAAACGCTGATTTCTTGTATACTTGCTTAATAACTGATCTGTGTTCATTTTTTACCATAAAATGAGTTACAGCTTACAGCTTTAAAGGAAAACACAACGGTTTTTCAATATTTTACTATGTTCTTACCTCAAATTAGACAAATTAATCTTTTTTCAATGCGTGCACTTTTAAAGGAACAGTATGTAGGATTGTGGCCAAAACTGGTATTGCAATCACAAAACTTGTGGCTAAAACTGGTACTCCAATCACGCAACTAGTGGCCAATAAACAACATGACAACATAAACATCAGTTGAGGGCTGCAACTCCACTTTTTAAATGACAATATCCTGGCCGGACTGTAAGTATTTGAAATGAAAATGATTTCTTAATGTCTAGTGAGGGCCACTTTATGATTAATTGATATACATTTCTTACATACTGTTCCTTTAATCTTTGTACAGTGCCTCGTGAATGTGTTAGCCTCCAAACAGGGATGAATTTATAAGCCACCAAACACTTTCATGTTTTCCCTATTTAAAGACAGACAGTATGGTGGCACAAAATAAAACTTTTGTTTGGAGCCATATGAATGAATGGGGCTAGGCTAAATGCTAACACATTCACGAAGCGCTGTACAAAGATTAAAAGTGCACGCATTGAAAAAGATAGGTATGTATTAATTCATCTAAGCTGAGGTAAGAACACAGTAAAATATTGAAAAATGGTGGTGTTTTCCTTTAAGGCTTCAGTTTGTAATTGATGTGCCAGTAGTGGCACGGAACTCCAAAAAAAAAAAAAAAATACATTGACTTTGGGCAAACAGGAAGTCCCATTATAAATGTGACCATGGACCACAAACCACAGCTATTTTTTTTTAACATTTAATTTGTACATAATCTAAAATCTGCATAAATAAGCTTGATGTATGATTTAGGATATGACCATATTTGGCTGAAATGCAACTATATGAAAATCTGGAATCTGAGGGTACAAAAATCGAAATTTTGAGAAAACCGCCTTTAAAGTTGTCCAAATTAAGTCATTAGCAACACATATAATACTAATAATAAATACATTTTTGATATATTTATGGTAGGAAATGTACAAAATATCTTCACGGAACATGATCTTTATTTAATATCATAACAATTTCTGGCATAAAAATTATAATTTTGACCCATACACTGTGTTGTTGGCTATTGCTACAAATATACCCATGCTACTTATGACTGGTTTTGTGGTCCAGGGTCACAAATATCAGTGTTTACCCAGTGTTACACAATGTTTCTCCTCAGGGAAACAATCTATTAATGGTTTAAGTATAGTTAGTCAAATTAGAACAAAATGCACTTCACAAAATTGAAAAGAATAACATGTACTTCATCAAATTTCAGTCAGTGATTTATCAAATGAATAAAAAAAGCAATCTGTCTCCTAATGGTGTCAGGAAGGATCAAATATTTCCAGAGCAATGCCAAGTATACTAGAGACTGCAAATTCTTCAGAACCTGACTAGCTGACTGTTGTCCTAGCCTGCCCAGAACATCAAAGAGAGTCATTACATAAAGTGTCTGAAAAGCAGCCTCCCTCTTATCTTAATGAGGCACAGACATGAGGAAGATGAGTTTTCAGATACCACCTGATGCTGAAGTCACAGCACATACTGTTCAATGTGATATAAAACATCAATCATCCGAGTGTACACAAGAACAGATAAAGTGTAACGTTCTCGAAAGGATTTAACACAGAGAATGTGTGTTCTGTCTTGTTTAGGTGTTAATTGTTTTTCTTACTACTGAGGTCTAAGCGCGCTGCTCAAGATTTGGTCATGTCGTGTCTACTCCTGGTTGTTCAAACTTGTCTGAATAGCTAAGACTATGTGCAGCTACCTGGCTCGGGTCACCGCCTGAAGCTTTCAATGAGGGTTTTATGCGGCGGCCTTAGCAGAGCTTTACCTGGACGCGCTCCCAAAGCAGCTCGCCATCAAAATTCATACCCTCTTCATTATGATTTAATGTTCCTCGCAAAGATTCTCTGAATGAATCCAACACAAATAACATGACCATTAGGTCATTTAATATCCTGAGTCTAAACGTGTGGGGCCCCTGGGATTCCACTCTTGTCTAGACATATGGAAGTACTCACACATGCACGCACAAGCTTGCGCGCATGCACACCAACGCATGTACGCCAAATGCATGGGTCCCGCAGGAGCAGCAGAGGAAGGACAAAAAAAGACGCGGCAAAATAATCAGACATGCTTGGACACCATGCATTTATCAAAGCAAACAGAGCATCCACACATACCGCTACGTTTTCGTACCGATCTCCCCTGGCAACATTTCCTTGGATACGGAGCGGAGACTTGAGTGGTTAAAAGAGGAGAAAACAAGAGATTTGCTGACGGACATATTGTGTGAGGCAGGGGCCCCCGGATTGGGTCCCCCTTCCACACACATGCCTCACAAGTGTGATCTCTGAACCCTGGCGGGGGCCCAACACGCAAGGATATGGCGCAGGTTGAAACTTAAGCTCCCGTGTTGCTGTTCAGTTCGGAGGCAGAAGACAACTGGCTGGGCTCCTCTTCCCAGGAAAACAAAGACACATGCAAGCTCTTCTACCAATATTTAAGGCATAGATTTGGCATTTGCACCTGGTATTAACATGCATTTTGTGTCCGGACACTATCTAGATTCTTTACTCACACACTTTGTATTCCAATGCATTTACGGTGTGATCTAGGCTTTTGCCGATAGACGATAGTATTGCGTATCGACGATCGTCAGACATACCGCCAATGGCAGGCTTTTATGACGATAGTTGGCGATGGTTATTATTATTATCATCATAGTTTCACATTAACATGCGTACTGCGTGCTTTTTCTCGCATGAAAGGGTTTGTGGGCTTCACTTTGCGCAAGAGAGCTTGTAAACACGCGCGGATTCCTTCTCGCACGCACCTGGACTTAATGCGCTCGTCTTGGACTCTTGGTCGGACCTGAATGCGCGGCATGGACTCCTTTTAGCACCCGAACTTGTAATGCACCTGATTTTGACTCTTCCTCGCACACAAGCATGTAATACACCCGGGTCTGACATTTCTTTGCACTAGAGAGGTTGTTAGCGCGCAGAGTTAAAACCAGCGAGTGTGTTGTTCCCACTCCCTGACACGCAGGCATTTAATGACGCGCTCTAATTAATGGCATCAGTTTTTTCTTCCAACAATCAAGTGACTTGTCATTAATAAGTAAAAATTGAACAAATACAGAATATAAATAAAATGCTGAGATGAGTAAACGGATTGAGATCCGACACCTGGATGTTGCGATAACAGAACATTTTCTAGCATTGACCAAAATTGAAAATCATTGAAGGATAATTTTGCATCACATGGATAAAAAAATAAAGCAGGACGGAAAATTAACAACCAGGTCCATCAAAGTGACGGATAATGATTATTTGTTGCGCAACCTCATTACTTATTACTTGCGCAATTGTATACGGACAATGAAAATGCATTAGCATTAAGACCCACATTGTGTGTAGCAGTAATCCATCCCCGACCCCATCCGAACGTGACCTGTTCAAATTCCGATCTCAATGCTTTGATGCATTTACACCTTGTTTGTAATGCAGTCAGATTTTATCTACGCGTGATCATGCAAAAATGGTAAAGTCTGGTGTAACGTACACTAAAACAGATTTACACTCCAATTCAGATGCTTTCAATAAAAGCGGCTTTTTGACACAATGTTTCGATGCTGGGACGTAGAGTGATTTTCACACCTTCATAATAAGCTGTCTGAGGCTTTGTTAACAGATGAACAGATTTAAGATGACACAGTCAGGAGGGGAGGGTCACACAAGCAGCGCTATGACAGCCAGCGTGTTCTCAGCATGGCGCTACGTCAGGAGATGCACAGTTTGGCGGTTGGTCTTTGCCGTGTGTCGGCTCACCACCCGGGCAGGCGGGGGTGGGAACAAAGGCTCAGTGAAGGAGGCTTGTAATGATCTGAGAGTCCTGTACAATGTCTGCAGAAATTCCCCTTGACGCAGAAGGCAGCCACCCAAAGCAGGCCCCTGAGATCAGAGTAAGAGCAAGTAATCTGTCTCACACTCTCAAAGAGAGCAAGACAGAAAAAGACAAGGATGAGAATCCAGACGGATCCGGTTTCAAATGTAACCAGGATTCCTTACTGGCAGAGCAGATGGGATCTTGGACACATTGAAAAATACTGAAACAATACTAAATGTAAACAATACTAAGTTGAGGTGAAAGGATGCATGGGAAATATAATGTGGTGGGATTAAAAAGAAAGCGCACACCATAATTCCTAATAAATAATTCCTATTTGTGCATACATTCAAATATGGCACCTACAGATGCTTTATGTTATTTTATATGACAGTGACTAGACAAGTGAGAATGAATAATGTTTGATATATCGACCTAAAGCAAACATGAAATGGAAATTGTATGATTTTATATATGGACCTCTTATATGGAGCTACATGCGAGCACAAAGCACAGATGATGCCATTTTCGTTATCAGGAGGGTCCACTGTTGCCCAGTGCCCACCCTGTTTGCGTACAGATCAATTTTTGAGACTGCGAAGTACACCCAGGCCTTAAATGGCAAATTTGGTGAACTAACACCTTAAATAGTCGGCTACATGTTCTTAAGGTCTTAAGCAAATATAAGGTAGACAAATAGCAGCCTAATTCATTTAAGCAGTAGTGGATGAACTAAACTCGCTCCAAATAAGTTCATTAAAACAGCAGGGATAGGCCCTACTGACCAGAGGGATCTGATTGAATGGATGTTTAGTCCTTTTTGTAGAGGTAGTAATCCAAAGTCCTTTCTTTAAACCCCCTCTGTTCCCTAAAGGCAGGCACCCTCACCTCTACCCCCTATTCAAGACACTTTACCCAACCCCCCTACACAAGCCCACATCAGAGCGACCTCCAGTTTTGAGCGCCTGGTCCATTTCCTGCAAGGGCATTTGTGATATTCTTGCCTAAAAATGATTAAAAATGACTGTAAATGAAGGCATTTGTTGTAATGAGAGCGTGTATGCTGTGGTTTGCGGCCGCAGGAGTAATTAAACTCCCACATTGCATCTTGAGGGGCTGAGAAGGTGATATCTCCTGAGACCGCCGCCCATTTTCTGCGGGCTGCTGGGAGCTATGCCGTACGGTGCTGCGTGGGGCCTGAGGAACGCTAACAGATGAATCCCTGTCATTAAAAAGGATCACCCGCCTCACGGGAATCAGCCCGGGAAAACACATCTCTTCTGGAGAAAAGGGCTATCGCGATCTCCAACCCAGACACAAACATATGTACACAAGCACACACGGTTTGCCCTGTGGTGTATTTATACGGTCTGGTTTTAAGGTTTTTGTTCTTTGTAAACCTAGACTGTAGTTGGTTGAGGACACAGAGAAATATGTTTAGATGTTAACTTCTTTAGCGTAATGTTTCTCATATCAAAGTCTAGTGTCGTCTTTCTCTATACGAAATTGAACATGTGGTGGGTCATATGCACGTGCCCTTTCCAGCTGCCTGTCTATACATAGATGAAACATTGCCCATCTGATTCGTATTCAGGCGGCAGCTGTGCGTCTCATAATTAAGGACGATCAATGCAATGTAGATTGCGCTAACATTTATACAATAACCTTTTGCTACTAAACCGGTCACATTTTCACTGCTGTGTTAAATGAAATTCGCTTAATTCACACACACACACACACACACACACACACACACACACACACAGTAGGGTTTTAAAGTAAATTCTTCTACTTTACTTTCTTTTTATCAAAATACATTTTTATTTGAAATTACTAAATCAACAATTAAATAACAAGAAAAATTACAGACTCCACAAGTCAAAACCAGATGATTCATGTTAGGCCCCATCATTTGAGAACGTTCCAAAAAGCATCCGGTCATGAAGGAGTTAACATTGTACCAATTTGCTCGCATTTGCTTAGTGACAAACTACGAATCCCAGCCTTTGAATGTGAACTCATACCCCGTACATGAACGAAACAGATTGGTGTCACAGCACAAAATGCGACACATATTTAGAACATACGAGGCGCGGAGATAAAAGAATGTGCCGTTCTCCCTGGCTTTTCACCGAGCAGGATAAAGCTCTCTTTAAAAGGGATTTGGCCTATCAGGAACGTCTATATCTGGAAGCTGATACAGCCACAGAGATTGCAGATCATTTTTCATGTACAAATCTGCTTTGGCTCAGACATTCAGGCCGCAGAACAGCAGAGGGCAGGACAAACACAAGTGCGTCCAGGGGGAGGGGAGGGTAAACGGGGCACTGTCCGCCACCATCACCCCTCCCCTCATCCATGACTCCGCCTTGGGCCTTCCTTCCCAGTTGCTTGGCCAGCTGAGCAATCAGGTCACTCTGCTCTTCCTGCGTCCCCCCTGGTCAATTGTTCCCTCTCCACGCCTCGTGTGCGGCCCGCAGCTGTGGTGAAATGATGTCATGTGTGATCCTGAGGCAGGCAGTGGGTCTCAGCATCAACAGTGAGCGTAGGTGGAGGGGTTACGATTACAGACAATAAGCTTGGTGAACTTATGCCAATATTTCTGATGATCTCTGCACTTCTGACAGGAAAAGGGAAAATATATTTTTTCCATCCTATGTTTCAATGTTAGTTCTTCCGGTTTCAGTATCAGGTTGACACTGCAATAGGCAGCTTCTTAATAATAATATTTTATTATATTATGTTCATACAGTATGATGATTTCCATTTTGTAAAATGCTCCAAGATTAAGCGATTAAATATTAAACTTCAAATACTTCATTCATTCACATGTCAATTAAACAGACTGCTAGAGAAAAGCACTTTGATCATTTTGATCAAAACAAAGTTCGCTATTAAACAAAATGAAATGCTATACGAAATCCGGTATGTAATGCAAGAAATGATACATTTCTATATTTTCATACTGTATTTATGAATAAATCCATAATAAAGAAATAAATATCAAATGATTAATCAATCAAAACAGTTTCTCATTAAAATTCTATTTCGCAAAAATATCCTTTTTTAAATTTCTTTTCTGGGGAAATGTTGCAATTTTATTGCCACAATCAATATACTCCATCTGCAGACTGGTTATTGGGTTGTTGCATATATCTGCTGCAGTGGAGCCAATGTGAAGCCATTATATTCACTAAATCATTTCTCTAGGAGATAATCCAGGCATTAGCAATGCTTCAGAGCATTTAAACAAGCAGCAGCCCGGCCATTTGTAGTGTGTCTAGGCGAACAACTAAGCGCGTACAGAGACAATATTGTTGTAATGCAATATCCACAAACTCGGGAAAGCCACACTCCAATAACGCAAATATAACAGAGCGGAAAACGCATCCTCTGCTTCTCGAGTGATTATGATGCTACCAGCTCTAAACAAATCAATCACCGCTTCAGAACATGAGACGGTTCCTAAAACATGAGGAAAACAGTTTAAACATGTCACACTGCATGCGGATTTAGTGTCCGCAAGAGAGAGAGAAATCCAAATCCACTGTTCTGCACGGAGCGCTGGGCTTTTCATGGATACTGTTTAGAGGACCTTTGAGGAAGCCAAGCAGCATGAATGAAGCGTAGCTGCTTTTTGACGCATGAGCGTATAAACAAGCAGGTGAATTGATTAGGTGTGTAATCGAGTGAGTACAATAGGCCACACTGCTCTTACTCACAACAACACTTAACCAGCATACTGACAAGCATCCTATGCTCGTAATGAGTGGTGTATACACGCATACACCCTTGTTGTGAATCTGTTTGCCTACTTGTTCTCGGGTTTAATATATTATTTTTTTCTATTGATGTGTTATTGTATGTCTGTTTGGTATATGTGCACATTAAAAAACAAACACACACACAAAATGTGTTCTTTTGGCTAAACTGAGCATTGCACAAGCAGCACAACCATTGTGGGTTTGATTCCCAGGGAATGCACATACTACTGATAAAATGTATAGCGAGACGAAGTGATAGATCACTATATTGTAGTTGCTGATATATATTTTCCCATTTAATCCAGTATTACCACAGTACTGTAGGTTCTGGTGTGTGAAGTCTTTCTAGGAATTGAACGACCTTTGTGGCTAAAAGTTAATTCATAGAAAAACACATTAACTACTTTCCTTTTCAATATTTGCTCTGTACTTAAAAACAAACTGTGAACGCACCAGACGTATCACACCATGTCACAGCAAACACGTTCCTAGCAACAGATCTACAATAAAAACATTATACTCCTATTTCCGCACCTGTTCTAAGTGCTACACACCCCTTTCATAAACAAGAGCTTCTCTTTTAGCGCTTTACCTCGGAGCGCTATTGTGCAAAGCAGTTTTAAACAAACCAATCTTTCATCCATCTTTCCATCCGTGTTGAAATCCAATCAACCAGAAATCTCTGAAGGGGCAAATAAAGGTGCAGTGATATGATAACTGTGATAAAGCGGAAAAACGCCAGCCAAATTGGCAGCTTTTCTATAATTTAGATGTGAATTTGTCCAACAGGATCTATCTTCTATTGCAAACAGAAGGAGGGAAATAAGCTTCATTTATGGGTTTCTTTGGCTCGACAGGGCACAAAAAGGGGCGAGCGGTAACCGCTGTGTTTCACCTCATTTCTCCCGGGCCCAAGGAAACAAGGCTAATGGTGTAATGAAGTAAACAGTGATTTACATCTGCAGATTCTGTGCTTACACGAGATGCCCCGGCAGAAGTAAATGAGATCATGTCTCGGCCTGCACCAAGGACATGAATATGTACAGTTCTGACTGGAACGTAGACTGTAAATCATGTGAAAGGACTGAGGTAAACTACAGATCCTGTTAGCCGTCAGACGGTCAAGTTAACAAAGTTTATATTCATGACGCTTTTAAGTCACCATGAGCATCAGACTAATGGTGCTTTCCATTGCATAGCACCCCACGGTTTGGTTTGGGTCAGCTTACTTTTGTGAACTTTTCCACAGGGTGCAGTACGTAGTCCCCGATACTTTTTTTAATACCACCCCGGTCAGGGTTCCAAACGACCCTAGCTGATACCAAAACGTGACGCGAAAACACTGTAGATCACTGATTGGTCGTAGAGAATCGTCACTACCAGCGTCATCGCTATAATGTAAAAGATTAGCTTTACCTTCATGCTAGCTTGGGCTGTCTCGAGCAAACATGTTGTCATCTGTGCTCTGGTATAAGTTCCCAAACTCCCTTTTGGCGATGAAAAACATCCACAGGTTGAGAATCAGAACACCATACCAATTTTTTTTCAGATTTGCAGTTTGTGGCGGCACATTCGCGACGCGCACGTCTGCATATATTCTTAAATGCAACTTAAATGATGCTTAGCGGAGCGCGTCGATTGACGCCACAGGTGTTTGTACAGAAACTGTCATGTAAGACAGGGGTAGTGTTAAACCTCAGGGCTCGCAAAATCGCTAGCCCGACGTCCCGGGGCTATTGTGAATTCCTGTCGGGCTACCAAAATACCTGTCAGGCTGCCCGTCGGGCTATCTTGGGGAGGAAATAATATTTTAATGTTTTTGCTTTGTCTCAGATTTAGTTAGGTAATTATATTGTAGGCTATGTATTTCGGCGTCCTTTTGTCAGTCATTATCCTCACGTAACAAGTGAAAATGTCAGGAAATGAAGTGAAAGCATAAATAAACCCATCCTTTAATGTGCACGTCTGAAATGCGCGCGACCGTCTGCATGCGCTTCTCCCGCTTCGCTCTTCACAAGCACCTGCCTGCTCTTGTGCTCAGCGGGAACTCAAGTCATTTAAAAAAATAATTACCTCATAGACTAACATTGTTTTAGCGTTTCTTTTTTCTTTCTTCAGGTATTAACTTAAATATTTGAGAAGGAAAATATATTTGAGTGATTTCCGATCGATTTGACACGTCTACGCTATTAAGAGAATATGAAGTTAGAAGCTTTTGATAGGTGACTAAACAGCAGTGGTAAGATATGTTTACCTAAAGCGAATAGAATGTTTATTTGTCATTTCGTTTTACCTCAGAGTCTAACATTATTCTAGCGAAAATAAACGGCTATGGTAAGATCTGTTAACCTAAAGGGAATTAAATGTTTATTCCTTTTTAATAAATATCTGTTTTAAGTTTTCTTTATTGTGTTTAAGTCACTGGTTGTTTATATATTTGATAAAATACCATGTTATCTAAATACAATGTGTGATGTGTTGAGGTATTTTATTATATTAAATTAAATTAAAAATAACCTGTGTTATAATACATTCATATAATATTTCAGTAATATAACAATTCAATTATTCTAACGTTAGGGGAACGTTAAAATAACCTAAAAATAACATTAGGGGAATGTTTATTTTCTTTTTAGAAAACATTCCTTGCTATTAACCAAAAACCTTGGAAAATAACATTCTAGAAAGCAAAAACTAATGTTAGGGGAACGTTTTGGGTACCAAATTGTTAGCTGGGGATGGGCAGAAAATAGTTGGCTTACATGGAAGTCCAGGATTTATCAATATTCTACATTAAACAGTGTATTTTTTATTCGGGCTACTTGTATTCATTTCGGGCTACCAAAAATGAAAGAGTGCCTGCCCGAAGGGCTACCAGGGATTTAAAAAATTTGCGAGCCCTGAACCTGATGTGCAAACATCTATTTGTGGTGGTACATTTTAAATTTGTGGTGGACTGAGAAAATATAAAAGTATGGGAATGTACAACATCGCTATCACTTGTATGATGTCACAGCAGTAGGCAGCGCAAATATAACGACACGCCTATAATCCCTCGCACTCCGAAATGTTATGAAACTAGATGGAAAAGCTTACCAAGTTAAGGTGAGCTGACCCAAACCAAACCGTGAGGGTACTATGCAATGGAAAAGCGCCATAGCACTGTTAACTCTTTCACCGCCAGCGTTTTTAAAAAATGTTGCCAGCCAGCGCCAGCGTTTTTCATGATTTTCACCAAAGTTTAATGCCTTCCAGAAAATGTTCTTCTTTAAATATATAAACATACAATATACCAAATGAAAGAACAGACCCTCTGCTTTCAAACAAAACAAAACCGTTTCATCCTACCTTCAGTGGTTCTTTTGTAATCAGCTTTTGAATATGGGTAGGTTTCTGCAAAAACACCATATTTTGAGCAAAAAGCAGAGATAATTCCATTTTTGTGACAGACTTTTCATAGAGATCCCATTCAGAGCGATCTTTAAAACAGACACGGACATGCAGCAGCTTGCCATAGGGCAATACTTCCGGGTTTAAAAAGTTGCGGAAGATAATAGCGGTATTGCGGAAAGACGGAAAATCTCGTCATTGGAGGGGAAGGGTTTTCTCTTAATTGACGAGATATCTCGTCAATGGCGCTGAAAGAGTTAATAAAGTCCACAACAATCTTTAAAGTCATCCTGCCCACAAAGTCCATTTCATTTTTTGCCTTTTATTTTGTTATATTGTAGTATATTTAAGAATGAATAAATGAAAGCCTAATATAAATATTTTTATTTCACATGACACAAAGGAAAGGAATATTTGACTCTGATTCTTTTAATAATTCACTTATTATAGTCAATTATTCTGCTTATACCACGGTTACCACAAACATTGCTCTGGTGGTTATTTTAAGACATTTGACAGGCTAGGTCATAAAAATAATCAACACCAATTCTCAACCAATCAGAATAAAGCATTCAACAGGCCTGTGGTAAGTGATGGTATCCACCAAAAAAAAAAAAAATTACGTGTACTGTATGTGCTGACACTATGTCAAAACATCAACCACCTATTGACCCCAAGGGAAACTGATGTTAAGAGCCCAGATAAAGTTCAATGCAAAGAGATTATGGCAAAATATGTTTGTAGGCCATGTGATTTATCTCAAATTAGATACATCTGTCCCCGCTCTTTTGTGGATATCTGAGCTTGTGGATCCAGTAAACCTTGCCTTCTTTCATCTCCTTTTACTCTCTAATGTTCTTTGTCTCTGCTCTTCTCAAATCCCTCTGGATGGTTGGGTGCTTATCTGTCTATATGAGTAAGGTTAAAAGTACACAGGCTGTGTCATGGCATGGCTGAATGCTAAGCCTGAGAAATCAGGTGTGATACTTATGATCTATTTTACTATTGATCTTGCCACAGGGAGAAGCATCCAAGGTGCCCGTAACAGAGTTACATCTACTGGGAATTCATTTGTCGCCACTGGACTTTATTATACTGTAAACATGGCCAAAAGAAGACCTTTACTAGTAGCTTAAGGACAAACTAGATGCAGAAAAGGGAATTCACTAGGAAGAACATTTACCCACTGACAATACAGATTATTCACAGTTGCATCACCCAAATTACTAAAAATTACTAAATAAATTATGTAAATGAGGTGATGTAACAAACATGTTTAAAAAAAATCAGTGCTTAAGGCTATATTCAAACTCTATTCTCAAAGGCTGGTTGTACTGCTAAGTTGTGGAGGATGCGGCTGACTGTCACAGCCATTTTTACTGAGACTGCGAGGCATAGACTATTCTAGTCGCTTGCATTTCTATGTTGTGTGGTCTCTTAAACAAAGAAAATAAATGAATGCTCTTTCGTTTTGGTCTAATAATCTGATTTATTCTGGTTGTTAGTTTACTGATGCTATGGTACAGACAAGGCCAAGCTTCTGTTCTCCCTGTCTGTGGCCTTTCTATTGCATAAAGCAGAATAAACTAATCGCCAAACTCACAAATCCATGTCAACCATTTGACTTTTGAATAAACTATTAAACAAACATCCCTACAGAGAAACCTGCTCTCCATGAGCTCTCTGGATCTGCTACACAAGCGCACAGATTTGTGGGTTTGTGGTAAGATTAGAAAAGTCAAAGGTCTGTTGGGATTCCATAATAAATCAAAATCAAATCATGATTTACTTATTGTGAGTGGATGATTTCCTGGCTGCAGCAAAAGCACAAAAAGTCTAAAAAAGATTTCTTTGATACTTTTGGTCAGATGGGTAGCGTTCAGTGCACAGTCTCACCATTGCTACTGACAGTCAAGGGTTGGTGCTATTTTAAGGAGACCCCAGAGGCACTGGCAGGTCCACCACATGCCACTGTATAACAGCGGCCTCCGTAGAGCTGAAGAATGGCTCCATTATTCCCATACAAACGCATACACTTTCACAGAGGTCCACCCACTTCTGACCTGATCTCGCTAAAACCCACCACTTCTGGAAATTCCCTCGTTTGATAAAGGTGAGAACGAAAGAGAAAAGTTTTTTACTAAATAAATGAAATTAAAAGTATTATTTTATGTCAATTCCTTACAGATTTTACTATGTATAATGCAAGCGGGCAGCGCATGATGAATTAGCCATGGAATTATTCAATTATTATATACGTACAATGATTTTTCTCTATTGTAAAGATTGGCTGCAATTAAAGACTAAATAATTTATAATCTTTCAGTTCATGAAAATAATTACCAGACATATACCAGATGGGAATGTTTCTTAATCTTTCTGTAAATAAAACATACAAAGAGCCTTTTCACAGTGGATACTAATTATAGAGCAATATGACTACAACGTGTACACAGCAATAGTTGTGAGAAATTACCGGTGAAGAAAGATGAGCTCTATAGACATTTATAATGAAGCAGATTAATATCTAAACAACTGTAAATCGTGTCATGTTTTAATAACAGGAGTTTAAACAGCACTCGTGTTGTTTAACGTGTACTAAATCTATTAAATATTACATACATTAGTTAAAGAGATAGTTCACCCAAAAAAGACACCTAGGGGTGCACCGATATATTGTCAGATGATGCTTGCTATGCTTCTCAATGAATTACGGTGAAATAACGCTACATCCAAAAGCCAGAGGGCGCTCTCGTGCAGAAACTCAATATTATGGGCTGCAGAAGAAGAACCATTACACACACAGCTATGACACGCAGCTCCAGGAAATGGCTTAAGGATATATGTATATTGCTGTTCTTCAAACCTTTTTAGGTATTTTCATGGTAATAAGGAATAAGTATAATGATTATGTTTGACGAGAGTTGCATTTTCAAATGCATGTTTTAAACGACTCAAACTAACAGTGATTTCAGATAGATAAGGACTTACTGATCAAAAGCCGTAGTACATGAAAGAGCTGTGCATATTATCGGTTGTGCGACTCAGAATAGTTATCCATGTATTATTAGTGTATATCGGTATTTATCGTCACATCCCTAATAACAACTCTGTCATCACTTACCCTCCCTCAAGAAGGGAAAATTTGTAACCAAACTGTTTTTAAAGGGACAGTTCACCCAAAAAAATGAAAATTCTGTCAATATTTACTCACTCTTATGTTGTTACAAACCCGTATACATTTCTTTGTTCTGATGAACACAAAGGAAGATATTTAGAGAAATGTTTGTAACCAAACCGTTTGTGGACCCCATCTCTTACATAGTATTATTTTTCCCTACTATAGAAGTGAATGGGGTCCCCAAAGGTTTGGTTACAAAACAAACATTCCTCAAAATATCTTCCTTCGTGTTTATCAAAACAAAGAAATTTATACGGGTTTGTAACAACATAAGAGTGAGTAAATTATGACAGAATTTTCCTTTTTGGGTGAACTATCCCTTTAAGCACCATTGAGTTCCATACTATTTTTCCTACTATGGAAGTTAATGGTGCTTCTGTTTCCTGCCTGATTACAAATATCTTTTTTTGTGTTTAGCAGAACAAAAAAATGTATACAGGTTTGGAACAACTTGAGGGTGAGTAAATGATGATGACTGGGGTGAACTATTTTGGATTGAAACTGGTTATGTTTCATAAGAAAAAAATGTAGGGAGGGCCATGGTTTTATTTACTCAGAATTGTGAAGATCTGAATGAAGCCAGATGATTGGATCAGATAGGGAGGGGTCAAAAAGTGGGAATTTATGATATCAGCAAAAAAATCATGTTTATTTTAATTATGCACCAATGAATTCACCAATCAAAAATAAATCACATGCAAGGTAGTAAACAGGGTCAATTTGGATTTCATCTCGACTAACAAAACTTCTAAACCATGCAGCGAAAATCATCCACAAAAACGAGAACTATCTTTGTTGTTGTTGTTGTTGTTTCACAATTCTGCTACTAGCTCTCTATCCAAGTCAAACATGAACCCATCCACAAATATATAACCTACCCTGTGTGTTTATGTGAGTGTGTGTTTATGCGCATGTGTGTGCCTAAGCATCAGGAAATACCAGGCCAAACATTCCAACCCGTCAGCACCTCTGGCCCTCATGTGACTACAGATACACAGCCCAGATTGTGTGTGCAAGTTTGCTCAAGGAGCACGATAAGAAAATTTAGTCAAGTCAAGGCAGAGGGAGGGGTAAGGGAAGGATAATCTGATATGCATGACTTGAGGTTTCTCCCAGTCCCTCTCTTCCCTTTTCCTTGGCAGAAATGGCAGTTTGCATCCATAATTTACAGGTTTCTACTATCCATCTTCTCTAGGCAATCTGGCACTTATGGCTCCACCCCCTCCAGACCTCATTAGCATAACGTAGATGCCACCGAAAAAATTCTTTCAGTTTCAAGCTGTTCCACGCCTCTTCGGTACACGGGACAAGGAAGAACGTGGTGAACATATATTGCAGGCTCAAGACGAAACAATTTATATGCCACATGTGTTGTTCAAATGAATGGCTTTGCTGAAACAGATTTTTTTCAAAGAATCTCACATCTCGGTAATTGTGGCTGCCTTTAATAATCACGTTAAAAAACCTGACGCCGCCGTAGCGAGGGGAACAACAAAGCAGCGAGTGATTTGCAAGACCCTGCTGCTAATTAAAACTCATGTTATACAGAGCAGTCTGCTGCCGCTCAAAAACACTAAATAAATTCGTCATTCGACTCCGCTCAAGAAATACGAAAGCGTGCGTGCTTTCACGTTTTTAGCCCCAATTATTCCACTGGACTTAAATCTGGAAAGTTGTTTTGAAGATATCACTATCCAAGCAGCACATGTGTGTGTAAATCTGCGATTAGGTGAACAATCATTAGCAGAAATGAGCAGTGACGGATCATCAGTCAAACAGCTTACCAGAGGATGCAGTAGATTTCTTCGTTCAGGGCTTGGCAAATTCACTCACATATCCTCATCAATCATAGAAGTGATCTAGAAGAAGAAAAACATTACATAAATACATTGCCAAACTTAATATTGTTCATGGTTACATATATACATATTATTTCTCAGCATTTATAATCCATGTCCTGTACTCTCCCTTCGTGATAATGTCACACTGCTAAAAAAGGAAGACTAACTCTGTATATGAGATCAAATGCACCATTATGGTCTACTACGGCATGCGCCAGCTATAGGAGGCAATCTAAGCGCTATACTTATTACTTACCGTACTATTTAAAGCTAGAAAAAGGAAAATGTCAACTAATGGTAGCAAGAATGTAATCTTATTACATACAGTATTTCAAATCTCACCAATGTACTAACTAGAACTATTCTGCAGTCCAATACTTGTATAATAACTACTTATTGACCTCTGCCCCAAGCAACCTACAGTACATAGCTGAGGCAGCTTCAGGCATCTCCTATCAATCCACTGCCTCCTACTTTTCACATAATGACGTAAATCAATATTTGATGTCCATTATATATTTAGTATGCAGCAGCCATGTAACAAGTGGATGTATTGTATGTGCATGATTTTATATCCTGTCTAGACCACAACACGTCGTCTATGACAGACTTAACATTAGGTAAAGTGAAATTAGGCCTATAGGTACAATTATGCCGCCTTCAGGTCATCCTGAAAAACATCTACTAACAAGCTTAGAAGTCACAATTAAAGGGACACTCCACTTTTTTGGAAAATTAGATAATTTTTCAGGTCCCCTAGAGTTAAACATTTCATTTTTACCGTTTTGGAATCCATTCAGCCAATCTCTGTGTATGGCGCTACCACTTTTAGCATAGCTTAGCATAATCCATTGAATCTGATTAGACCATTAGCATCACGCTAAAAAATAACCAAAGAGTTTCAATACATGGCTGCAGGGTGTGCAATGATATTACGCAGTGCCAGAAAATAGTCCCCTGCCATTGAAAGTTACTAAGGGGACTATTTTCGGCTGCGTAATGTCATTGCGCCTGCTGCAGCCATGTTACAGCAGCACAGTCCTTGATTATTGCGCCAGAATGAGAGTATAGTCCAAGCCATATCCGCAACTTTTAATTTTCCGTCGGTCTTAGTACACAATGTAACTACAGAAGAGTCAAGTTTAAAAAAAAGAAAAAATAACAAAACTCTCTGGTTATTTTTTAGTGCAATGCTTATGGTCTAATCAGATTCAATGGATTGTGCTAAGCTATGCTAAAAGTGGTAGCGCCAGACCCGGAGATCAGCTAAAAAGTGGAGTGTCCCTTTAAGATATCATGATTTTGGAAAGAACAGACCATATTCTGGCAAAAATCAGGAATATGTAAAACATATATACTCAATAACAATCACCTGCTTCATAATATATTAGGTGTTGGCACCCAAACTGCAAAGCAATGGAGACTCAAAAAAGCCCAGAATGCTTCACTGGTACTTACTGTACAACACTGTGGCGGCATTCATGCGTGCCCTTCTCTCAAATACGATAATTTTGACATGACTCGAAGGCAGCAATAATCTGTTTATATAAAACTTTCTGCTCTGGTTTATCTTTCCCATCAGCTTCTACCGTTACACCATCCGTTTCCTGTCAAGTAACTGTCACTGTGCCTGAATGAATGGCCTTATAATCCAAAGCAAAAAGTGACAATCCGTCTGATTCTCGGCCCTCCGCATGTGACTGGAGTGCAGGGTCTATTAAGTGTGTTTATTGCTTGAATCCCTGCTATCAACCCATCCCGACCCCTACGGCTATAATTTCATATGAATATTTCAAGTCAGCTTTTGGAAATGTGAAACTACTGATATCCTAATGGGATCATGCCTTGACTATTAATGGACTCGTTTATTGCGACTGTATTTTTTAACAAATTTATAGCGGCCAGTGTGAACACATAATACTTTTGATATTTCGCTGGGTCACATTGACTTCAGTTACCAAAATAATATCCATATTAATAATAAAAACTTGATTTCATGCAGTGTGTCATTAAATTACACTTCAGTCACGTTGGCTTCCGTGACCCTCTCGTTTATTGTCTCATGTTTGAGTCAAATTAAATCGGACACAACCTTTTAATTAACTTAACGCTCTTCAGTACTCGCGTTACACATTTAAGATTGGAAGAAAAACGCATTTGCACCCCACCCAGTGAACACCCAACCACCCTTTCATTTTTGGACAACCAAGGAATGACTGAAATAAGGTTTAAACCTCCTACAGGTTTATTTATTAAGGACTATTGCTGCTCTAGATTTCAAGGGCTACTACTGTTTTGTTACAATTAAGCCCACATATAATGATGAAACATCCAGCAAAGCCTCCCTGAAACCTTATTGAATATCATTCACTTGTAAAGAAAATATGACCTTCAGACCGGATGACTGATCTGGAGTTACTCAGCGTGAAAGAAACCCGAAAGATGGGCCGATACTAAGAATAAAGGAAAGAAACAGTAGGGATACAGGAGGCAGAGACAGAAAAGGCTTGATTATCCACACTTTCACGGTCACGGAGCACAAACTGAGAGCCGTCTATAGTCGACCTCCTCTGGTTCTTGGACTGTAGTGGCGCTCAGATGGGCCACTGGATTGGGGTGTATTGTCTGCGCTCCACACTCATTAGCCGAGTCAAGGAGGGACTTACTGGGATGCTTGGCTCGCCCAGTTTGTGTGGCAGCTCAACAAGCTCTCCCAGCTGGAGGACAGCTCTCTCATCACAGCTGCACATTTACAATTACTGCAGGTGCAGCTGGAGAGAGAGCAAGCGTTACCAGATAGACAGAAAAACATACTCAGGGGTGCGCACAGTTGAAATCTATATGTTTAAAAGGATATTTCATCCAAAAATTACAGTCTACCTTTATATCGTTTTAAACCTGTGTGACTTAGTTTCTGCTGATGCTGGTTTTTGCCAATAACGTGAAAGTAAATTGTAACCGAGGTTGTCATACACGATTAACATTCTGTCCTCTGTGACCTATATAGAAGAAAGTCACATGAGTTTTTGGATAACTATCTATTCATTCAAATACACTTCTTTATCTCTTTGCAAAAACGAACATTCCACCGTGAACCAGAATTGATCTGAATGAGATAATGCGCTAACTTCATTTTACAAATATTTGAAGAGAAAAATAGAAGCCAGGCTTGTGTTTTCCTCCCTCAATCTCGTATTGATCCAAAGAGCCTTGCTTGCAAAACATTATCACAAAACCCAGCTCGCCAACAAATTACATGACAAAAGCAGGCATTGATTTGTGAATGGTTTATTAAGGGGACGTTAAAGCAGAAATGAAATCCACCATTTTAGGCTTCGCTTCTGGGTTGCACAGTGAGGTAATGCAAACAGGTAAATTTAAGGGCATTTACCGCAGAGACCATCTTACATCTGGAGTCATCTCAGATATGTGCCATAAAAGATGCCATTACGCAGAATGGACTGACAAAACACAGCGGATCTAAATTATTCAGCCAGGGCTTAACGTGCTGGAGGGACATGTTTTTCCCCAGTTTGTTTTCCGATTTCAAATCAGAACGTACATTTACAATTGATAAAAAGCCCAGGACAGCGGAGGCATTCAGTGGACATTCGTTACAAATTAGTAAGCAGGTGTCTTTACATGTGCCGCAGACCTTTATTTCTCTCTGTACGGTTCAATAGAGACTGCAGACTTCTTATTATGCTGTTTTCCAGGGGCAGCGTGTAATGAGACTTCACACAGACAATAAAAACCTCACAGCCAATCATATGAGAATGATGTAAGATGTCTATCACCAGCTTTCTTCAGCTCAGAGTTTCTAAAGATTGCAACACAGACTCTACAAGAGTCATCAAACAGATGCAGCAGAAAATAACTATAAATAAAATCATATCAAATGTTTACATACACCTTGCAGAATCTGGAAAATGCAGAAAATTTCAGAAAAAGAAGAGAAAATTTAAATCAAAAAATTCTATTATAAAAATATTTAATAGTTTTATTTAATACATATAATATTATTTAATAAATATAAATAAATAAAAATTTATTTAACAACTAAAAAATACATTTATTAACTTTTTAGGACCCTACTCTTAAAAATAAAGGTGCTTAAAAGGTCCTTCACAGCGATGCCATAGAAGAAAATTTTTTGATTATTCAAAGAAACATTCAGTCGAAGGTTCTTTCAATAACCTTTTCTTTCTTACCTTTTAATAATCTTAAAAAAAATTTTTTCAACCTTTTGTAAACAGAATGTTTAAGGTTCTTTATAGAACCATTCAGGCAAAACTGGTGCATCGTATAAGCATCTTTATTGCCATTATAAAACATCCTGATGTTCTCATCTGTTCCTTGACTATGTGAAGCCTCAGCATCTATCCGTTTCAGTCTAAGAAAACTAAATAAAAGACCAACTCATGATGCAGAGCAAATATCTATAAAGTACTTGGACGAAATAAACTTCATTGAGGCAAAAATCCAATGCTGCACTGTTCAGTATGAAACCAAAGAGAAGCACGATAATGAGGTACGCAATGTGTTGCCAGCAAATCGGGTACTGTAATTCTACACGTTTCAGCAATACAGCTAAAGATTTTTAATTACTTAGGTCGACAGCTGGAAAATGCCACAGTAGCCCAAAGGTTCACAAGCCTCCTTTCATTGAAACTCCAGTTATACAGGCAAGCAGCCAAGCCTGCCAACCACCAAGCATTCAGCTGGGCCTCTACCACTGGGCCAAGTCGAGCAGACGACCACAGCCATGCGCATGAGAGCGAGGGGCTCGCTGAAATATCTACAACCCTGACGCAGGGCAAAAAAATGTACAGCAGTTTCTTTGCGGCCGACTTGTACGTACCCGACAATTACCGAGCTATTTTTTTCTGGAAGGGCAATTCCCTGTTTATTGGTATCCGCCTGTCAAAGGCTCTCCCTGTCAATCCACAGCAGGAGGCTTTTTAACAGTCAATGGGAGAAGAATGAGCATAACTGAATGAATGGGATTCCAGTTTAACCAGTGGATCTCCGGTTCTCGCACCACCATTTGAGAGGAGGCAAACCGTTTCCAAAAAGGATTAAAATAAACGGATATGCTAAGAGTTGAAGCTCCCTCAGAAGGAGACCTGCAGTGGTTTAACATTTCCCAATACCAAGAATAAAAAAAAATTATAGCAAAAAGGTGTTATGGGAAGAAAAAGGTACAAAAGCTGTCACTAATGGCCCTTTTCCATTGCATAGTCCCCCACGGTTTGGTTTGGGTCGGGTCAGCTTACTTTTGGGGGCTTTTCCTCTGGGTGCAGTGTGTAGTACCCAATACTTTTTTAAGTACCACCTCGGTTGGGGTTCCAAATGACCCGAGCTGATACCAAAAAGTGAAACAAAAACACTGTAGATCACTGATTGGTCTGAGAGAATCGTCACTACCACCGTCACCTCTATAATGTAAAAAATAAGGGTTTACCTTCATTCTAGCTTGCGCTGTCTTGAGCAAACATGTTGTCATCTGTGCTTTGCTATAAGTTCCCAAACTCCATTTTAGCGAAAAACATCCACAGGTTGAGAATCAGGAACACCACACCAGATTTTTTTCAGACTTGCCGTGGCGGCACATTTGCGATGCGCACATCCGCATATGCTTAAATGCAAATTAAAATAGGCTCAGCGGAGCTCATCAACTGACGCGACGGGTGTTTGTACAGAAACTGTCATGTGAGACAGAGGTAGTGATTAACGCGATGTTTAAACATTATTTGTGGTGGTCAATTTAAAATTTGTGGCAGAGTAAGAAATAACGTTAAATGAATGTATGGGGATGTATTCCAACAACGCTCTCACTTGTATGATGTCACAGCAGTAGGCAGCGCAAATATAACGACACTTCTATAATCCCTCCAACTCTGAAGTGTTACTAAACTCGATGGAAAAGCTAACCAAGCCAAAGTGAGGTGAGCTGACCTGACCCAAACCAAACCGTGGGGTACTATGCAATGGAAAAGCGCCATTAGGGTACCATTTAAATACAGATATGTACTATTGAGGTAAGAGTATGTACCTTTGCGGTACTAATATATGCACCCTTTAGGTACAAAGGTGTACTTTTTAAAAGGGTAACTCCCGAGTGGCAGCTTTCGTACATTTTATCTGAGAGTGTTTAAGCTATTTACACTTTTTATACACTATTAAAGGAGTAGTCCACTTTATAGATGGGGCCCATTGACTTACCATAGTATATTTTTGTCCTACTATGAAAAGTCAATGGACCCCATCTTTAAAGTGGACTACTCCTTTAACATATTTCACTATTGCCCAGGAAAATAACTTTCATTGAATGCACAATTGTTCTCACACAAGTTGTCACAAACAATGTAACTTGACATTAAACAGTCCATTAGAGGCTTTTCAAATTTTAAATGTAAAATACCCTTTCTCTCAGAGGACTCAACCAATATTTGTGAGAAGATCCAGCCTAAATTAATATGAATAATACGTTTCCATGCTTTCATGGTAGAGCATCTGTCAGCATAATGTTTACTATAAAAAAACTACTGCATGCAAGTTTCCTAAAACAAACCCCACAGAATGAATCCCAGCTTCTGTGGGAGTGAGGCATCTACAGCTCACACAGAAAAATAATTTGCTGCTTTTGGAAAACAGTTTCCACCCCTAGTTTCATCACCCCTCTCTCTCTCTCTCTCTCTCTTTCTTTGTTAGAGCTCGGAAATGCCTGAAGTTAGGAATGAAAATACTGGCATGTCCCTGCAGCTCTGTAAGAGAGAATATTTCTGCAGCTGTGAAATGAAGTCAGTTCATCAGAACAGAGCCAGCAGGCCAGGTTTCCTCCACAGATAACCATGTTAACCTAAAGAACATAAACACCCACCTCACGTTTCACTGTGAAAGCATGTGTGCCATGAGGGTTACGGAGCAATCTTAAGGAAACACACTATGAAACGCTTCCCAATTTCAATTTCCCACAATACAACAGGCATGTCACGTATATGTGGTTTGAGAATGATATCACGTGTAACTTAAAATTTTGGTCACATTTACATGAAAACAAGACGACTATAGAACCCAACGTCGACAGAAAACATAGTGAGCTTCAGAGATGCGAGTCAACAGCAGGTTCAAGTCATCAATCGGACCGCAGGCACACGAGAGGCAGTAGCAGTCCTGACACAAGAGAAAGCTTTCAGCATTTATCCTTGAATTTAATTCATTTCCCACAATTCAGATGTCACTGAAACTTAAGCACGTCATAGGTGTTAGGTTAACTGTAAATATAAAGCAATAGCAATGGTCCTGACTGTATATAGCAACGTTCCTTTTGTCAGGATCGAGACAAGACATGGGTGATGCATTGGACAAATCCTACTACAAGTGCTTATTCTAGACACATTAATGACCGTTTCACACTGCACACTGCAGCCACGTATGTTAAGTTCAATGACAATAAAAAACGGGGATGGTTACGCTTAAGTGTAGCGTACGCCTTGCTCGTGCACCCAAAATCATGCCCCTTCACGGCCATGGCTCTTCATGGCAAGCGCTTTTAAAGATAAACATATTTGCACTAAATCCTGCACAAAACACTTCCACTACAAGAGAAAAGCCGTAGCCATTGCCGCGTACAGCTATGTTTATGCTCGCCGCGTCCGCACGGACACGTTGGTACACGGCAAAAATGAGGTCAACGCGGAGTGGGTGGTCGTGCGCGTTGGGTGCGCGAGACCCCATTTCGCGTGGAGGTGTGCACGGCATTTTTTGTAACTTTCCGCAGGGCTCCGCATCCGAAAATGACCGAACTCGAGGCGATTCTGTCCGAGCAGGCAAGCCTGTGACGTATCTCTTTGATCAATCCAAGCAAAACAATGTATATATTTATCTGACACTCTGTAAGTAAAGTATGGAAACTTTGCAGTTTAAAACACGAATTCTTTTACATGATTCATAATGTTTGGCTTATATTTGTATTGAATGAACCACTAGACGAGGAATAAAATACAAACCTTAAGATATCTACTGTTTGTTTGGTAAAAAACGTTTATGAAATGATAATGTTTAATAAAGACATATTTAAAAGATTGTTGTTTTATTCATGTTCTCATATTTATATATCAAACTCTAATGTTAAAAGCTGTTCCAGCAGACGACGACTTCTATCCTCTTCTTTGTGTTGGTTTTTGACTTTATTGCTCGCGTCCCCACGTGGTGATTTTGCAACAGCGAGCGCGTCAACTATAAACGCCTTGTCCATTTGGTGAGACGCGCGCGCGATCCGCAGAGGCTTGCGTTGCGGACCAAAGCGAGAGTATAAACAAAGCTTACCGTGTGAAATGCCCATAAAGGCGCACTCACATTATCCAAACCAAACCAACCATGCCCCAGCGCGATTGTCACCCCTCCCTACTCCCCCAGATCCACACACTCACACTGTACTTTTATCGATTCCGAGCCCGGGCACGCTTTCGTCATTAAGATGCGATTGTTTTGAAAAAAAAAAGCACTCTCTTTACACTGGAACCCATCGTAATGTTAAGTCTGTGTTTTTTATTCAGAGTCGTTTGGTGCGCGATGACAGACAGCCCTCTCACATGTCATCATATTGCTTAGTTGATCTGTCACGTGTGCAGCTCGGGCATTCACGTAACCCTGCTGCACGCAGCAAAAGGTTTTTACAGATGCAGATGAAGGTGAGTGGTCGTGCAACTGACGTCATTACCTTTTAAATCGCGTTCAGACGCGATTGCGCTCGCATTATAGCCTTCCACGCCTGAGCCCAAGTGAACCATGCTCCAGCCCACCTCTGCAACCCGGCCAGGGCACGATTAACCAATCCGCACCAGGGGCGCAGTACAGAGCAATCACACTAGTCAAACAAACCAGGCTTTGGGGGTCAAACGCACCCGAGCGCGTTTGGATTGTCTGAGTACCCCCTAAGTAATACAGGACTCAATAATAAAGATTTCAATACAGATTTTTTCTTGTTCTCTCTACTATTCTATTAGTTTTACCACAAAACAAATGTATATTTATTATTTATGAGCAAACGTATTTTTTTAAAATATATATTACATATAAATGTAATATATTGAACTACTTTATTCTTTGGTCAACTTTTTACAATTTTATTATTAGTTCAGTCAAATAGATTTTGGTCGAATAGAAATAACTGAGTGTGCATTTAAATACATCAATAAACATTCACTTTCTCACTATTTTTCATGGTTTTCAATCATTTCCCCCCAAATTTTAAAGTAACCCCTGACCCGGAGGTGTACTAGGGACGTCTGCTTACGTGTACCATCTATATGATGTCATTTTCATCATCAGGAGGGTCCACGGCCGTCCGCGCGAACCGTGCGGACAATCCACGTACGACAGCGCATAAGCGAGAAAATAATGAGACGAGACACTCCACTACAAACCATTACACAAAGGCAATAGACAGCATTTGTACAGCTTCTGTATTGCGTATACGTGTCGAACGCGACCATCTGCGTGTGGCCGCAGGGAGTATCCATGGAAAGCTGCGCAAACGTGTGTGCGCACGAGCCGAACGCAGACGCGGAAAAAAGTATATAACATGGTCAACATTAGCACAAATATACAGTGTCACTTCACATCAGTGTTTACATTGTGTTACCTGTATGTCAAAGTCACTTTGGATAAAAGCACCTGCCAAATGCAAAATGTAAAAACTAGCTTTGCGATGTATGTAAAGAAGACATACTAACTCAAACACAGCAGCCCTGGAATTTCATTGTTGCTATTGAATATGTTGGTATCATGACCTTATTGTCAATCCTCCTTGCTTTCCTATTAAGTGCACTGCTCTTAGTAATTTGCAATGAGTCAAGCTGCCTGACAGAGGCTCTCCAATTAGGCCGGAGCGAGCAGACAGAACCCTTAACTCTAGCACATGCTGTACTTTAAGCAGGCCTTTTTAGCCAATGACAGCGGGGTGGCGGTGATGACATCGAGATGGCCCGCTCGGAAGCCTGAGGGCCACACTAAGGAGACAAAAATATCTTCCTCTGACAGACACGGATACGTGACGCCACGCGTGCAGCTGTCTAAATGTTGCCTAGTTTGTCTCGCGCTCTCGCGCGCGTTATCTTTACTTCTTGATGCCCGGCTTGCTCTCTCGCTCCCATTCATTCAATCAACTTAAGCACAAGCACTTTTTGTCTGCGGTCGGGGCGAGGGGTCAGCGTTTGGAGGCCAGCCTTTAGACGTGAGCTTTTGAGATGGATGAGGTTGGGGCATCGGCTGGAGCCTGAACACAACCCAGAGACGACCTCAGACGTTCTCAATTAATCAGGTCACGGTGCAGGGAATAACTCACTCTCTGGTATTTGGGTCTGGACCGTACCACGATCCACTGAGGCGCGCGCCGCCACGCCGCTATTTGCTTGTCAAAACAGTGGAAAGGGCGTTTGGGCATATGTGCGAGCCTGTGAAACATACAACGATGTAATCAGATAGCGGAGGATCACATTTAACCTTCACAGTTCAATGGATCATAAGGGCAAGCATTAAAACTTCATATCAGATATAGAAAAAGCTAATCGGCCATGAAAGATTTGGTTAACATTAATACTAACTAGGGCTGGCCAATTAAGGCAAAATATTTTGTGTTTATTATATTTATATATTTGACTACGTACATGAAAAAACTTTTTTGGAACGTTTTTGAACTCCTTAATTTCAAGCAACATTCCATACCATAATCAGAAAGTTTAATAGCTTGAAAATTGAACAAATATCCGAGGTCTGTTTCCTTTACTGCACACATGCACACAAACTTTAACCAGGGCTTGGATGCCTTTCAAACTCTCTTCTTTTGAAAGCCATGTGACTGTAGGAGGCCTCGCGGGACATGAAATGCCCTGCTGCTACTTTTAAAAGCGTGCCACATTGCTCCTTCCACTTAGACATTCAAAAACATCCATATTGATACTACTGTATAAAGTTTCTCCATCGTTTTCCTTAACTGCTTTGTTTTGGCAGTTCTAAGCAAAGCTAAACGCCTTACCACATTTGCAGGTGCTTCTGGGGGCCCTGAAATCAAAGGTGGTGCTGGGACCCAACCAGAGGTGTCTGGGAAGAAAAACCAAGGAACCTCGAACATCTGTCTTCCCTTACAGAGGACATAAACAGCCTATAGTCTGAAGGAGATGATGTAAATATAGGACTGGAGAAGTATGCATAATCTGGATCTAATGTTTCAGGATAATTGCTGTCAGATACGAGTAAAGTGGAGGTTTATCAAGTGAGAGCACTCAATCTGCTTCACAACACCGGCTAGAGATCCCATATAAAAAAATGGAAGTCCAATAAATATACATTTTCATGTTGGCATGGGTAGAATTATAATAAGCTCCAATTTTATATCCAACAGACTGTATCCGTAAATCAACTCCGACAGTTCTGCCAGTGAGCAACACCAACACTACGAACGCCCTGAATCATCAGCAAATAAATGAGAAATATTCAAATAATCATTGCGGGACGGGCGAAACACTGTGCTGTGATAACTCCAGGCTTTGTTTGAGTTCAGCATTCACCCCGATTGTTCAAGACTACGATCTTAATATTAAAATGACGGTTCTATTATGCCAACTAGATTCCTTCTACGCATATGTGCTCTGATCTGCCTGAAGAACATGTATCTCAATCTGTGCATCATTGTGTGCAAGCGATGATATCTGGAGACATATTCAGATAAGTAATTCACATATCCTGTGCAGATGAATAGTACGCAGGTTTGTAATTGTGTAAGCAATGCAGTGATTTGTTTCTGTTCAGTCAGACCCTGAGGGCTGCCACAACTCACACAGCACAGCCCGGGACTGCCAGGAACTACACAATTTGTGATATTATTCAAATGAGCACGTAGTTTTCCTGTTTACTGACACAAACGGGAGGGAGACACAACAAGATTAAATCATTCAGAAACAATCATCCCCTGTGCACAAGTAGCATTTGAAATGCATCGCTCAAATTATTAAGAGCCATTAATGCACGAGTCCACTTCTGACGCACTGTATATTACACCCATTTATCATGGCCGCATGGCCTGGCAGGGTAAGAGAAAACATCTTTTATTATCTTATAGCTTCATGTCAGAGGAAGAACACATGTTTGTGCATTTAATTGTTTTAATGGAACAAACTCTGAATAGAACAGAACACAAATCTTCCTCAAAAACACAAAATAAATATCACTTCATCTTAGTATTTACTCTTAACACAGTCTAACAAATGCTGGGTTCTTCCCCTTTTGACCCAAACCTGGGTTGAAAAACCCCACCTTTTTTTTTTAGAGTGCATCCATCCATACCCATGAAAAGCTTACAGGGAACCATAAATCTCCTGCCTAGTTTTAGTGAATGGTAACAAAGAAATATAAAGATTTAAGCATGTAGCCCAAAACAAATTAAGTAAACTTCTATTTTACACAAGTATCATTTTTTCAGCATAAAAACAAAATGCACTGCACTGAAAAACGTTAAAGAGCAACTATCATCCGATTCATTGTTTTACATTTGCTTTGGTGTGTAAGTGTGTATTAGTACATGTTAATGATATGCAAAAGATACATACCCTAAAGTAAACAATAGCACGACTTATTGTCTCCTATGTAAATCTCTTTTCTTGGACTACAACAAACACCGGTTTGTAGGCAACAGTTTACTTCCTGGAATTGGTGATGTAGACAAGACCGACATTATCATAATTCCTCCTGCTTTGGACTCAGCCTGTAAATGAATTCCTGTCGGCATTGCATTGTGAGTGAATCTTTCAAACATGGTAAGGAGCGTCACATTTCTGTCAGATATATTCAGGCCAATCACAACGTACAGGTTAGCTGGGTAATCGGGTACAGCGCTTTTCAGATCGATGAGCTTTGTACAAAATCAGAGCGTTTCAGGAAGACAGGGATATCTGGTGCTACAATAAAGTATGGTATTTAAAAAATAATGTGTTTTTTAACCATAAACCATGCAAACACATTGTATTATACCAAATACACAAAATAACATTGTTTTTTACTAATGAAATGGGTGCCCTAGTTTTGCTAGTAAATTGAAAATTATTTTAAGTTTTGACCTGTAAGTTGACATTACTTATAAAAACAAGTTGAAATTGTTTATCTTAAAGGAATATTCCATTTTCTTAAAAGAAAAATCCAGATAATTTACTCACCACCATGTCATCCAAAATGTTGATGTCTTTCTTTGATCAGTCGAGAAGAAATTATGTTTTTTGAGGAAAACATTGCAGGATTTTTCTCATTTTAATGGACTTTAATGGACACCACCACTTAACACTCAACTCAACACTTAACAGTTTTTTCAACGGAGTTTCAAAGGACTCTAAACGATCCCAAACGAGGCATAAAGGTCTTATCTAGCAAAACGATTGTCATTTTTGACAAGAAAAATAACAAATATCCACTTTAAAAACACAACTTCTCGTTTAGATCTGGTCGTCATGCGCTAACGTGACCCGACGCAATACGTCATCACGTCAAGAGGTCACAGAGGACGAACGCGAAACTCCGCCCCAGTGTTTACAAATGTGGTGAAAGAGGACCGTTCCTACGTTGTTGTATGTCAACTGATACTAATTAATGTCTTTGTGTCAGTTTATTGTTTAAAATGGTCCGCAAATGTGCGTTTTATATATGTAACACGTGACCTCCCTACGTCACTACGCATTTACGTTAGGTCGCGCTGGACCGGACCTAAACGAAAAGTTGTGCTTTAAAAGTGTATATTTGTAATTTTTCTTGTCAAAAATGACAATCGTTTTGCTAGATAAGACCCTTATGCCTCGTTTGAGATCATTTAGAGTCCTTTGAAACTCCGTTGAAAAAAACTGTTAAGTGTTGAATTAAGTGTTAATTGTTGGTGTCTATTAAAGTCCATTAAAATGAGAAAAATCCTGCAATGTTTTCCTCAAAAAACATAATTTCATCTCGACTGAACAAAGAAAGACATCAACATTTTGGATGACATTGTGGTGAGTAAATTATCTGGATTTTTCTTTTAAGAAAATGGAATATTCCTTTAATATGTTAGGTTAAAGTAACAAAAATATATGTTGATTTGACAAAATTGCACTTAAATGTTTGTTTAAACAACTTGAATTAATATCTTATTCAAACATTTTTGCCTAGTTAGAAGTTGCTATAAATTATAAAAATAAAGTTGTAGTAACCTAAGCCCATTCAACTTTATTTTTATTTATACCAACTCCTCATTTCAAGGAAATTAAAATGACTTGTTAATTTAGGTTGTGCCACAAGGAATTTTTTACAGAGTATCACACAAATTTTTCCTTCTTTTCTTGACTTATGACTTGCAAAGATAAGAAATGTTAGTTCGGACAGGCGTTCAAGGTACATTTCTGTGAATCAGAACTAGTTTCAGTAAGCATATTTAAATCTCAGAGTCACGCATTGGTTCCAATACATTGGATTTTTTTTACTGCTGATATTTTTTTCAGCCAAAGCATATATGCATAATATATAAAGAAAATCAACCTCTGAACATTTCTGAATGTTAGCTGTGTCACTGGCATAAACACAGCATGTCCAGAGATAAGATGAAGAACATCCACGCCTGAGAATTCATTTTCCTTCCACAAAGAGGCATCATTCCAGATGAGTCACTACATCTGTCCTGCATTGCACAGTCAGTGCTCTTCATGAATGCACTTCTGGCATGGGCAGAAGGATATTTTTGCCTGTTTCAACACCTTCCATTCAAATGGGGGTGTTAAACTTAATCCGAGCCAACAATAAAAAGAAATTATAAAAGCAACTCTATGGCAAATCGTTACAAATGACAACAAACTGCTAGAATATGGGCAAAAATGCTGTGTAGTTAAAGTGTTTTAAGAATTGTATTTATTGTCTTCAGTTATGAAACTAGCTGTCACAGGTGCAGACTTCTAATACTTAAAATATAAGGAAAGCGTTGGAAAGATGCCTACAGGCCAAATCTCCATTACCAACAGAGTAAAAATAAATAGCTTCACACAGGCCGAGATTAAAAACGGAGCATAAATTGCAAAAAGACACGGTTTCAGGTGTTTGTTTTCTCTTAGGTATAAAAGGGAAGTGAAATGCTTGGTGCTACAGGAGTAGGGATGTTGACTTTAATTCTTGTGGTGTGAGCTAATCCTGTGAGTGCTGACATCCTTTTTCTTTATCAAATGAAGCATGTGGCTTGTACACATGCCCGGAGAAAACCTCATCGGCAAAGTCATTTCTAACTTTTGGGCTGTCCTGTAGTATGGCAGACAATGGAGATGTATATGATATTGCCGATGCAGAACATTGAGCAATATTAGCAGGATTAATATTATGTGAGTTTTTTGATCTGTGACTTGCTGCTTACGGCCAAATCACAGCTATGTTGATATTCAGTAATGCTGTTTGCGTAATCCTGCCTTACTTAAATTTATATAATACAACTGGTTTATCTGTCAAAGGTAAAATCACATATCGATCCATGTTTGAGAAACCACAGTGAGTTACAATATTGCCGAGAAATTAGGTCTTAAGGCTGAAGTAATCTGTTTTTACACATACGCGTGGGTCAGCCAGATAAAGTATGCACGCACTGTACACTGTTCAATTGTGCGTGTATGCTTTTGTGCGAATAATAAAACGGACTATAGTGCAGGTTTTATAAGCAGGTCACTGCCAAAGCTGGGGACTCCAGAAACATGATGTTAAAATCAAAGAGCAACTAAGAAAGAAAAAGAAAACAGTGAGTACATGAACACAAACGGCTAGAAGCTATTGAGACGGAGAAAAGAGGAGAAAAGACCTGTTGAAAGCCCATTTCAGGAAGTATTGCTTCTGCTTTGCTTTAATGAGGTTAACTGTAAACTCATGTGCAGGATGGTCTCTTTTTACAGAGAGCACTGAAAGGTTTTCCGATACCACAACCGTGCCCCCCGTCTCAGTACAAAGGAAGTTTAAGATTACAATTAGACTTTAATGAATGGCATATTTCATTACGCAGAAACTAATTAAGAAGTTACATTTGGGATAAAAACTCTGGCTGTGATAAGCATCTGCTTTAGTACCACAACAGATTGTTCAGTCCTCAGAGCTACGTGTTGCTTTGTTTTAAGAGAGGCAAAAAGCAGAATAGCAGATGCACGCTGGAAGAGGGTTGTAGCTGGTATTTGTGCTGCTGTTGGAACGGTGCCCTCTCCGCTGTGTCAGTGTTCCAGGTGGAGTGTAGGAGGGATGGCTGGTGTTCTGGCTTTTGTAACGGGCACCCGTCTCCACAGACTGACGTGAGCGCACTAATCGCTTTAGCTGATCCCGCTCGGCTGTGTGTGAGGCAGATGTTTGTCAGGACACAGCACTGCTCAACGTTCACACTGCACTAAGCGAGATTAAGCACCTTTATTTATTTATTTATTTACCTCCATCCCTATACGTGCCACCGCCTGCCCCAATTCTTAAATCGCTGACAAAACTGCAGAATAAAATCCTACTAGGCTGGATGAATAGTTGAAAGTTCTGTCACTAGTTGCTTATGTCTTTCCAATCCAATATGACTTTCTTCCATGGCACACAAAAGGAAAAATAATATCTTGGCTGCGCTTTACATATAATGAAAATTAATGAGGACTAGGCTGTCAAGCTAAAAAAAAAAAAACATGATGTGTCCAAAACTACATTTGAGAAAAGTATGCAATGTCTAATTATTTGTTTGTTTTGGGTCTCTTAAACTATTAGTCCATTTTCTTAAAAAAAAAATCCAGATAATTTACTCACCACCATGTCATCCAAAATGTTGATGTCTTTCTTTGTTCAGTCGAGAAGAAATTATGTATTTTGAGAAAATTCTCATTTTAAAAGGACTAACACTTAACAGTTTTAATGGCATTTAAAATTGCAGTTTCAACGGAGTTTCAAAGAACTCTAAATGATCCCAAATGAGGCATAAGGGTTTTATCTTTTGAATGATTGACAAGAAAAAAAAAATATGCACAACTTCACAACTTCTCGTCTATCTTCGGTCCAGTGACGCGCCAGTGCGACCTCACATAATTGCGTAATGACGTCGAAAGGTCACGTGTTATATACATGAAACGCACATTTGCAGACCATTTTAAACAATAAACTGACACAAAGACATTTATTGGTACCGTATTTTCCGGACTATAAGTCGCACTTTTTTTAATAGTTTGGCTGGTCCTGCAACTTATAGTCAGGTGCGACTTATATGTCAAAATTAATTCATACTGACTAACATGAACTAAAGTAAAACATTACCATCTACAGCCAAGAGAGGGCGCTATATGTTGCTCCTGTAGCCTACCCCTGAAAAAAATTGTTAACTGAAACATTAACTTAAAGACAACGGAGAAAGACTTACCAAACAAAATGACCCCAAAAAGAATAATAATTTTCTAAATAATGCGACTTATAGTCCAGCGCGACTTATATATGTTTTTTCCTCTTCATGATGCACTTTTTGACTGACGCGACTTATACTCAGGAGCGGCTTATAGTCCGGAAAATACGGTATCATTCGACATACAACAAAGTCAGAATGGTCCTCTTTCTCCACACTTGTAAACACTGGGGCGTAGTTTCGCATACATCCTCCGTGACCTCTTGACGCTGCGCTGGCGCATCACAGGACCGGAGGAAGACGAGAAGTTGTGGTTTAAAAGTGCATATTTTTTATTTTTCTTATCAAAAATGATTTTTTTTTTCGCTAGATAAGAAAGACCCTTATGCCTTGTTTGAGATCGTTTAGATCCTTTAAAAACTCTTTTTATTTTAAACTGCATTAACACTGTTACATGTTAGGGTACATTAAATTCCATTAAAATAAAAAAATCCTGGAATGTTTACCTCAAAAAACATAATTTGAACAAAGAAAGACATCAACATTTTGGGTGACATGGTGATAAGTAAATTATCTGGAAGAAAATGGACTAATCCTTTAAGAGAATTGGTCATTCACAAAATCTGAATGATATTGGTTCACTCATTTTTTGGTCCTGCCACATTGAGTTGCAGGTCCCTGGTCATTTTACGTAAATAACAACAACATTCATTTTGGTCTATTCTTCACACAAATTTATGACTTTGGAAGATAGCACGCAAGTCATTTGGACCATTTTACAGTGTATTTCAGATGCTAACAGCCCCAGTCCTCATTTGCAGTGTAATACACAGACCCACAGAAATTTAACAGAAATTTCTTTCCACCATCAATTTCCAACAGTGCCGATAGGGGCAAAACGCCAAACACGCAATAAGACAAATGTTTACGAGACAATGACAAGGCTGCTCGATCATATCAGCGCACAACCTTCTAAGGTTGTGAAAATATTTTCCTGGTGCGAGTAAAAAAAAAGAAACATTTGAAGTGAGAAACCCAAGACCCTGTCATTTGATCTCCCTCCACTTTCTTTCTTCTCTGTTGTTCCATTATGCAGGTGCTGGAGCCCTAAGGGTACAAGGCATCCGAAGGACTAGGCTGTGTGCAGATGCGGCTACACTGCGCATAAACACTACCAGATTTTTCCCGGTCCATCCAGCCCTGCTATATATTACTCACAGCCTTCCAATTTGGCCAAATCAACCCAGCATGTTCCCTTATGCTTGTTGTGCTCACATGAAACGGGCATAATCATAAAGAAAAGGTAAACATCTCATGGCTTATGGCTGAGAATGGGAACGGCCTTATGCCTATATAGAGGGCAGTGAGCAAAGGTCAACCATTATCCAGATGTTATGCACTTTGTTCTAAGCTGCTTCAAATGTTGTTACCATATTGCACTTTCCTTTGAGTTTGGAAAGATTTGTACTTATATTCCCTTATACAATTATTTTCATCCAAAACGACTTACAGTGCATTACAATGTATACATTTTAATCAGCATGTGTGTTGCCTTGGTTCAAACTAATGAACTTTTGCGCTACTAATGCAATGCTCTAAGAAACCACTGAGACAGACAGAAGCTTATAGTGATCATATAAACCTTACAAACACATCTGGCTTTATAAAAGCAGTCAACTTACAAGGTTTTTCTAATGGCTGATGGAGAAAAAATGGCTAATGGATTGCATATAGTGTCTCAATATACATAATAGCTGGCCAATCGAAGGACACTGCGCCTTTCAGAACGATGATCAATGCGTTTTAGGGAGGCAGGGCATACAGGAGCAACAATTATGTATTGTATTTAGTAAATAATGTGTTTTTTTTACTATAAACCATGCAAACACATTGAATTAAATAATGTTGTTTTATGTAATAGGTGCTCTTTAACACATGGTGTTAAAAGAAACGCCCTTCTGGTTGGGTTTCAATAATGGGTTCCTGAGCCCAAAGGTTGAAACAAAAAGGTTGGGAACAGCATTTAAAGGTGTAAAAACAGCACTAAATTACAAGACATTCACAGACAAGGGTGCTGAATGTGATCCATTAGCTGTACGGCAAAGAAAAAGGACCATTTACTTAATTTAAAGCCACTAATTCAACATTGAAACCAACACATTGGACAAGAAATGAATCAAACCGTGACATTTCAAGAATCGTCTTTAAATATTTAAAGATGCATGGTTTGAAAGCAATGCCGACCTGTGCGTTCTGTAAGCTGGGAGTCACGTCAGCAGCCCCCCCTCCCCCTCCCCTCCCTTCATATAGTCCGTGGGGAAGGTCCCTCGGTCAGCTCACGTCCAAACTAGGGTCCACGGCACCTGCGAAGAAATAAAAGACACTTTAGACATTCAGCTATCACAAGGGACGCTCTCAAAAACCGAATAATTCACTTCACATGTATACGCCTGATGATCTGACATTTCTCGATCGACTGATGTATCCTACACAGGTCTGGTATGGCAAGTTTTGTTCGTGTTGCACTGGGACTGTTCAACTACAGCAGCATCAAACACAGCACCCCTAAATACGTTCTTCCAAACGGTCATCAAAGCCACTTTGTCGCTCCTAATCCAAAATTCATTACAAATAGCAGTTACCGCAGTATAATACGATACGTTTTCTGAACGGCTGGGTAAGCACCTTCACACTTCACTGCAAAGTAAGGATGTAGTGTAAGGGTGGGTAAAAAACAGGCCCGGAGTGGGTAATCGGGAGAACCGGGAGAATTCCCGGTGGGCCGCTTCACTTTTGGGCCGGTCGAGTTATTTTTTTTTTTTTACATTTGTCACGTTAGTGAGTCTATCTTCTCTTAAATGACACTTCACACGTTTCGCATTGACACTGCAGCGCGCAGCCTCTGCATGGGTTTTACCATGTGAGGGAGTTTTCCCCTCCCCTCCCATAGAGTTGGTTCGGTCCATAGCACGTCTTCTCCAAAACTTTTCTCCGGTAGGCTGGGCCGGCCCTACCGTAACGTTATGCGTCTGAGAGGAGGAGGGCGTAAAAAAACAGGTTGAAGAAAAAAGCCATTGGTGGAGGATGCTGCCAAATGTGCCAACCTTACAGATTTATTTTTAAGAGGATAAACAAAAGTGACAACAGGTAACTTAAAGAGAAATAAGCCTAATAATAATTAGCATTAGCAACGTAATTATTCGGCTAATACCGTTGTCAAACTATTTACAAGCTGTTAGCGTTTATAATATATGTGCCCTCATAGTGTTCATGTCACGTGTATATAACCTGTCTTCCATATAAGGGAATATGCAAATAAATGTGGTTCCGGTTCTGGCAGAGAGCAGAGTGGTACATGCGTGTGTTTTTCTCTAACGTTTTATTGTTTAATAAATTACCGGTTATCAATTACGCAAAATGGCTGCATCAACAGGTTATGGGCCCAGGAAAGATGCAGGTAACCGATGGAGTAGATTAGTTTTTGACGGAGATGAAAAGAGCAGCCAGCATTTTTTTAGTTAAAATATTAGCCTTTTGTGTATACATGGCGATTCATAGACTTTGCAAATATTATGCAAGCATCTTCTGAGCAGCAGATAAGCCAGTTCCCCGGTGAAAATGAGGAGGCCATGAGTAAACAATATGAATTAAAGTTATTTAACCCTCAGGTTGTGTTCAGAACCCTATAAGACCTTTTGTGTTCCCAGTCAAAAATGACCAGCCTAAAAAAAGCTTATAAATCACTTGTTATGCTATATGTTTACCCAATATTGGATTCAATATTTTTGTCAAATTGTTTTCTTTCTAAAGTAGGACTGTGTTTTATATTTCTATTTGCATCTGATTAATCATATATGCCTCATAGCATTAGCAATGCTAATAATTTATCAACCTTTCCTTGTGGAATAGACTCTAAAAAGGGCTGGGTTATTTTTGACCCATAATGGGTAAATATTGGACAGAACACGCTGCTTGGTTAAAATTGACCCAATGCTGGGTTGTTTTAACCCAAATGTTGGGTTATTAAAATCCATGGTTGCATAACAACAACCCAACATTGGGTTATTTTTAACCCAGCATTTGTTCTGTCCAATATTTACCCATTATGGGTAAAAAATAACACAGCCTTTTTTAGAGTGTAGAGGAATATTTTTGTTAACTTCTCATCTTAAGTGAAATATTATTTAACTTTTACCTTATTTGTTGAACCATGATATTAATAAAAACTATAGTAAGAGCGGAACTGTTGCTTTATTTATCCAATTTGAAAAAAGTGCTAATTTGGAATAACACTATGGAAAAGTGGGCCGGTCTTGGGCCTGAAACTCCCGGGCTGAAAAGTGGCCCCACTCCGGCCCTGGTAAAAAATGGAGTGCGATACTTTACGTCATAGTAAAAGAGCCATAAACATTCAAAGTGGCACGTGTCAGCACCAAATTGAATTTACAGAGCTCACAACTCATCGCACATTGGCAGGTAAGCCAATTAAGTGGCCATTAACCCTGTAAAAGTGATATGGGTGGAAAATCTTTGGTTTCTTGGCATGAACAGTCACCTCGTGGCTGGGTACTGTGGCAGTTTTCTGACTGACAGCAATGGGAAGGTCATATGGTAATGTGCGGCATGAATCTACAAGTGATAATGACAGGGCCCTCTCATCGTACCCGGATCAGATGGCTGCTAACTGGATTGGATGGCTGACCGGCACAGCTCCGCTACTGAGAACGGGATCGGGAAAGGCAATGTGCAGCAATGTTAGAGATGGAGCGAACACAGGAACGCTGCGTGTCTGTTGCACCGGTCAAGTTGCAAAAAGTCAGTGAGATGGAAAAGAGCCAAGTTGTTGACGTAACTGAGCAGCTGTTGGGCAAACCTTGCGTTTCCATGCAGTTTTTCGAGCCTCAGCGTAACCAGTGGGGATGGATCTATTTCAGCATTTTACTAATGGTGATTTCTATGGAATTCATTAATGTTACAATTGCTCATCATTTCAAACAAACCTTTAAACTTAAGTATCACATTTCAGGATGACGCTAGAGATGTGAATGATACCCCAAATCATGCGCTGGTTGACTTTTCTAAGGATTTTCACTAGGGGACCAAGCTATTTCTAAGAACCAAAATGTCAAAGACTCATGGGTTCAATCGGACCTGTACGCAATCACCTACCACATGCCCAAGCAACGACCCTTAATACTCATGGCATCATGGCAACTATTTTGCATATATTCTGAATACTGATATGAACGATCACAGTCAGGAATCTCTCATTACGTCAATACAAAGCATCGACTTTAGTCTTTGTGCAAGTGAAACAATTGACCGTTTTACAAAAACGCAATTAGGCGCTGTGAAATGAGAACACGCTTCACTCCAGGAGTGTAAGATTGCCATTTCTGCATATTTGAACCCACTAGAAGGCAATCACTGAAATATGCAAACATTCATGAGAAAATAAATGTAGTGGAAAATTTGGTGCATGTCTGCAATCAAGCTTCACGTGCAGATCTAGAAAGGAAGAATGGAGCTAAGACAAATCAAAGTCATATTGAATATCAACCGTATATCAATGGGGTTCCCGAAAACCATCAGAATATACCCGAGAAATAGCATGTGCCTAGATATTAGACATTCAGAAGTCTTTTTACTCTTACTGTTACAAAAATATCTACATAAAATGCGTCAATTCTTCATTGCTCTAACTGTAAGCACTGCAGTGAAAAAGTTTACATAGCCAAACTTTAGACTTTTAAAGTGACACTCCACTTGAAAATATGCTAATTTTCCAGCTCCCCTAGAGTTAAACATTTGATTTTTACAGTTTTGGAATCCATTCAGCCGATATCCGGGTCTGGCAATACCACTTTTAGCATAGCTTAGCATAATCCATTGAATCTGATTAGATCATTAGCATCGCGCTGCAAAAATAACCAAAAGGTTTCGATATTTTCTAGAACGATATAGCTACGAACTATATTCTCATTCTGGGGTAATAATCAAGGACTTTACTACTGTAACATGGCTGCAGGAGGCGCAATGATATTACGCACCGCCCCGAAAATAGTCCCCTTGGTTACTTTCAATAGCAGGGGACTATTTTCGGGCCCTGCGTAATATCATTGCGCCTCCTGCAGCCATGTTACGGCAGCAAAGTCCTTGATTATTACGCCAGAATGACAGTATAGTTCCTAGCCATATCTGCCTAGAAAATCGCAACTTTTAATTTCCGTCGGTCTTAGTACACGATTTAACTACAGAAGAGTCAAGCTTTAAATAGGAAAAATATTGAAATTCTTTGGTTAGTTTTGAGCGCAATGCTAATGGTCTAATCAGATTCTATGGATTATGCTAAGCTATGCTAAATGTGGTACCGCCAGACCCGGAGATCGGCCAAATGGATTCCAAAACGGTAAATATCAAATGTTTAACTCTAGGGGAGCTGGAAAATGAGCATATTTTCAAAAAAAGTGGAGTGTCCCTTTAAGATACATTATGATGAATATGATTTCACTTAAAACATCTCAAGATCTAATGTGTACGCTTTACTTAACAACCCTGCACAACTACAATGATCTGTTTTTTACGAAAGTATCTATTTAATGAAAGTGATTTTCACACAACCAATACCAAATTTAATTTAAATCAAATATATTATAGCCAGTTAGCCAAACGTTAAGTCGTGACATAGGGAAAAAAATCAATATAGTCAGCAGTGCAAACAGTCGATAATTGCAAAAGGAAAGTGAGGGGTGGGGGTGCAAACATAATTTGTTAAGGTGAAACAGCGCATCACCTCACTACAGTATTTCTACATGTGAAACACGAGCTGGGTGGCAGAACTCTGGCAAAAGAAATAATTGATAATTTACATACAAATAGAAACTGTAAAAGAATGGGTTCAGTCTAAAAAAACTGAATGTTTTGAAGTGGCGCTGGCATCCGGCAAAATCAATTCACACTATGAAGAAACCATTTACCTCAGCTGAAGATAATGTGCCTTACTATGAGTTGTCAGATAGTTATCAGTGGGAAATTAGCTGAGAAATACCATTTCCCCCTAAAACAAACAGGTCAAGTGTTCCACATCGCTCCCTAATCAGTGATATCATCATCTGAAGCTTCAAAAGCAAATGTCAACAATTGAAATTGATTTGGGTGGCTTCCTCCAATTGGTCACTTCTAAGATGTCCTGGGGATACAGCAGCATATAAACACTTATATGACTGTTATGTAGCCACTTCTGCACAATAAAAAAGCCTTTGAGTGTTGCAGAACATCACACCTTAAGTTTCTAAAAATCTAAAAATAGTTCCCTTTGTTTTTCTCAACTCTATTAAAACCACAATGATTTCCAGCTGAGAAGACAACAACATGTAAGCCACTTGCGAGTTATTATAAACACAGAGGCACTATCAAGACATTGCTCTTTTAAGCAGCACGGCCAGCCTGTCCAAGCAATTTTGTGAGTTTGTTCAGTAAACCTGTGTGAAAACAGTATTTATAATTGCTATTTCATTGGGTGTCACAAGCTGTGTGGACATTATACACATCAACCTGCAGCTTACAACAGTGCTTTCTTTTTCCTACTAAAGAAATGATGCCATGTGGTTCACAAATGCACATACCAACCCCACATGTAACAGTAGCACTTTGCACCGGCCTGGTTTTCAACACAGCCAGCGCAGAGGACAGATGCACATGCCAGTCAGAACGAGGCTCCTTCAGGAGCCTTGTAAAGACGAGTCTCTCATCTCACTGACACAATCATACTTGCTATTAAGAGACAACTGTTTTTTGTTTGCTTTCTATTCAGTAAATGCATCAATTTGCTGCCAAGGCTGTTTTTTTAAGCATCATGAAACAATTGTTGTTTTATAGCTAGAGTTATAGTGGGATCATAAGGATTTTAGGTGAGGGAAGTTTTTATGCAGTTTCTCATCATTTTGCCTCTTTTCTGTTGCTACTGTCACTTAAACCTAAACAGAACCTAAACAAGTTGTACCATCATGTATAACAAGGATGTTTTTTTTTTACTTTTATTTTATTTCCTATTATAAAGTGCAGTCATACAGTATGTCACAAATTCACATTTTGATGATACAATATTGATGGTACAGTAAAGCATCAAGGTCAGGTCTACAAATAGAAAAGTCGTCCATAGATGTCTTCCATCCTAACAAAAATATATGTGAGGGGAAAGATTCTTATCTCTGCAATACCACATATACATTTGGTAGATAATTACAGAATTTTTTACAATACAAATGACCATTGGAAAATAAATTATAAATAAGTAAATATGAAAAATATAGTCTACATAATAATAATATCAAATGAAAATGTTGGGCAATGGAAGACCAAGGATAATGGTTTTAAGAAGATATCTGGGCATAAACACTTCATAAATTACTGAAGGGTGTAATTATATTAGTAAGAAATGCATGTTTGTGGCCTGGTTTACATTACAGGTCATAATTTTGTGCCTGGACAGTAACTCACATTCATGTTTGTTAAATGACCTACATCTGTCATCTGTGTGAAGAGACTGTCGCTCTGAAGAGCTGCGTGAGCTCATGTGTTTACCACAGATTCACCACACACCCAACCGAATGTACCACAGTTAAAAATGCCACACCTATTACAGCTATTTACTACTTAAATCATAACATGAAATGTCTTTCAAAAAACCAAAGAAACGTCGAGAATCATTTTTTCATTTTGTTTACATTCAATTCTTGAAAAAGTGGAGCATTATACTGAATGACCCTAATTTTGCCCATGCCCATTTTAAAGGAAACATGTTTATCAAAGTCTATTTGCATTTCTTGATTCAGCAAACACTAGTATTCAAAATGAATCACAAAGCATTTAACATTTAGATCCTAACAGTAAGTAGTATGAATTAAAGTAGATTGTTTTAAGTGCAGGTGTATATAAACAACAAACACCATAACTGTACAACAGTCCATTATCCATTATGTGAAATTAAAAAGAAAAACAAATGCACATTAAGCCAAAATTGCTGTCGGTGTTAAATCCTCTCAAATAGATCATTTCTCCAACATACGTTCTAACAATACAACTAGGGCTTCATAACGATTAATCACAACTAATCTTTGCAAAGTTTTAGCTTACATCATAATTGGGTTTACTGTGTATAATATTTATGTATATATAAATATACACACAAAATATATTCATGTATTAAGTATTAATTATGTATATATTAGGGGTGACCCCGAATAGTCGAAGATTCGATGCATCGATAGGAGAAGCCTGATTCGACTACCAATCTCATAGTCGAATCGTCGCAGATGTGTTATGAAATGAGGATCATTTAATTTTGGCCGTATGGGTGCACACATTATCTGATTTCACATATAACAGCTTTCTCACAATATATTAATATACTGCATATTATGATAATGCTGCAAATAATATGTGAAGTAGCAGCTTTCAATAAATATTTTTAAAATGCGTTAATAAATCCAACAACCCCTGTGACCGGACTTCACGTCCATAAGAGGTCTCTATGTTATTAAAGCCTTGCCTCTTTGTTTCGACATTTAAAAGACAAAGCTGGCAAATTAAACTATGTCTTTCGTTCTTTTAATAATTTCTATATTTTATTTTATTTATAATTCACTTTGGGTTATCTGATTTAACTATTTGGCTTGTGTTTTGTTTCCGTGCACTTGAGGCATTTTGCATATTTGTTCTGCACTTTGTTACTTCTGACCTTATTTTATTTAAAAAAATTGTATTTATTATAAACGTAAATTCCGATCTAATTTAAGTATGTAAATTTTGAATAGCTTTTCGTTGTATCGATGTTGCGCTATTGCGTGCTGGCCATGCTTGCGCATGTAATTTAGCCGAACGGTTAGGTGCTCTGCGTCTCATATTTAGGAGTTCATCAAACTAAACATTAAAAAACGGATGTTTTTCGACGAGTATAAGTTTTTAAAATGTATTTAAAACATATATTGTCTATCTTAAAGTTAAACTACAAAACAGGTAAGCCGTTTTTTTTTATTTCGGTGATGAAACGGAAACTAGTATCTGCACCGAACCTATTTCTGCCTGACACGAATGTCTTTCTTGTGATTTAATATTATGGTCAGTCGGTGTTCACTTTCAAATTATAGCAAAGAGATTCCTGAAATAAATAATATCATCCGGTCTTTCTGTATCTAAAGTGAATACAGAGATGATCAAAGTCAAAGCAAGCAAGCAGGTATTTCTGCGCTAAATAATAACGCGTAGTGTCTATATAATCATTAATTTCAGTGTTTTTCTTGTTATAAATTAACGTTTAATGAATTGTATATAAAGATTAGTTTTTATCATTTACAGTCACAATCACAAATTATTTGTCATTTCTCATTTGTCGGGTTTTTTTGGTCATGACTGCTTTGACGCGCTATCTCCAAATTAAATAAAAACACGTAATTGTAGCCGGAGTTTCCAAGGCAGGATTACCTTTGTTATTTTTTTAGGTTTAGTTATCAAAATGTATTTTTGTGTGATGTTCTGTAGATCGTGGCTTTAAAATGTTATGAGGAATAATTAAACAAATGTTGCCTTACATTTTACCTTAAAAAAAAATATATATAAATGCATCGTCAGTTTTGTCTTCGTTTATTACTTGAAAGACAGTTTTGGTCACTTTATCAGACAGTTGTTTATGTGTGCTGTTTGTGAAAGAAAATAAAAGTTACCAATTTGTACCTGGTCTGGCCCCCTCCCAACCCATGCATACAAACATAGATGATTCGACTATCGGTCGACTATGGAAAGATTCGAAAATTCTGATTCGAATATGTAAATCCTTAGTCGAGGACACCCCTAGTATATATACACACACACATGTAAATATTTTTAAATATATACATGCATGTGTGTGTATTTATATATACATAATTATAATACAAAGTATAGACATATATGATGTAAACAAAAACTTTTATTCTGCAAACAATTAGTTGCGATTAATCATTATGCAGCCCTAATTCCAACTGTACATTTATTTGAAGTTTCCTAAAAACAGTGGTTCTCAAAATGTGGTACATGGACTGCAACCAGGTGGTAAACGGCACATACACTATTTACACTATTAAAAATAAACATAGGATTTCATGGCTGATTACAGATTTGCTTCTGTATAGCTTAGTGGTTGAGCATTGTGTCAGCAGCACAAAAGGTCATGGGTTCAAACCCAGGAAACACACATGATGATAAAAATGTCTACCGTGTCAGCACAAGTTGCTTTTGATAAAAGCGTCTGCAAAATGCATGTAAATTTAATTTAAAAAAAATAACTGTAAGACTTATGCCTAGGACGTTTACATCAGCAGTGGCGAATGAAAATAGGTAGTGTTAAAATACTATTTTATTTAAAACAAAAAGCCAGGGGCAATCGACAACAGCAAGAAATATTATTCAGCCTGACCTCAAAATCTGTGAGCATCTCTGCTTGATTTTTGAAGGTTAAATAGAAGTCAGCATGGTATTTATAATGAACATTTGCACCAATTCCAATACATATAAATACTGGATTGCAAAAATAAAAATGGTTTGCCAAATACCATATTAGGTCTAACACCATCAAAAATTATCTTAAACACAAAATTTTGACCTCAATAAAAACCACATGATGACACTGATACTAACAGTCCTTATGTTTAAGCTATTATAACAAGACAAAGCTGGAAATACATTTGAAAGAACATTGATGGGACTAAATTACACCAAGCTTATCTTATCTTGTTTAACAACACAAAAAATAACTCCGTATTCCAACCCTATCTACTACATACAAATCTATCATATCAGACATCTTGTGCATACCGAACCTCATGTCAGTGATTCAAGCAGCAAATTCAAAACAAACATGATGGGAATATAAAAATCAGACCCCATGTTAGCATCTCTATTCTTTCAGCTCCATTTAGTCCCATCACATTCACATTCTGTTTATTTCTACTGTAATTAACAGAGGCCTGTCTCTTACTGAGACTCTGCATAGAGGTAAAGGTACATTATGCAGCGTTTTGCTATGCTAATCCAGGTAATTTGCTTCATGCTGAGCACACTTCCCCAGCGTCTTGATTAACGTTTCATATTCCTGCATTAGTAACCCGATCGAGATATGACACCCGCCATCTCGTGCATTAGTTCTTAGAAAGACCACTCTTCCTGAAATCCTTCATTTGGTCAAAGATTGCTCAATTCCCTGCAAATCTGCACATTTGGGAAGCTGTTCAGCACAAAACGCGTAAGCCTCTTTATAGCAGATTGGAACGGGTGGCCGCACAAGTCCACGGACAATCTGAGCCTGTTTTTGCGGATAACAGTCCCTGCGTCAGATACACATGGCCTAGATATAAACCAAAACACTACCAGATAGAAAACAGCGCCGGGGCTCTGTGTTCATTCATGCGAATCTCTTTATGAATAACACCGGAGGGGGGTGTCGGAGGTCTTATCAAGAGCAAAATGACTTATGATGATAGCAGCAGAGCCCTTATTACGTCAACTGACACCATAAAGACATAAAGCACATTGAGCTGTTATATAGAGTAACTATAGAGATAGTCTTGATCTTTCTGTCCTGGAGGAAGAACAACACGATTAAAGTCAAACTGTTGGAAATATAAAGATTTCTGAGAAATCTGTAAGGCAAAATTTCCCCCTCATATTCTCCATCAACCATGATAATCTCTTGGCTCACCGTGCTTGAATCCTGATCTGTCTGAGTGGAATCATGCTGTTTGATTCATTCATTTGTGTGCGCCTGTCAAAGGGAGTGCTGGAAATATCTCATTTTCCTTTCAGCCAATACCTCATCCGTCAATGGGAACAAAAGGTCAGACACATTACAGTGGTCTGAGTGAGTGTGTTCAAACCCAACCGCTGCTAACCTGAGATGAACAATAACATCACCTCGAACAGTAAATAGAATTCATTTCAGGGTCTAAATGCACTGCGTTGCCACAGGGGGAAAAACAGTTCTATGGAAAAATTAAATGTTTTACAAAATACTCAAAAACCTTTGTTTACCTTAGCATTAGGTAAAAATTACCCCCCAACAAAAACAGCTCTTTTTTGTGTGTTAGTCAATAGGAAAGCGATAATATTAAAGATCTTGATTCTTTCTTTAGCAATGAGATGAAATGAAAACACAGATAGAGACCTTTGGTTGTATTTTTCTCCTAGTAATCTCAAATGTGTTAAGATTTTCTAAGACCAAACATGAATTCCTACATTTCTTATCAAATTCATTGAGCAATGCTAACCGTATTTACTTCATAAAGCTCTACATTTTTACTGTATGTCTACACACATAATATGTATATATAGATAAGTAATTCTACCGCTCCACGTATGTAGGCGCATCCGACATTTTGGAATGGTCCGGTATCAGACGTCACTCAGTTCTCCTGGATACTCGTAAACCCTGCAGAGATTTAAATTTCCTAATATATTAAAATTCCCAAAAAATGGGCTAACCTTTTGACAGGTTTTTAAATGCATTAACTTAATATTAAAGGTTTTTAAACTATAGTAACTTGTGCTGTGATGGATCGCAATTGATCCGTGATACGTACAGTTCACAACCCACGATTCAGCTTGCATGTGATTTGCGGATTAATACGCAAATTTAATAGGGAAAATATATAATTTGCATGTGTTTCAAAGGCTTGCAAATGTTAACATTCAAGTGATTTTAAACAATTTAACTCTTGATATGTAAACTTTAGAGAGACTTGCGCTACTGTGTCTCATACTGCGAAGTGCACACATGGAGGGCCGCATTAAAAAAAGCTAGCGAACACAAAATCTTTCTGTTCTTGACAGGGCACATACAAACAAAATCATCTCCACAGTATTCTTTTTCTAATAAAAACATGTGTTTATGTCTTAAGTGTATGTATCGATTAAAGTCAGAAACCAGTCTGCGCGTATTTGGTCTTAAAGAGACAGTAACCTCAATTAACCTACTTGAGTCTGTATCATCGATGTTAATCAAACAACCCAAGACAAAGAGAAAATCACTTCTGTAGCTTTAAAAAAATTATAATTATATTTAATTCATACAATAAAGACAATGTAATTATTCATTTGATTCAATTTCTGTACCTTAAGCTAATTTTGAATCTTATAATGTGCAACGTTGTTCTTTTTATAAATGTTTGTCATTTCTTTATTTGTTATTACAGTATTTTTTCGGTCTATGTCGCGTTTTTTTCATAACTTGGCTGGTGCTGCGTCTTATAGTCAGGTGTGCCTTTTAAGTCAGTAAGAATTATTTTTGACATTTATGAGGCAAGAGACAACATTACCGTCTACAGCCGCGACTGCGAGAGTATGTTGAGGTCTGTATTTATGTAATTCAATGGATTCTGTAACGTGGAATGACGAGTAAGCAAACTTCACGCTAGTTGGCTTGTTCGGTTAATTAAGCCGATTCAACCTTCCAGGTAAGTTCTGTATGCTATGGTTTATCGTTTAAATAACTGATAATATTACTTTAACGTACAGACATCTATTCAGCCTGCTGTTCTGTCTGCTATTGTTTAGCTGAATAACTTGCCATCCCAGATTAAATGTCTGTTCTTTGGCGTGGACTTTGTGAAATCATTTTCTAAATAAACACGACGTATAGTCCACTGTGACTTATATATGTTATTTTGTCTTAATGACGCATTTTTGAATGATGTGGCTTATATTCGGGTGCGGCTTATAGTCCGGAAAGTACGGTATATTTTTAACAGCCCTTTTGCTGATCCAAAAAATTTTCCGATCCGTGCCTCAAAAACCGTAATGTGATCCGAACCGTGAGTTTTGTGATCCATCACACCCCTTATAGTAACTTTAAACGTCATTGTCGCGTTAGCAAACACTTTTGTCTTGGTATATTGTGCTTGGTATAATGTGTATAACTACTGTTGCGGACATATATATCTAAACATATCTCATTTTATTTCTCTATTTTTAAAACAAACATCTGAGACAATGTTGACACCTGAAAGAAACATAATGGGGAGAATAACTTCAATAAGGTAGAAAAGAAAAACGTCTGAGCAATACAATTTTCCTCTTTCTGACACGTTCACATTGCACATTTCACATTCTCAGACACTTCTGGGTACTGAATGATATCTAGTATCACTTCTGCACTAAACTGAAGATTTAGGCAATAAAAGTGTCTGTTTTCTTGGTTGACAGGCTGAGCAGAAACCCTGGCGATCTCTTGACAGCACAGAAGATCCCAGTGATGATGCAAGCCCAGACCTCAGGCCCAGCCGCAGTGAGTCAGAGCAGAGCAGGCTGTTCGAATCACAAAAACTCGTCTATTATTACACCACACATGTCACAACTCTCAGTGGCCTGCAAGAGCTTGACACACACACCAAACAGCTGCAGACACTAATACATAAACACATCATCCTCTGAGACAACACAGAGATAATAAAGAGAGTGCTTATGTGGATACATACACGACTGATTGCAAACACTTCTGTATGACACTTTTCAATGTGCAGACTCTTACTACAACAACTGCTAACAAAGGAAGTGTATTCGCTGTTTAAAACCATTGTGATAATTTGCTACATTTGGATAATGCTTCTGATGATACAAAGTGCAAATTCAATTTCACAGCACTTTTTTTTTTTGTAAAGTTAAAGGCAAAGTTTCTTATTTATGAAAGACAACCAAAACTAGTTCCTCTGTAAATCCTTTCCAAAGCTATTCTTGTGGAAATGGGTCAATTTAATATACAAATCAGGGCTCTACACTAACTTTTTGCACTGGTTGCACTGGTGCGCCTAACTTTTTTCTTAGGTGCACCAGCACAAAAGTTAGGTGCACCCAAATTGTTGACCGCATTGCATTTATAGTTCACCCAAAAATGAAAATTCAAGAGCCCCATTTACTTCCATAGTATTATTTTTTCCTACTATGGAAGTGAATGGGGCTTATTCTTGGTTTGGTTACAAACATTCCCCAAAATATCTTGCTTCGTGTTCATCAGAACAACAAAATGTATACAGGTTTGTAACAAAATAAGGGAGAGTTAATGATGACAGAATTTTTATTTTTGCGTGAACTATCCCTTTAACACAGCAGTTTAGAACCCATGGGGGTTTAATGTACAGATTAAACATGTAGGCTATTTTATCATTTTCATGCTGTCATTCCATTTTCCTTATATGAGTCCTGTTTGATAACCCGCATTCGCACAATAAAAATAACACTTTACCCGTTATCCGACATCAGCATCAATTTATTTCATACCCGCCCGTTTGACATAAAGACTGCGACCGGCCGCACCGCAAATCGTGAAGTAAGCAGAAACCTTTAAAGCTGCATAATTACAGCAAATTTTTTACAGTGTATATTTACTTATTTTTTTATATTCTATATTATATATATATACATTTTAAAAAATATATATATATATAAATAAAAAATGTCTGAAGTGCATACATGTATGTGTGTTTGTTTAAATGTACATAATATTTACACACACATATATTATGCAAAAATTTACTTTTATTTTGTATGCGATTAATCGGGATTAATCTTTGCCCAGCACTACAAGGCTGTGCGCTTGACCATGCGGTAACATTTGCCTACATGAAAAAAACAGACTATACTCCAGGCTAGAAAAGCAATAATGAAGGCCCATCTCTGAAACAAAAGCAGGTCGTATTAAAGCATGCAAAGGAGATCATATGAATTCAAATTAATTAGCCACCCCGTAACACAGTAACAAATTACCATAAGATTTTGACTTCCCATAAGAATGAACAAGCTACAAAGAAATTCGTTTAACTTTCGTTAATGCTGACTGAGGTCCATTATTCGAATCAATGTTATTATGCCATGCCCATGCTGCCACCCATGCACGCTGCAGTTCAGTTCGGTGTGCTAATGGCTAATTCTTCACCTTGGAACACCTCTGCGTTTTACCATGAAAGAGACGCAGCGAGCAGAAAGCGAAGACCACACACAGGTGCACGACAGCGGCAGCAGAAGTGAAGGTGACTGGACGAGACGAAGCGGGCAGGGCGGCTCTGACTGAGCTGAAAAATGAATGCAGCAAGCGGGCGGTGCTTTAGGGCCACTTTCCAGCACTAAAGACCAACAAGATCAATTACAGAGTGGAGATGTTTCTCAGCGCCACAGCGAGCGGCACCTTAATGAGAGAGGTTTCCATTACCTCCATAAATGGCCTAAGAGAGACGCACTGATGAAGCAAGAGCCGTAATAGCCTTTCTCTCTTTTCTTCCCTAATGACACTGCAAGTGGATTACACTGCCAATCCAGCCATCCGCCGTGTTTATCATTTATGTAAATAAAGTCAGCACCGCTGACAGTGCGGGAAGGAGGCTGAAACTGAGGCGCGACGGGCGAGAGCAGAGAGGAGGGCGTGGCCTCTGCGGCTTTTTGTAAGGTGTGATGGGGAGGAAAATAAATATTATCTGGTTGTTTTGATAGCTGCCGCATTAAGCAAAACTGGTGTAAATTGTGAAATGCCTAACTGGACGCTACTTCAAAACTGTAGCTTATCCTGTTACAAACTACACCGAAAATCAAACAGTTAAACTACAGTGAAACTATCCCTTTAAAGGGTAGTTGCGAAACTATAAGCAGATACTAGGGGTGGGCGATAAACAAAATTGTACTGTTTGTACACATATTTAAGCACCACAGTTTTAAAACAAGTGACATTAAGCTATTGAAACACAAACAACTGTGCTAAATGCGTGCGCTATTTCTGTGTGAGAGGAGCGTGCAAGTTGCGCATCCGCTCATTAAGCTCGTGAGTTTTTTAGCCTTAAATGCATATATGCATCAAAATTCTTGTCTTTGCAAGTATCCTCATAAACACGACCATTTAGGTCTTAAAGGTGCTCTAAGCGAATTGAAGCGTTTTAGACCATAAAACATTTTTTGTTACATACCGGAAACATCTCCTCACTATCTGCTTGCTGCCTGTCCGCTGATCAAACTGTAAAAAAACGCGATCTCTGTAGACAGCCCAGGCTTCACAAACGGCAATATCAACAAATGGCCAAACCTAGCCAGCACAAAACAAAACAAAGTATTCCAGCCAATAAACGGCAAGAAGGATTTGGGGGTGGGGGTTGGGCGCGTTCATGAAAGCACGGAAGGGAGGGGGAGGGGGAGGAGTTAGCTACGCTCTGTCTGTTTGAAAACAGTTCAAACATCAACAGGAAGTGACGTCGCACATTATTCGCTTAGAGCGCCTTTAAGAGAAAGTAAACAGCTAGAGAAAACGCATGTGTAACATGTAGAAAATGTGTAACATGTGGTCTTAAAGGGATAGTTCGGCCAAAAATGATATTAAACCCATGATTTACTCACCCCCAAGCTGTCCGAGTTGCATATAACCATCGTTTTTCAGACAAACACATTTTCGGATATTTTTTTTTTAATGTTTTAGATCTTTCAGTTGATTAAATTTAATGTTACGGGGTCCACCCATAGTCCACGACCTTCAAGTCCAAAAAAAGTGCGCTACCGGAAGGTATTTATTTTCGTTAATAAAGTTTTAAATATGGATATTTCTACAACAACACCGCGCGGATTACCCTCAGAAGACCTTTGTTTATCATCCTGGAGCCGTTTATATTTAATTTGTGAAGGATGGACGGACTTTTTTTGGACTTGAAGGTCGTGGACTATGGGTGGACCCCGTAACATTAGATTTAATCAACTGAAAGATCTAAAACATTTGATAAAATATCCGAAAATGTGTTTGTCTGAATAACGATGGACATATGCAACTCGGACAGCTTGGGGGTGAGTAAATCATGGGTTTAATATCATTTTTGCCCGAACTATCCCTTTAAAGGGGCAGTTACCTAATTTTGCTCCTGTCTGTCACTCATGTTATTCAATCAGCATTGAGAAAAATCTCTTACTGGCTACATTGATGCTATTTGGAAAAGTATAAAGACAGAACGATTAATAAAAATGGTAAAATATGTTGTTTTTATATCACACAAAAACAATCAACTAGGGATGCACCAAATATTCGGCAGTCATTGTTGGCGGTGTGAAAGCATTTTTAAGTGTCTGAGAGAGATGCTTTTTTGCTTTTTTTTAGCCAAATAGTTTTGTTTGCCAAACATTTGGTGTCTCTAAAACCAACAAAACAAGACCCAATACATTTACATTTAATTCAACCAAAAAAAAGCTATCTGAAAGAACCTGTTCCTGTAGCGCAATTGGTTGAGAATTTCACTTGCAGGATAAAAGGTTGTTCAAACCCCAAGGTAAACACACATACACAAAACCTTGATTTAAATATAATGCACAAAAACAATTCGCTAAAATTAAATCAGTAAAATAGTATAGAATCGTCTCATGCAACCCAATATAAAAGTATCTTTTTACTTTAAAGGGGACATTTCATTTTTTTAGGATGTCAACTTAATCTTTGGTGTCCCCAGAGTACATATGTGAAGTTTTAACTCAAAATACCATATAGATTATATTTTATAGCATGTAAAAATTGCCACTATGTAGGTGTGAGCGAAAATGTGCCGTTTTTTGGTGTGTCCTTCTAAATGCAAATGAGCTGATCTCTGCACTAAATGGCAGTGTTGTGGTTGGAAAGTACAAATTATGGTGCTATTATCCCCTTCTGACATCACAGGGGGAGACAAATTTCAATGACCTAATTTTACACATGCTTGCAAAGAATGGTTTACCAAAACTAAGTTACTGGGTTATTTTGAAGGCCGATACCGATACAAATGTTTGATGGTTTTGCAATCCGATATTCCGATATATCGGCCGATATATTTTTTTTTTCAGAAACTCGCAACAAAACATTAACAGATTTCCCTAACATTAGTTATTTGTAGTTATTTATGAGTTTTAACTAAAATAATATGATAATGCATTTTTTTTTACTTGTTTCTTTTATTGTCACAACAGAACAGAAGAACAACAAAAATTATTGACAGTAATAATTGCAAAAAATAATGATGACATTATTACTATCATCTTCATTTATATTATCATTAAACAAGATAAAGGTCACTCCTAAATGTTTGTGTGCGTGTGTAATAATTAGTCCCTATATTGCCTCATAAGCTACCTTATAATTGCCGTATACCCGAATATAAGACGACCCCCCCATTTTTCAAACTAATTTTATTTAAAAAAAAAATATTATTCCTCTCTCTCTCTGCATCTCTGTGTTTCGTCCGGGTTTTTTTTTAAATATTCATTTATCGGCCATTATGAATGCTGATACCGATAGTTTGTAAAACACCTAATATCGGCCGATAATATCGGCCTGCCGATATATCGGTCGGGCTCTAATCTTTTCCACATTTTCTAGATTGATAGAAGCACTGGGGACCCAATTATAGCAAACATGGAAAAAGTCTGAAACATTTAAGTTACTGAAGAATGTAGTTAAGTCAGTGGTGTTGCTGTTTTTAGTTGTTTACTCTCCGGCACCTGTGAGGACATCATCTGTGTGTTCTCACTTAATATTCAGGTGATAGCAAATGCCTTCCACTTCTGCATCAGACTTTTTTTTTAGCATACACCATCTGACTGAAGAGGGATAAAAACACATCAGCAGAAAAACACACAAGTGGCAATAATCCTCTGCCCTCAATACTTATGCTGTGCAATAAGCAAACTGAGCTTATCAGGAGCAACCACCACTCCTTTTAATAGCCAGCATGATGCAGTCCTATTCAGACAGGTTTCAGTTCCTGCTTTTTTCAAGAGCTTTACTGTAAGTGTGTATATGAATATGCATGTGGGTCCAGCTTTCTCTATTCCATGCAGGATACAAGCGAAGGTATCCGGATGGCACGCAAGCGCACTGATGCCTTTACTCTCGTTTTGTTTTTACTAGCGCCACTGAATTACTTCTGCAGTGGTTCGATTTGTGAGGTTGTTTATCAGCCAGAACACAATGTGCTCCGTGTGCGACTGTGCCAGGAGACTTGAAGTGTCAATGATGCGGGCCTTCATTACAAATTCAAAGAAGCAAAAACCTAATAAAGTTCTCCGCTGTCAGAAGCAACTCCCTGACATACAGAGCAGCATGCAGACCACAGGCTATGTGATTCAGCTGACCTTATGAAATCATGACCCATAGGCACAGTGAATCATAGTGCATGTTTCAGGCAAAACCCTCAGTTTACATACCAAACTATGATGTCTGGAAACTAAAAGATGTTAAAAGGCTCTACAGTTATTCTATCGACAAACTGTAAAATTAATTATTTCAAGTTTTGTATCCAGATAATTCCTACACGAGCTTCTCTCTAAAGAGCCAAACATCCCATTATGAGAATTTCTGGTGTTAAAAATTAATCAGCACGTTTAAATCTAAACACTGGGCATTCAGATGTGCATTTAAGCAAAGCTGTGTCTCAGGAAAAGGGATTATGTAAATATTAGCTGTTGACACAAGAGCACGGCTATATTTTAGCTAACTGACAGGCTGAGCTGATGAGAAACAGGCGATAACAAAATCAACCATGGACGCTAATGTCAACTGATGTAAATTGTCCCTCTCCTTCTCTTACAGCCAAAAGCCATAGTTCAACGACAAGGACTGATAAAACAACACTCATATAACTTCACTATAGAAAGGCACAACAAGGCCATGAACTCAAAAATGAGCATTATTTAAAGAGAAATTTCTTCATTTCTGCACAACTAGTGGAGTGGACAGTCCAACTCTTAATGCACATATTGGTTAAATGTTTTTATGTTCATCATCCCTAACTCAAACCTACTGATACAGCTGGTGGCACAAAAATGGCACATTTCACCTTTTAAAGGTGCAATGTGGGACATTTACGGTACATTCACACGGGGCGTAAGCGTTAACGATTCCCATTCACTTTTAATAGGTGACGCCATGCGCTGCCGAACTGAATTGTGGATCCATCGGCGCCGCGTCAGTGCTGTTGCTCGCAGCAGAAGTTGAATGCGTGTGTAAGCCAATCATATCGCCTTATGCAAATTCCTAGGCAGAGCCAGCCAATTACATTTATGGAAGACCGGAGCGTTTGTTCCGTCCACTGTGACTGGCCATTGGCCACGCTTCAGACAAGCCTTCCGTGTGAATGTACCGTTAGAAGGATTGTTTGACAGAAATGCAATATAATATACATTACTATATTATCAGTGGTGTATAAGACCTTACATAATGAACTGTATTGTTTTAATTACCTTAGAATGAGCCGTTATTATTTACATACACCTCAGGTCCCTTTACATGGCAGTCGCAGTCATGTTTCTATGGTAGCCCTTATCGGACAAACTGTTTGCAGATTGCGTTTTGTCCCTATGTTGTCTCAGACGATGACTTGTTTGTCCTGTGGCAGCTGCTGTAGCTTCTCTTTGCGTTTTGAAATTGAGGTTGGTTGCAATTCGCAATCTTAAAGGGACACTCCACTTTTTTTGAAAATAGGCTCATTTTCCAGCTCCCTAGAGTTAAACATTTGAGTTTTACCATTTTGAAATCCATTCAGCTGATCTCCGGGTCTGGCGGTACTACTTTTAGCATAGCTTAGCACAATGAATTGAATCTGATTAGACCATTAGCATTGCGCTCAAAAATGACCAAAGAGTTTCGATAGTTTCCTATTTAAAACTTGACTCTTCTGGAGTTACATTGTATACGAAGACAACGGAAATTTTAAGTTGCAATTTTCTAGGGAGTTATGGCTAGAAACTATACTCTCATTCTGACGTAATAATCAAGGACTTGACTGCCGCAACATGACTCCAGCAAGCGCAATGATATTACGTAGCGCCCGAAAATAGTCCCCTTGGTTACTTTGAATAGATAAGCTCAAACGGCTCTGCTAAGCTAAGCTGCTGTCGAATCACAACAAACTAAACAAGCTACACAATTAAAACTCATTACGTATTTCTGAAGGAGGGACTTCAAAGAACAAGGAAGACATCAGCCCGTTTTTAGGACAGGGAAAATAACGCTAGAGATAAAGTAAATTGTGTGAAAAATACTGCGTTTTTTAAACGTGAAACATGAACACATGTTATATTGCGCACTGTAAACACAATCAAAGCTTTAAAAATACAGAAAGAACGGGACCTTTAAATTGCATTAAACTGTAAATAATTACTTAGGCATTGTGAATGAAAGCCATGCCTGTCCCTTTAAGTTTGTAAAGTATTTAATTTTTTTATTTTTAGGTAAAGTGTCCCTTTAAAGCAAGATAAAACAATTCAGGTGGGAAATTCAATCATGTAGAGTGATGTTTAATTTGGGCTACCGTGTGAATCCTTTTATGGTCAACATGCCTTGTCAGAAAGCCAACGTTGGACGTCCAAAAGGCATTCCTAAACCAACACGAAATCTACACTCATGCCACCACCCCAGACACTCCGGGCACCACACATATCCAGACATCTTTATCATGTGAAATTCAAGCTTGTTAGTATACATCAGCTGGCCAACACGCTTACTACGGCTCAATATCCAAGTCGCAAGTCTCACTGCCATTTCACGCTAAAGGCCGAATAAAGGCAGACCTCACTGGTCTCTCCTACAGAATGTTCTAGATTCTGCCCCAAGGCCACTCAGGACATTATCATGAGAACTCACAGGAAAGGCCATTGTGTTTACAAGAGGCAATTTCCTCCTTCAAATCCTTTTGTGTTTCCCTGTTAATGCAAATGGACCGGACACGGCACGTCCCCGCGAATAGATGAGAGGAAAGCCGACTCTAACTTTTAACGGGAGGGATCCGTGTGGTACAGAAACCACTTACGGGATAAGGCCGCCTGAACTATCTTTTAAAATGTAAAAGCCCTCTTGTTCTAAATTAAGATCATGGTAACTACTCGTGGCTGTTAGCATCAACACGCACCCCAACCTCTACCTCAACCTCATATGTCACTGCATCGCCTGAGGTAAAGTAAGGGATGTGGAACATGCGTTGATAACGTCCCACAGTAAATCATGTAAGAGGTGCTTAGTCATGTCATGAGAAGATATTAAATATTTATTACGCTGCTCGCTTGAACACTTGATCCTGATTGGTCAACTGCACACAACTTTTTATAAGATGATTGTTACAATGTATAACCCTGACAGCCAGTTTCCTACATAAATGCTTGTTTCATATCTTTTAAAGCACTCTATAAAATGATTTCAACTTATGAATATTTTAAATCAATTTATTTACTTATTTGGTAAGTAGCCCTGTAAATCTTGATGCCGGAGACCCTGAGGCATCTTTAACAACTAACCAATAAAGAGAAACTGCTTTCTAAGAGCCGCATAATTATTAATCAACACTTCACTCTTATAATGTGAAACACTAGCGACGATACAACTACGACAAGTGAGATAACTCCCAGCATGGGCAAAATTAACTCATTTAAATGAAGGGAATCACTACAAACCACAAGTGTATTTGACAGATATAAATCAAATTGAGAATTCAAACTGGTGACTGATATTTAATGTGCCACCAAAATACAGAAAGTGCTTTGAATTATTGATAAGCAGGGAGCAGGACGATTTTAAACAGCTCTGCTCCCCATCAATCATTCATGCGCTTTCCAGCGAAAACACTTCACTCCCTCAAGTGTCGGATCTCACTTAAAGGTGGAGGGCCTATGCTCAGATATCTCACTTCATTTGAAGGATTAAAATAAACCAGACAATTAGGGTTTGTTTTCACTCCTGAACAAAGCCTGGGTCGCAGCTTATTGAATCTGTTTGGTCAAAGTGTCTTTAAATAATGCAACATTTATTGATTTGAACAATTTGTGTGGATTATCAAATAACTAATCTGCCACCAATTGTCCACCCTGTAAACCCACTTATAAGTACCAGGGCTCCAGACTAACTTTTTTCACTAGGAGCACAGTGGCCCCCAACTGAAAATTTTAGGGGCGCAACCAGAAAATTTAGGGGCACACATTGTAAATCAGTATGCTTACCAAATTTTCACATTTCTAGTAATTTCCACTGTATTACTAATAAATACTTTAATGATAGATGCAGAAAGTACAATGTGCTGTTTCAAATTTAGTGTCACATAACAAAAAAAAGGGTCAAATTTATTGGTCGCACATGTGCAACTGGATGTAAAATTCAATGGCACGCTCTCAAATTTTGGTGGCAAATGCCACCATTTGGTGGCAGTCTGGAGCCCTGCAGTACACCTTTTTTTAAATTGGATGATGACTTGCTGGCTGTCTTATGGCGCTTTTCCAGTACCGCTTACTTTTGGGGGTTCTCCACTGTGTACAGTCCCTAATACCTGGGACTTTTTTAGTACCACTTTAGGTTCCAGGCAGGCTTCATCAATACGAAAACATGACATGTAAACACTGCAAATCACAGATTAGTCAGAGAGAATTATCACTACCAGTGTCATTGCTAAAATGTAAGATTGGCTGACCCTCGTACACCGTCGAGCAAACCAAGTGATGTCAACATCTGCGCTTTCTTGCACGAGTTTATTTCAAAATACCCTTTGAAAGAGTCTCTCTGCTGTCATTCAAACACGAGCGGCAGTAATTATGAGTTTATATGGACGCAAACTAATATTATGTCGGAGTCCACCGCTTGTTTAGCAAGTATACATGCTGCACAGAGTTTTGTACCTGTGTATGTTAGAGCTTTCTATGAATTTTCAGCGCAATTGATGAAATAGGATCGCACAACTTTCACGCTTTCAAAACGAAACTATGGAGAACACCCGCAGTAGTTTTATCAATGAAAGGCTAAAAATAGCGCTGTTCACCGTATGTTCACGCCAGAAGTCAAAAAAAGACGTAAAATTTGTGTTTAATACCTCAGATTAGATAAATGGGCGGAGGGAAGGCGGTCGCGTGTGGCTGTTCGAACACATTCAACCACATTGCGTTCCGCAGCTCCAAAGCGATCCGATCGAAAGTGGTTTTGACTACCTCTGGATGTGGTTGAAAGTGGTCGAAAGTGGACGCGTTCAAAACGTTTTGAACACCGTTTACACCTGGCATCAACGTCGTCCACTTGTGGTCCGATCGACGAAAACGCATGTTAATGCCAAGTGTAAACAGCCTCTTTGTTGCGCATTTATTTATTTCGCAATGATCCGTTTACGATTATGTCAGCAATAGAGGCGCTGCAACTATAACGGTAAGTCTGTAATCCCACCCACTTTGAAGTGGTTCTAAACTGCAGTGAAGCAGTGAAGCAAACCGAGCCGATGAAAAGCGAGCTGGGCCACGTTGTGCCCAGCCGCATTGTTCTAAGCAACAGAACAGTGCCATTAAAGTCCTGTATAATTACATGTAACAACAAGCAACATTAGTGTGACTGTTTACAGTATTTAAAAGGAGATTCAAAACAGACCGATTTTTTTAACACAACACCATTTCAGTGCACCAATTAAACCACCACCCCCAAAAAATTCAAGTTCAATAACAATAAATAGGTACAATTCAACAATAACTAGTAAAATCAATGACTCAGTTGTTTGGATTATTACTTGATAAGCAAGCCAGCCGTTGTGGCCCACCCATCATACACAAAGCATTTAACAACTTTCTTAATTTTTCATTTGAAGTTACAAAGGCAAACATTTGCTAGTTTGTCTCATTACAAACCAACTATATCAAGAGTGGAATGAGTTTCCCATTAGGCAAATATTTTCTATTAGGTCAGGCAGTCATAATCAAACTGAACGCTTGCTCTCTATCCCTCTATCTCTCACACCCACTCGGACTAATGGAACACAGAGTGACTCTCAAAGTCTTTTGGTGCCAATCTTCCAATTAGTGTCTGTATACAAGTGCTTTCTGGCCTGGCATCAAGACATCAAAGGCTGGCAGCCCTTTAGCGATGAAGTCTACCTTCCAACATCAGAGCTAGTCATTGTCTTCAGTCGTCAATGAAACCTACAAACTAGGGAAGGCGACCAAAATTATTCGGCCGAAAAAGGGAAATAAATTTTACTGAATAATGAGGTCTTTGATGACACGATCAAATAGCAACCAGCGGAGAGTGAGAGACACGTCGGCGCAAATGCAGCAAACATGTTGGTGAAAGCATTTTAAAGTGTCAGAGAAAGACGTGGAAACATACAGCACTACAAATTTCATTTATCATCTAAAGTTAAGATATCCTGAACACCATGCCGTGTATGAGAAAGACACGACGGCGGCAATCCTGGGTATTTGTCTGCTGAATGCACAATGGGAGACTTTAGCTCTTCATCCCATGTCATGAGCATCAGCAGTGCGAAATAAAAACTTTCTAAAATCAGTAAAGTTTTACAATGACAAACACGCTTATATCAAGTTCAGACTCGGAAGAACGAACTCCTGACGCGAAATGTAGTAGTAATGAGTATGTTATTTGCATTTTTCGCGGGAATAAAAGATTGGATTAATATCCTTTTATCCCAGACTCATTTATGTGGTTGAATGTAAATAGAACAGTTTTAGCAAGTCTGAAATATATATATATATCTGACAAGAGAAGTTACCAGATGTAAGGCCCTATAATGACTGTTAGAATGGAATGTAAAAAAAATCATTGTTAAATAATGTGAAATAAATATAGTAAAAAGGACATTCTGAATGTAACTTGTGCAATGGTAAGAAAAATTGGCAAAATTTAAAATAAAATAAATATTATTCGTTATTCAAGTTTTTCTTTTTATTTGGCTTGGCTTCGGCCAAGAATTTTCCTTTTGGTGCATCCCTACCACAAATATCAGGCAGTTTTTGGGTCAGGAAAATGTAAGATTCAGGAAATGAGATGCTTAGATGAAAAAGTCGCTAAACGTCACCTGTGTCAAAAATATGTTCATCAAATATCTTTGCTTCAAATCCACTCAATCCCAGCCTCACGTCATTCAGAAATATTGTTTTTTGGCAGAATCCATTAAAAGGGTTTTGCAGAGAAAACAAAGTCAAATTTGTCAAATGCCAATAAAGTGACATTTATGAAAATAAGGCATTTCAGTTACTGACTAATAACCTATTCATTGTCATTAAAGTGGAATTACTAAACCTTTACATAGATAAAAATGCTAATTTACAAAAACATAGACGCACTTAGAGGGTTTTGCATCAAATATACAGCTGATAACATCGTAATCTCTCAAAGGGACCATCTGTAGTCACAGTTTAAGCATAATGTTTTATACACATCTAAAGCAAACTGCCACATCCATTTAAACAAGAAAAGTTTAAACTGTCTATTCATTGTTTAAAGATAAATCAATCCAACATCGTGACAGTGCAGACACACTCTCTGTACCTCATACAGCATGCTCTGTTTTAAAGGAAAAGGTTACTATTACAGGGTGGTAACGTCAATGATTTAGGGAACCCCTTCTGATGTCAAAGCTTTCCTTAGACGTCAACTGTTATTCTGAGCTCCAAGGCTGTGACTAAGCTCCTGTACTTTCCCTGCCAGTATAAGCCTTTCCTTCTCCACATCCATTGATTTTGTCTACGGTCTGAAATGACATTTCAGCTGGATTCTGTTATTGCTTCTGATTTGTCTCCACAACAAGCAAATGACCTTTGATTGAGGATAATAGCTGAAAGCACTCTTTAAGTGCTGCACCCGTGTAAGCTTTCCTGCTACTACACTGTACACAGATTACAGTAAAGAGTTTGAGTGTTTCTGCTTACTGGAGAAGAAAATAATGTTTAAGGATATGATATCAAGACACATACTGAATTTACAATACACAACAGCCTGCCAAAACAATTTTTAACTTTCACATCGAACGGATTGTCTGTGGGTAGGACGCCTTTAGTTTAGTTCCTTCCTCTTTCAGCAAAGTTTTATGTAAGTTTAGAGCAACCAAAGTAAGCCAACACTTATCAACCACTTCCACACCACAGACACCATCTTTAAAAAAGGTAGGCCAAATATTTGGTGGGTGTTTTCTGTTATGTATCAAACTGACAATGGTCCTTCATTATTAGAAAACAAAAGGTTATTATTGGGAGAACTACAGGAAACTAAGTGTATAATCTTTGTCTTGAGCAATACATTTATGATAATTTATTACACACCCTCCAGACTTAACAGGTCAGGGCAACTCATATATAAATGTGGTTTTAAGAAGTAAAATCGGCAGTGATACACCACAGCTAATTATCTTTGGAGATGTTTTTGACAGCAATTCCTGTGCAAGTAATCCGTCTTGGCTATCAGCCAGTCATTCTTATTTATTCGCTTTTGTTCACAGTTGAGTCTACAGTAAAACATAAGTAGAAGTCACTTTAAAATTGAATAGACAATCAACTGTTTATAATCTAACTGTGCTGGTTATTAGCAAACACATTTGACAAAGTACCTAATAAAGGTAAATAACAAAGGCAATTAAATGTTTGATGACTAACAAAACATGACATATACACATACATAATTATTGTACACACACATATATATATAATGTAAACAAAGACTTTTATTCTGCAAACAATTAGTTGCGATTACTACTGGCAATATAAAATCTGAGCATGATCGAAGACAGAAAATATTTAAATGCTAATTTCAAAAAGAACATCTACGTTTATAATTCACATCCCAAAAAAGTCCCACAGTTTTACAGCGTCTGTTTACCACCCATATGATTATCTATGTTTACATGTAATGTCATTAAATTGTTTAAATGTATATCATTTACATTTATTACTGCCTTAGCAAATTAGCATCAAGAGCATAGGAGGTGTTAACCTCTACATAATACAACAGACATGGTTTTCTGCGTTTGAAGTGCTTAGTAATGAGCTTATGCAAACATGCAATATTGATCTTTCTGCTCTTCTATTCTGAATGCCTTCTATAATAATTTCATAATCCATCGGGACGTGGGCATCTCGCCAAACATGTGTCACGACTTAATTAGCTATCAGAGACGGAAAAGCCTGCACCTGTGACTGACAGGCCCAAATGCAATCTGTCTACACTGTCTTTCTCTGAACAATACTTTGCGGGGAAACTGAATAAACAAAATGTCAGATTCACTTTTGAGATAATTCTCGAAAGCCTGAACGAATCATCAAATGAGAGATAATGCTCCGCTTTTCTTAGAGAGCAGAAACTATCTAGGAGGAGTATTACTGTAACGGGACATAATACCCAAGTTATCATAATCATATTTTCCAGCACAGATAAACAGTTGCAACAACCAAAATGTTTTACTATTGTTACTTAAATCATCTGAAATCTAGTTAGGAAGCAGATGTGAAACAATATCACAATGCATAATTTCCAAAAGAGCAAATTTATCACCATGCAAACAGTCTTCCACACTTGTGACAGCTTACTAGCTTCCTCCAACATCAATATTTTCCAAAACTGAGTTTTCAGCTTGAATTGTTACTCTGTCAGACGAGCAACTCTGAGAAATGCCAGCAGTCTCTCCTCCCTCGCACTACAAAAGCAGAGCCGGCCATCAGCTTCCAGGAACCTCAATCCCTCCCTGAGTACAAACATACGCAATTTCTCTCTGGTGATTAAAGTCAACATTAAATCAAGATGTACCCTTTTTACTTTCACCCTTCAGAGCAAATGCATAAATAATGAAATACATATATTGGCCTTCAGGTATAATTTGCCTCTGTGATATTGTAATCAAAATATTAAAACTTGTGCAGCCTTTTACATCTGCTCACAACAAGTGCTTTTTTCTTTTCAACCCCTAATTCAACCAGCTGACTCTTTTGTGGTGTGCAATGTCCACTTTTTGCAATCTGACCATTGCTCAAAGGCCTTTAAAAAACAAGCGTCTCTCTACGTTTTTGTAAGGGATCCCCATTTGTAAAGCATGCACTGTCTTTTCACTTATTCGGCCAAACACTAAAAGCTTTTTTTGCGATTTTCGACTACATAGTTTCAATTCACAAACATTCGATGCATACTTATTGAATTTCCTGTTGTACCCGGAAACTCTTCAGAGAATAATAACATTTTGCACATGTTCATAACATTAACATTTTATTTGCGCATTTGGCAGACACTTATCTAAAGCGACTTATAGTCGATTAAAAATATACATTTATTAGTATCTGTTAGGGGTGTAACAGTACACATATTGAGATTGAACCATTGTGGTACATGCCTTCTGGTTCGGTGCACGTTAATCCAATGCAATCTTTACCAGTAGTTAACAGTAGGCTTGTTTTACGTGTGGACATACTTCATGTATAAGTTCTCACATGGACATAGTAAGTGGCAGACCGCAAGCTTGTTTAGCCAAGCCGGTAATGGAGAATGCGTATTTTCCACTGCGCTACTTTTCCATTGCTTTTCTATGTAAACACTCGCTAGATGGATGTGTTTGAAAGTTACGTGCAAGTCTCGCGTCTTTTGTAGAGTCTCTTTGAGTTTTAAGATGCCGTGTAAAGTTAAAAGAATTTCACATTTTCCAAGCAATGCAGCCATAGACTCTAAAAAAAGATGGATGTCGCGACGCCGCTTTCTTCCATTGTAATGGACTGAACATGGTAAATGGACCGCATTTATATAGCGCTTTCATAGACCAATGGCCATCCAAAGCGCTTTACATATTGCCTCACATTCACTCACACATTCATACACCAGGGCATGCGTGGAAGGCCCGGAGGTGGAGCCACGATTTCAAATTTCCGCCCAATTCAACCACGCCCATTGAACGTCTCATTTGATTGGCTTGCAAAAATAAAGTAAGTTAAATACAACTTATTTTTTTGGTAGTGCTGTGTTCAAAATATCGCTACGACGATACATCGTCATGGACGCCTCACGATGCGCGCATTGATACAGCACCTTCCGTATCGATTCGGATGCACTTTTGAAAGTAACGTGACGAATCGCTGTTGATCCGTGATCCATTTGGAAAGGACGCACGTGTCCTGTGGAGTACGTAGAGTTAAAGGTAGCGGGGTATACTTTCACTTTGCGTGTCTGTCTCGCTGGCGCACGTGTCTGCATAGCGAGCCGCGTACTCCGCGCTCTCTCTCTCTCGCGCGCGCACTTGTGTGTATTTAAAATCAATGAGTTCAGTATGAAAGCGCAGATCTTAGCCTATACTACTGCAAAGGGCTTTATAAGCCACTCTCTTATAAAACAGTACTAACGCATTTGAGAAGAAACACGACAAAGATTTGCATGTGAAAAGTGTACGTCTAGAGAAGAGATACAGAGCTACTTCAAACTACAGTATAGCTGTAACATTAATAATCTGATTTCTACTAAATAGTATTAACTCTGACTGCATGTTTATAGATATATTCATTGATATAGAATAATTAAGTGAGAGACAAATATAATGCCTAGAGTAAGGCACTATATCTTTTGTAAAACTGCTTTAAAAAAAACATAAGTACTAACTCTGGGATTTTTAGCATTTCTATGTTACCCCAAAAGCCAATAAATGAATGCCAAAAACACAACTGTTACAACACTGCTTATTCAATGTACAATAAACAGATAATAATAATAATAATAATAATAATAATAATAATAATAATAATAATGTTACTAAATTCTGAACAAAAAATGTAATTCAAAATAGTCTTGTATCGTGATGCGCATCGTATCGGGACCATTGTATCGGGATACGTATCGTATCGGGAAATTGTTGGCGATACACAGCCCTATTTTTGGTGTGAAATAACACAGAAATCGAAAATTAATAGTTATATAATCAATCTTCCCTCGAGTCCCCAAGAGTCCTCTCAGATAAGCTGTCAATTACAAATGTCAATCATAAAGACACGCCCCATTTCTAAAGCATCAAATTACTAGCTAAAATGAAACTTATCACAAAAATGAACAATTGAACAATTATCAGCGTGATAACAACTAACTTAAAGAACCAAAACCATCTTTCTGAAAATTTTATTGGGAGTGTAATTTATTTTTTTATTTGACACGAGTCCCTTTCGTATGTATGGAGAGGGCGGGGTTTATGACTTGTTCTGCAGCCAGCCACCAGGGAGCGATCAAAGAGCCAGCAGCTTTACTTTTCAAGATGTATGAGGCACACCCGAGCACAGCTCATCAATGTCAGGTCCAGAACAGTGGACCAATCAGGAAACCACAGAGGCTGGACAAGCATTGCAAAGTATTGTTTACAGCTACAAGTTGGCATGGCATTTCTCCCACCTAACTGTGCCGAAACTGAACTGAACTATTGACTTACAAACCGAGGTACATACCAAACTGTACATTTTGTGTATTTTTGTTACACCCCTAGTATCTGTGCTTCCTAGGAATCGAACCCACAACATTTTATACACAACAATAAATATCATTTTAGTTCACAGTTCACCAGCAAAGGGAACTATAAAAGTAATTTTTGTCAAAAACTTGACTTTCTTGCTGCTGCTATAAACACGTAAAGAAATAAAGAAGCTCTGTTATCCTGTTTAGTGTGTGTACTGACAGTACATCAGCTCAGAGTGACAAATGCCTGCTGCCACGCTTGATGCCAGCCACGAGTGGCAGAGCGAGTGCAAAGCAGCACAGAGATGTTTATCAGACAACAAGCTGAGCTGATCTTCAGGACATGATGCACTCTGTCATGTTCCTGTCAGCCCAAACCAGTTTCGCTGGTGAGTGACACTTTGAGTGGGTCGATCCTCATGTACTGATGTTCACCCTATTTGACCTAACTTTAATACATATCGTTCATACATTATCTACATTACCTTATCACTGCATCTGCCTTTGAAAGCTTTGATCCAAATCTGCAATTTCATCTGAGGGTTGAAAACGTACAGTAATCCAGTCTAAATCAAAATTAAATCTGGTGAACGTTCATTTGTATCTTTTTAAAAGCAAAAGAAAACAAGCGCAGAGCCAACTTTCCCTTTTGGCAAACAAAAGAAGTGAGCCTTATCTTTACCGAAGACGAGCAAGAGGCAAACAAACAAAAAAGAAGAATCTTACATTTGCTCAGGAGATCAACTTAATTCAATAAAAAAGCTTTTAGCCATCATAATGATTTACAAAGTGACGAGTCAAACAGATTTACGGCGACAGCCTAAAAGAAACCCAACACAAATACAATTACTATTCACGTGACTGCCACCACCAACCCCCTCCACTCACGGGAGGTCGAGAACGGGAAACAAGCCACAGACGCGGACCCCAAGCGCTCTCAATTCACCCTTTTAAAAGAAGCCACCACCAAATGGGGTGGAGAAACAGGCTGCCATTGTGGAAGTCACTTAAAAGTGACAGACATTGGTGGTTTGCTACAATCCAGCCACAATCATTATTCAATATCAGATGAGCTGACAAACCTTAGCCAGAGGGCAGTGACATGTGCTAATTCTTTAGACACCAGCTGCAGCTAACAACACAGGGCACACCGCCTCATTATAAGGGTCAATTCTAGACAAAACACTGTTGTTCTTCTGCCTAAATAAACCGCTTTTATTTTAATATAGAGACAAAGAGCACAATTGACCTTGATGGTATAACATAAAACTCTGCTTGAAAATACGATGCTCTACATTAAAACACGCTGATGAAGAAATCTCAGAGCATGATTTTTGCCATTTAACACTTCTTCCAGAAGAGACTCTTAGAGGGCGTTTACACGATAACATTTCAATCTTAAATTGGAAATTTTTTGGTGGTTTGCCAGTGCATTTGGGGTCCTGAGAGATGGGTTTCAAAGTACAAACTTTTGATAATGACGCCTTGTCGTATCTGTGCAAACTACCTAAACGTGTATCTTTGATAACAGTGACGTCATGGATGGGCGAGTATTACCAAAACAGCCATGGCGGCCTACAGGACTGTGTTTGTGCTACTCAAATACTCATACTGAGTTTATTAACAAAGTTTACAGAAATTTGGCACTACCCCAATTGGCAGCTATTCGGCACTGTTCGTCTAAATAAAGTTGCCTGATGCTTTCCTTGCCCTGATTGTTTTTATTTGTCGCTCTGTAGAAGAATCTATATGTGTCCAGGCGAATAGACATTATATATGTAAACGCCTCATAGACTAACGCTCCCTATTGTCGCTGATGTATCAGCGCGGCCGCCATCTTGGATGGGTCCCCAATGTGCCCCCGCTGCATTTATTTCTACTGAGAAAGTACATAACTCCCTGAATTTTTTTCCGGATTTTCACACGGTTTGGTTACACGCAAGTAACGTTAGTTACGATGACATAATATTATAAATGGTAAAATAACCAAAATTACGAAGTGAGTATTTGCCAATGTATGGTAACCCATACTTGGAATGTGACCTCTTCATTTAACCCATCCAGTGAATAGTGAACACACGCACTGCAAGTCGTTCCCCACAAACACCTGGAGCAGTGGGCAGCTATCCCTGCAGTGCCAGGGGAGCAATTAGGGTTAAGGTGCCTTGCTCAAGGGCACATCAGTCGCAACCCGCCAGTCGTGAGCCTCGAACCGGCAACGTTCGGGTTACAAGCCCGCACTCTAACCACTAGGCTACAACTGCCTTATTGTTCAATCTTTCTTGTGAAAGGTAATCCCATGCGAACTGGTATCAATACTGCGCCGGTTATTGCAACCGTAAGCTGCACAAAATATGGGCATAGTTGCTCGCTCTTCGTTGACTCCGATTGATCGCTAGCGTAGAGTGAGGAGACCCAACCAATATGGATTAAGTTCCAGCACACCATGAAGCGTCTATGTATATAATGTCTATGCCCAGGCGTCTTTACCAGGTAATCGGCATCTCCTGGCCTGGCACAGAGTATTTATTTGCCTTTGTAGATCTATGTAAATGGGGATCTTTTTGACAGCGCTGTTGTGTGTGGTTGACACTTTTCAGTTTTTAATACATTGTTGTCGTGTAAGCATAGCCTTTGAAAAGGAACAAATACTTTAAATAGTATGGTAGCATTTCCAAAAACTGTGTCCACACCAAAACCAAGTCAAAAGCCAAGCCTACACATTAAAAATGTTGGGTTATTTTCAACCTGTTGGGTTGTAATTTAACCTATGTTGGGTTGTTTCAACTCAAATTGATGGGTTGTTTTTACCATTGTTGGGTCAAAATATAAACATTTTCTGGGTTTGTCCATTTTTGACACAACGCTGAGTAGAAAATAACCCAGCATTTTTTGGAATGTACACTGCCAATTTGTATTTATTAATAAGTTGATGAATAACATTAGCATAATATTATATTTTGAGATTTTTCTGCATTTAAAACAGCTTTAGATGAAGTCAAGCATGTCACATTACTGGACACACGTTATGCTTCAACTACTCAAACATAATAATATACATCTAGTAATAAATCTTAAGAATCTATCAATTTCAGACACAGTATGTCCTACCTTTTTCTACTAAGAACACCACAGCAATACTAAATGGGCTCTAACGTTCAATAAATAAGCATGTACATTGTGGCTCTTTGGAAGTATAACCATAATCTAATTAATAATAGTGCAGCACGCAAGCAGCGGCCCTTGTGCACATGTTCAGCTGGCTTTACGCTTCCCACAAACAAACAACCTACTTCGCCCGCTGCGGTTAACGATGGCTATGGCGTGACGTGAGACTGAGGCCGGCGTCCTCTTGAAAACAGACCCACATAAATGTTTGTGTGGGTGTTGGCAGCGATCTGGGTGGGAATTCTCTCGCAGAGGAACCCTCAGGGCACTCCGGATTGAGTTTCCACATTCCCAGGTCACAGATTCTAAAGAAATCCAAAGACAATCCGAGAGACGGCCATGTACAAAAAAATCATCAAACAGGGCTGGGCACATCAAGCCAAACTAAATTACATTCCTTTATATTGATCTGATGCTCATGGCGTCCGAAAACGAGTGCTTGGCAAGGGGAAAAACATCTGCCTGTTATTGCCGGTCTGCTTTTTCTCATCTGACGGCCGGCGTGAAAATTTGAGCTGGCATGTGCCATACGTCCCTGGTGACTACTTATTGCAAGCGCAGCGTCGGGAGCTTTCTGAAGCACCCTTGGAGCATCACTCCACTGGCTCGATCACGCTAATGCAACAACAGTTTGCCTTGATGCTCCACGTCTAACCCGCGATTCTTAACATCAATGTGGGAATACAACGGAGGTCGTGCTGTCTTTAAGGCACACCAGATTAAAACACCAGCAGTGGGTTAATGCGCAATTAAAACATTTCATGTGAACACTGTTTGCTTTTGTATCAGCAACAAGCTCACTGCAGAAGGATCGCATTAACAATCTCAGCGGCCATTAATGATAGGTAGGAAATAAAACATACACTACGAATTGTTTTTGTCTAATAGATGATAAAATATCTTTGCTTCTTTCCAGGTTTTTCCAAAATTTTAAGGAACAATGATATTGCTCTTAAATCATATAGCCCAAAAGGCTTAAGCTGTTTGTCAACAGATAATTAAAAAGCACTGAGAGACAATGACAAATACTGTTTGAAGATGATCCCTGGCAAGCCCCACACAGTGTATCATTGCTGTCTCTGGAATACACGATTAGTTTAATCTCATTACACCAATGATAAATGATCAGAGCAACAATAGCTTCTGTTTTCTCAGAAGATGCATGCAAGAATGAGGTACGGAAAGAAATCTGGGTTTAGTTTGCAATATCACTTATTCTTATCTCTGCTTCTTGGCTGACAACGTTATTGTGCTAGAATTTACAAGTCATAAAAGTTAACATTTCAATTTGCTACGGCACAAATGAACTCCTGACTGCTTGGAAAAAAAATCTAATTGCTTCTGATTTCATGTAACCCATTCAACATTAAATCAAGTTGGTTTTTCTGTTGACGGATTAAGTGGAAATTGCTACACCAAACCTGCTATTTTACAAACCCCTGTGGGGTTTCTAATATGATTCTTTTTCTGAATAGCCTAGGTAGAGAAATGAAACCACATGAGGTCGGAGGGATGAACAAGAGAGGAGAGAACACAGTTGCCACCAAGAGTCAGTCTTGCTTATGAAAGTCATTTAAGAGCACAGGCGCACAGCACTTTCAAGAAAAGTGGTGCTTGCCGTTGCACGCCAGTATGAGCTCGGACATACACGCGCAGACAAACGCTTACGCGGTTCTGGATTCATCATGCTCTATCTGGCGGCAAGTCTGCACCGGCGCGCCGTGAACGTCTCTCTGTTGCCTACAGCTGTCACCTCGTGAGCTCTGTATGGATGCTGCCATGCATGAAGCGTATTTGTGGAGCGAGAGGTGTGCTCTCAACTCGAATGCATTTTCGCTGTGAAAACCGCCTTGAATAGTTAATGACTGCTAAAGAAAGCTTCGGTCCTACGGCTTATTTTGATTTGGTGGAATCTAGATTAATACATTTAAAGCCAAACGTGCTTAATCACTGTGATGTATATGTTACGTCAAAGCAAACTGCTTAAATTGCAGAGAGAAATTGGCCTACTAAGCCATATTGCTGTGATATTACATCATTTCTATACATCAACCCATGATATGTGTTGTAACAGAAAGAGGGTTCTAGCTGTGGACAAACAGACTTTTACATGACATCTGCCTTTGTAAACCACTCGGTTATTGATTTAAAACTAACTTGACAAGTGTTTCTGGAAATCACCGGTTGGGCGATTTGGACATAAACAATATAAGACCTCATCGGCTTACAGTCTTTGATACTATGTGCATATGTATATATTTACTGAAGTGCAAATGCTCACATTTAAGACACATAGCAAGTGAGCAAAGTGTAAATCCTTGGTTGTTGAGGCCACATATGGAAATGTATACTATACCAAATAAAAATATGTCTGCATGCAAAAGTTTGGTTTGAGACGGAGCACAGAGATATTTTGCTACCCGCATTGGCAACATCGCGGAGGTGAACTTCCCCATATAACTTGCACTGCATAAAGTGGGGTAATAGTAGATGAGATTTATATCTGTCACATTTATGTGGCCATGAAAAGTATATACCCAATTAGGGGTGGGCGATATGACCAAAATCTTCTATCACGATAGGATTAATTTTATATCATGATAACGATATGTATCACGGTAGAGTTTTTTATGTTTTAATAAGGTTTAAATCTTTAATACCATAGAAATGTTCATAATTCTCACAAAAAACATATACAAGCATAGAAAGAAGATAAAAACAAACAAAACTCAAGCTCTCTGAAGATACACAGTCAATAAGAATGATAATAAATAATTATGCATGTATGTATAGGCCTATATATATTTTTATTTAAGGTAGAAAAGTGATTTAATCAGGAGCAGTGAGAGATTTTTTTCTCAATGCTGTTTGATTAACACGAGTGACAGACAGGAGCAAAATTAGGTAACTTCCCCTTTAAGACCAAAGTCCGGATCCAATACACTGTTACACATGCGCTTTCTCTTTTAGCTGTTTACTTTCTCTTAAGACCTTACTGGTCGTGTTTATGATGATGCTTGCAAAGACGGGAATTTTGACGCATATGTGTATTTAAGGCCAATAAAGCGGGAAAAATGCTCACGAGCTTAATAAGCAGAGGTCGCGCGACTTGCGCGCTCCTCACAGACAGAAAGAGCAGCGGTTGCGCGACTTGTCCGCTCCTGACACACAGAAAGAACGCACGCATACAGATCTGTTGTCTGTGTTTCAATGGCTTAAAATAACTTGTTTTAAAACTGCAGTGCTTAAATACGTGTACAAACGTTACGTTTTCGCGACCACACGCACAGGAGCGTGACGTGGGCACGTAACCTCGATAGAAACGATAGTCCAAAATCTCTACCGGTTGACAAATTTCTACCGGTTAATTTTGTCTACCGGTTTATCGCCCACCCCTATACCCAATCATACTGTGATCCAATCAATCAAGTGGCATTAAGTGTAAATAGACTCTGTGTATCCAAATATCCATGCAAAAACATCCCATGTATCCAAAAATCTAAATTGAGAAAAATTCAGGAAACCTTAAGTAAACAATTTTCTGCTTAATATAAATTCACCTTTATCCTGTGCCCCAAAGGGATTTGGTGGATCTGAAATGAATTTAATTCATCCATTTGTCAAGTTCTCCAGACATCTCGCAGTTGCCTTTCATTCAGCTTTCATTTAGTCTCACCTTGCGCAAATGTCTGAGTCAAGGTTACGCGTGCGTGTCATTCTGCGTGCCGTACCGCAAATACTCCTTCCTCTACAAGCTGAATTTGGATGAGAAATAATATTTATCCTCCCTTAGAAAACCTAATTAATTTACTTTGTCAGAAAACATGTATGAATCCCTCGGGCCATGTTAAATGTAATTGCACGTCCCTCTCAGAATCGCAGCGAAATATCCCACTCACAGAGACCCCAAGACTCAGATCCAGTGACAAGGTCCAAGGCTTCCACATGATGGAACACATGGCGGCATTTCGATATATATAAAATAAATGGAGATGTACAGGTTGCAGTTGTTCTTGCACACAGTCGAAATGATTGCAAGCAGGTACAAATGCTTATTAAATAGGCCCTGGGTCTTTATTTAAAGTACTAAACCATGCACATATTTAATTCTCAAGACAGAGCCTGATCTTCTTAAGCAACCCTGAAGTAGCAGTGCTAACAGTTTAATATGGAGAACATGGCTCAGTGAATAAAGACTCATTTGCCTCAGTCAAAAGAAAACAGGTTGTGGACAATATGTTTGTTTTGCTTAAGCTGGATTTGCAAGGCACACAGCAGTCAGACTTCAAAGCACTGCATGCTTTCATTGGCACCAAAAAATGAAGATAATTGCTTATGATCATGCAAAATTGTCGGTGGAGTGAGGACATTTTGTCCTATAGTGCAAAATAGCGAGCCCTCATATTGACAAAGAGTAGCCAGGTGTCCGTTTTGATTCGGAGTTCTTGCTCTTGCAGACAGAAAAGGGGATACAGGCATTGTGACATCTTCTACGTTCATTTTTCAAAGAATGTCAAATCAAACATGCATGAGCCCATGACAGTGTGGGACTGGACGTCCCTATCTGAGGGCAAAGCACTTAAAATTGCAGCAGCTAGCTAATGCGCAGCACGTCACATCCCAATGCATCCATGGTCGCTTTGTCAGCTTGAGAGTTGGAGGCAACCTTCAACAAGCTTTCAACTTACGCAGCCTGGAAGCAGATTTGGTCCCACACCACTTTCTTTCAGATGCCTTTAATTAAAATCAAAAATTCTTTTCCTTACTGCTTTACCAAGGTCATGAACTACTGGATGAAACAGAACATCATAACCATAAGTCTGCAAGGAAATCACAAAGCATTACACATCAGCCAGGCTGAAATAATTTCCCGTTTGTTGTAAGCTGGTCACAACCCCATCACCACAGAAATGAAATTGTATGCGCGCAAAACTAGAAGGCGATTATGTAGAGGTAAACACTTAATGTGAACCATTAAAAAGGCCATCAATGGATTGTAAGTGTAAAAAATGAACACAGTTCTATGCTGATCCACAGTGCATCATGTGGATTCAGAAACAAAGCCTGACTGAGGTTCAAGAGTGGGCGTGTGCAGGTGGCAACTAGACAACTGCTCTGCTTTATGATGAATGAACGTGGGCCAACTATTTCACAATCGCTCACCACAATAGTGTACTAACAGTTAAATGTCAAGCTGTCACAACACTGATTAGAGTGCAGCAGGTTTAAAAAGCTACAATATCTTTTTCCGTCCGTAACCAATATAAGAAAACAGTTTCAAATGCTACAAATATGAAAAGAGTGAGTGACATTTCTAACTCTGCTTTGGCCCTGAAGTAAGTCATAAACACAGAAAGACTAAGCTGTGCTTTAAACGTCTATAACTAAACTAATAAAAGGTGAAGGACACACATGTATAATCTCTAAACCCAAAATTAAAACAACAAAACTCCTTACTGTGACTCAAAATATACTCTCATGTTATTGTTGATAATATTGTACACAGGGATCGTCTCACAATTCCCACCCTTAAATCGCCCAGTGAATTAAGCAAGCTTTTGTCACACATGCCAAAAATTTGAATGTGAAAGGGGATCATAGAGACTACGCTCCTAAACTGGACAACCTTGAATGCGTTTGTTAGGCTAGACACAATAGAGACACAAATGCGCACAAACAGCCACTGATGTGAGCATTAATGACTAATAAACCTGTTAGTGAATAATTCAAGTGTAAAATCTGATAGATGATTTTGACAATGTTAATTTGCTCAAACACCATATCTAGTCATTCATTCACAGTCCATATTGGCATGCTGAAAAGAGCATTTCAACAATCCTTCGCACGTTTAATCCAGTTATTTTACATTAAGCTCCTGTGCAAGACATCTTTAGTGCTGTTTACAGAATGACTTGACTTCTATATGTATCTTTACATGAATGTGGATAAAGCCACTGCCATTGGTAATGATGATTCTCGACCTGGGGCCATCATAAAAATAAACTCTCCCCTAAACACAATCTTCATTCATTACTGTACCGACATTGGTGGGTAAATGTGTGGTGTTATACAATACATACAGATTCATCACGAGACAAGAATGCCAGGATTGGGTATGAGTGTAGGTTCACTTTTAAGCATTTGAAAAGCATATCCTTGTTATTGTTATGGTACCTATCGCAACAATGTTTACATGAACTAACACCAGTTACTATGATGACAACTAGGTACTTTCACCTTTGCTCCATAAGTAATCCACACTGAAGTTTTTACATTATCAGTATTCACACAACCATGTAAACATTGACTGTGATTGTACAGTCCTGAAGAAGTGACCAAACTATTGCCGTCAACTTTGACTAAAAAAAACTATATGAATGCATATTGTCTGTGTCTACTATAAAGAACTCAGTAAAATGATAAAAACTGTTTATTATGAAATATGGGAAACAAAACAATATCATAAATACAACAACAATTTAATGTAAATTGAAACTGGTGCTGTAAATTGGGAGCTTAATCTGTGCTGGCAAGACGTATCTTGAAATGATTAAATATGAATAATTTCTGTCAAAATCTGAAGCATTAACATGACTGGGTAAGGCGTGGGTTAGGCTTACTCAAAACCCCATATCGCTGGTTTAAGTACTTAACAAGCTCATTCAATCCACCATGTAAGAAAACCTCTTTGCTTCAAAGTCGTATAATTTCCAACCTGCCCGTAAGAATCCCTCTTGTTAACTGATCGCTTAAGCACAAAAACAGCCTATGGATAAAAGACAGGATACTCGTGTATCTTGCAATACGTGTGACAGGATTTGATTGAGGAAGCGTTCAAGAATTTAACATTCAAAGATGCGGAATGTTACAATGTATCAGCCGCGATCGTCTGAACGCGCTTGCTCAGATTTAACGAAGCCCTGTTACTAGAACACAGCATGGCACACATTACATTTCAGCACATGGTTGAACGCATCGTTTCGTTGTACTTATCAAGTACTTACAATACAATTGCACCCAATCATAAATAACCTTTATGTTGGCATCGTATTCATGACTCGTGGCGATTTTCTACACATCTAGATGTGCCCATCTATATGCCAACCAAGCGTCCACCGCATGACAGTGCCCTCTTCATTTGAACAATACAACACACCAGAACGATATTGTATGCTGTATGTAAACGCTGGGATTCTCCGGTTAACGTGCACGGTTCATTGAAGCAAATTCCGCGTTAACACCGCTGTCCAGGAAAAATGCTCAATAGTGCGCGATTGTTGTTTTGCTTCGACACACGTCGCGAACATTTCAGTTAGTGCAATTCAAACGAGCTCGTTTCCTGCGCACAAATACGCGTCTATAAATCTTAGCCATACTTTGGCGAGTCTTTAAGTGACTCTATTGTTAGCTGGGGTTGGCGCTAGCTCGGCGGCTACGGATTCGTTTCAGTGCAATGCATAAAAGCGTTTCACAGTCCCGAGGTGTGAAAATAATAGGAAAACACACGCAGAACTTACTTTCAGGTCCGATCACAGAACAGCGCTGAAAATGCTCCTGGATTTAAAGTTGCGTCCTGTTTTCTTCCCTCGCACTTTGCAAACACTGAGAAAAAAGCGCACGGCGTTTCGTTAGTGTGACTGTCTGAATCAACTAACGTAGCGCACGGCAAGTTGAAGTGTCAAATTACACGGGCTATTCTATTACCACAGAGCCATGCTTGCTGGCTGCTGACAAAATGCGTCCCAGAGTCGCGTAAAGCGCTCGAGCCATTGGAAGACACGCGCTACAGACACCAAACGGTGAGTGCACATTAACGGACTGGATTTACACTCAAGTGCCAGTTGTGTTTTACTTACGCGTTTTGTTTACTCTTTGGTCCAACATAAAAAAATACTATAGTATACATTAATATTTTCTATAGTAAACTGTAGTGAATTGTAGTATGCTGTATTTAATATTTAATTACTACACTTGTGTAGTACTAATATATTACTGTGTAGTAACTAACTAGTAAATTAATAAAGTGTTGTAAATACTGTAACATACTTTAATATTTACAATTGTGAGGTTCAAAAACACTTTAATGCAGCCTATAGGAATTTTACTTTAACTAACTATTGTAAATACTGAGTACACTACATCATTTTTATTAAACCTATTTTATTTATACCTCTGAGAGATATCATCTGGCTTGATTTATAATGTAATCTCATCAAGTCGACTATCTTACATAATTTTAAATAAAAACGCGCTTTGCTTATTGTCTTAAATTTATATGCATTAAAAATCATCTTAAAGTATAATTAATGTAATAATTTTCTCTGTATGGACACAAGGGGGCTTTTGTATTCGTATTAAGTTGCCATAATTAACAGGAAAATTTTGCTTCAAAGACAAAGAATTTGGTTAAAAACATTTATTTGATTAATTATATTTAGTTAAAAAAATGATAATAGAAAATATATTCTCTTATACATTTTCCCTCCAAATAAACAAACCCATGCACTTTTTCAGTGAATGAAGGGAATCGCTCCGTGTTTTGCGACTCGCCGGTCTCCGGTGGAAAGCTCTGAATAACAAAGACATGTTTGAGAGCAGCAGCGCCAGGCTTGGCTGAGTGGTGACGTCAGGGAACAATGACTCTTCCAACAGTGGCGAGACACCGCGCGCATCTACTGTGTGTGCGTGTGGAGGGGGGTTGTCCGCGGGTCCGTGCGTCTAGTAGTGCATCAGATAGAGTCACACACTTTACGTGCTTCCTCACGGACTGCCTCATACCAAATACCACCGTGCTTAAATGACCTACGTCTCAAAATATGAAAAACACAGCCTGGGATTTTGCAGCTTGTTTATTTCCCCTCTTGACAGGAGCAACTTTATTGGATACCATTGTCTTTAAACTATAATTCTCTAAACTAAATTACAATGTATTGTTTTAATTATAGGATCATAGTGCTTCTGAAGAACAATTGGTAGAGAATGCATTAGCAACTTAAAGATTCAATTAGTAGAGTATTGTTTTAGAAACGCAAAGAATGTGGGTTGATCCCAGGAACTTGCATACCTATAGTTGCTTTGGATAAGAGCTGTAGATGTAAATGTGGATCACTGCGACATATTTTTAAATGGACTGCAAGACATTTTCTGGCAACTGTCAATTATTAGCAATTATTTCCAAATGATGTGTATTTGACATTCGTAGCTTCTCCATAGCAAGGCTGTTGACATTAATGCATGCTCATTCTCTGAGCACTTTGTCTCAAGGACACTTGCTCCTGTACAGTTATCTAAGTTGGCAAGGATAAATCTAGCAAGATGACATCATTGGTCACAAGCAGTCATTCATATTTATTTCTGTCCTGTTCTTAGAAGGAGATGGCCATCCGCCGAATGACAATTTAAAAGGCTACAGTCAATGTCAAAGCACCTCTTCCTCAATTTCATCCACGTTTGCCACTTATTGTGTTCCTTTTTCAACTGTACACCGTTTTGGTTCCAGATTTGGTATAAGTTCTGACTGGCTAGTTTAAATGTGTCTGTTTGATGAGCACTTATGCCATTAGATCTTAAAGTACTTCATCAAGTCCTGACTTTCAAAGTGATTTAACAGATGCTGTTGAATTTTCTCGATAGAATGACTGGTGCTTCAAAATGGCTTTTTGCAAAGATGGATATCCCCATGTAACATCAGTATCAAAGCATGGCGTTGGTAATGCTGAGGACCTCGGTGTCTTTTGTGATTACCTTTTAAGCTGCTTGTAATATCCTGTGTTCTGGGCCATTAATCATGTTTTTGTGAAGTCCTTCAAAGATGCCACGGTTCATGCGAACAAAATCAGAGGCAATCAATGAACAGCACACTTCAGTTCAAAGCTGGTGTTGTAAGAGCTCCTAGTGTTCACGGATAAACCCTCAACTCTTGCGTTCTGAGACAATATGACCAGATGGCTGCCAAGAAGATGGATGGACCTTAGGTGGAGTGACTTAGGCTTGACTGAACCCCGGTATAATTTTATACATAACCTATCTTTGGCAGATGCACGAAATCAAAATGGATTTCGTAAGGTTTGCATTTGAGTGTTGTGCAATGTGTCAGGTGGACCCCATATCTGAAGATGTATCCAGTCTTGCTCCTTTGCTTTTCGACTTGAACTGACATGAGTTCCCTCAACCCAGAGCACCACCGCTCAGCTAATTCCCTGACAATCACATGGGAAATGATTGATGCTGCTGGGACTTCATAGCTACATGATGGAAGGAGAGTTTCAGTTCTGCTGACATAAGCTTTCACACACAGACTGAGCGTTCACAGATTATTTACAGCTCCTTTACACAGCGCTCTATCGCCCTCACAGACCTCCTTAGAGGAAACACAAGCGACTGTGCCAAAGCACCATTAACTGGGTAGGTGTAAAGGATATTACAGAAGTGTAAAACAGACAATGAGAGGAAATGCAGATCAAGGGCATATAAATGAGCGCCGCGCACACAAAGATCAGCCCACACGGAGAAAGGCAGAGGTGCACAACGTATTTGACAACAAGACACGAGAGAAATCCGTTTAAGTACACTATTGATTCCCTTTAGAGCACAGCCGCTGAGAGTAGAGGCAGGAGAGAGGGAGGGGGAAAGAAAGAAAGAGGGAGGGAGTAAAACAGATGCATCTGGCTCTCTGTTTGCAGGAGTGGAGGAGGAACTCACTTGTGGAGAGTCTCTCTCTCTCTCTCTGTCCCCCTCTTTTATTTCTCAGAAAAATGTGAGCCACGGTGGATAAAGCAGACAGGCTGTACCCCATGCTGGCTGGCCCGACTGGCTTTGGAGAGGGTAGAGGCAATCAATGTGAGCTCACAATAGAGTAGGAGCATTCAGAGAGCTAACTGCTCCCTCAGGCCATGTAAGAAGGAGGAGAAAGGGGGGTGAAAGAGGGATCGAGAAGGGGACGTATGGAGATAAAGACTAAAAGTTTGGAAACTTAATGAAGAGCCAATGGTGTAGCTGGTTATTTTCACCTTTGAAATGTTTTGACAGCACAAACTATTGAATCAAACTTATATTACAAGCAATGTTTGGTTACTGATGCCAAATGTTGTTGAATTATTGTCATTCTGTATTAATATGGTGGTTACTGAAATAAAGAAAATAGTATTCAACATGTCATGTGACCTTATCATGATAACAGCCCTGCTCTATGTCTGTAAAAAAAAAAGCTATTATTTTAATGAGGAAAAATAACTGCATTTAATTTTTTCATGTTGATACTTTGTAAAAGTTAATACTATCTGGTTATGCTTTCTTTGGTTATGTGTTTGAATTGCAAATACACAAAAATGAATTTGTGCCACTCCTTTGAGGTTAATTTTAGCATTTGAGCAGCAGACAGGCTGGAGTGAGACTCAAGTTCATTGTTGCATTCTGTTTGGTTGTTAATTAGGTTCATTACATGACAAGAAACAAGTTGTGTGAGAAGCAGAACCTGTGGCCTGTTGCATAAACATAGCCGCTAAGTTAAGACTTTCTAATCACTAGCATGACATACTAGCAATTAGTTATGGCTAACCAGTCCTACTTTCATACTTTTTAAATTAAATTAGGCCAATATACATTTTTATGACTTTAAAAAGTTCTTGAAGAAAGAAATTAGATGACTAAGTTGTAAGACTAGTCTAAGCAGTTTATGCAACTGGCCACTGATTGCTTAAGATGCTTAAATTCTTTCTTGACAGAATGACTGCTGGACTAATCACACCAAACACGTTTTTTTTAAACGCAAGGAGCGTCTTTTTTTTTTTTTTTAAAGAGCAGTGCGACGCGGCTTTTTATATTGCTAAGCAACCACCGAGTCAGCTGCCTTGTCAATCAAAAATTGAAGCGTGAGGGCTCTTTTGCTGTAACTGTCATATTAGCAGAAACTTTAAAAAGAGGACGGCTTGTTTGAGGGTGAGAGGTGCACAAACACACAGGAGAGAGTGAGCGAGTGGAGTCCGATTCTTTAAAGCAACTGTAAACTTCCCTCACACAACGTAAGGCCCGCCTCTCCCCTCATTCGATTGGACAATGGAAAGACGCGAATGACGTCAGGCGCTTTTCCGCTCTCAGCGCTCCTTCAAAAGTGCATGCTGCGGCGCACATAAACAGCGCGCAAACGCTCCCTGCCCATAGAATACCATTCAAAAAGAGCAACTGCCATAAACGCTTTTGGTGTGATCAACCCCTTGCTGTGCAAAATGTATAGAAACATTACTGCAAGGTTCCACATACAACCTGAAAAAAACAAATAAAGATATAAAAGAAATACAATGTTCAATGATAAAGCAAAGCAAAGAAACCTAACTATATAAGAGAGTGTTATGTACCTTTAAAAGATTATGTTTTCTGTTCTTCAAGAAATGACAGTAATTGATAGTGCTAGCAATAATCAAATAAAAGAACTAAACTATTTTCCATTGATCCAAATAACCCTTTCAGTCTATTGATGGCTGGTTTTTAAATCAAACATTCTCTAATCTCTCAGATTTACTACTTGTCTGAGCATCCTTTTGATATCTAAAAAGCTTTCCAATATTTTTCAACATTTGCTTCATTTTTTTCAATATTTTGGAATGCAAACAAATAGTTCCTTTTATCTGGCTTTATACAGTACTTGCATGATGAGCATATACATTTTAAAGTAAATCATTAAATATAACTAATATGTGTTCATTCCTAATCTACACTGTATTTGCCAATAATTGCAAATTATCGTAATTTTTGTCTTACAGGAATGTATAACAAAAATTTAAAGTTGCATGTTCTGATGATAAACAAAATTGTGCATTGGCTTCTTTATTTGGTGCATTAAAACACAGTCCAGACCGAACTGAAGGAACATTAGCCTCCTTTTCGGGAAATAAATGAAGCCCTTGTTTGAGAATGACCAGCATTTTCTCAGTCTTTAGATGTGTATCGTATTACTGGTGAACTGGCATGAGCAGACAGGTTGAGACTGAGAAACATCTTCCTGTACATGACATCATTTAGTAGAGAACTTTATAGGGTGAAAGCTTTAGTTAAAGCATCGCGTGCATGTATTTTGTGATTCATGGGGAAATGAGAGGAAGGCCCCTGGCTATGTATGTATACATGTTACTTTTCCACCCCTCTCTCTGAGCCAGGGTGCCACTTTTCTCTGTTTGGCTGGACGAAAATGTTGTATGCAACAGATCTCACTTTTTCTCTCATCGCTTTGAACATTTGAATAAAATGGGCAAAAGTATTTGAATATATGGAACATGATCTAATAAGCAGCGTTGAAAGAAAATCTTACTTGCATCCAGTTTTGAACAGTGTAGTGTCAAATGCAATAATGCTAATCAATTTTTAAATATTAATTCTAACTAGCTTAACAAAAGTGATAACTTTCAGACACCAGCCTCGGACTCACGTCGGACTGTGAGTCCAGGCATGTTTCACAAGCACAACAAGTGGGCGCTTCAATTGAGCAATTAGAGGACGAGTGGCGTGAAAACATGCTAATGAAGTTAATCCTTCAAAGGAGTGATGGCTCTCAGACTCTGATGACAGGGACGCTAATGCCTCCCACTGACTGGCTGGGGGAGAGAAACTGCACAAAAGACAGTTCTGCGGTCTTCTAGATTGTGTCATTGTGTGGGTTGAAATTAACTTGCACTCAATTCCCAATGAGGGTGGTCTTCCCTCCGCACACGGCTCGACATGAAAAAGGAAACTGCCTAACAGATCCCACGCAAGCCGTAATGGATAAGTTGCGTAAGGAGAGGAGATATGACACGGTTTAAATATATTATCGACGTACTATTGTTCCGGTTTGATTTTCTGCAGGCCCAGATGAATGCATCGGGGTGCTAATTCATTCATTAGAACTGACCTGGAATGTCTAGGATAAGATAATAATATCATTACTCTTGAATGTTATTGTTAAAGCACCAGTTAACTGGCCAAATGGTACGATTGCTATTTAATCTTTATGTCTGAAGCGTAGTTGACTTGTGATGATTCTACTCTATGCAAGGCATACACACGGATTAAATGAAACAATTAAGTCTAAAGTGCAAATAAGAACATAATCATTAATAGTTAGAGATGTTATGAAAGCTGCATAAAGCATGCTATTCCCATTAAGGCCATTTTAATAAGCATTTTCATTTATGCATTACAGATCTTTCCAACAATTTCATCACTCTGATGATTTTTTCAATCTCCTATCCAAGCTCAATATGCAGAAAGAATTAAAAAAAGGTTTTTTTTTGTTGATATTCTCTTAACAGTGGAAACCCTGTGGTGGTCTGTCTTGGACCAATGCCCAGTATACCAACCTCGGCACAACCAATGGCATGACTTTTGTGACCAATTGAAACCAGTTTGCAAAGAGTAATTCTCTTTGCAATTCAGTCTGTGACACAAAAATGGTATGCTTCACCTTTCTGTTTGCCTCCAGGGCAATGTCATTTGCAATGTGCCACCGATACTACAGAAAAGACTGACATCTGCTGGCTAAGCATCAGTACCATAATCAGGTTAAAGTTCTAGTTACTCAATCAGCTTTAGAGTCACAATCGTTCAGTTGTTGTTAAGGTGTGTTGTATAGGGTTATGCAAAATCAGCTCTTAAGCACTTTAGAGAAAAATGATGCCTGTCTAGCAATAACAGATGACTTTATGTGTGTGCCACCCTATGTATTTACATATAAGCATAAACTTTCCATTTTACCACAGCCTCTAAATTTGAGCTGAAAATCTAGCTATTTTGTTGACAGCAACATGCAGAAAAAAATTAACAATGTAAACTCTCTTGCCTTTCTATGTAGTACATGATGCTGCTTAGTTCTTACAGTGAATTCAAATGTGGCTTCTATTGATACACTTAAAATTCAGAAAATACATTTTATGCAGTCTGTCATTTTATAATGTCTAAATATGTCTGAACTACAAAATAAGAATTGAAAGTAAATTATAGTGATCATTAAAAGGTTGGACAATCTTGTTCGCTGACTGCACAGTTTGTAACATGTCACTGGGGAAACACCACACCTTTCAGTGCTAAAGTTTCAACAGGAAACCACAGCAGTCAGGAAAGCATGGCCACTGTACACTTACATCACTTTAAACAAAGATTTCATCAAACATCTAGAACTATATGTAACAAACATTTTGTACTGTATCTAACTCATTTAACACAAACTCTGTGTTCCTGAAGATCAGTGCAAATGTTTATGGGTTCGAATCCTGTAAAGGTACAACAAAAGTTGTCACTGGGGTGTTACCTTTTCAAAAAGTACACTTTTCTACCTAAAATGTGTATATTGGTACCTCAAAGGTACACATTGGTGCTTTGGAGGTACGTACTGGTACCTCAAAGGTACATATCTGAAGCTAAATGGTAGGGGTGAGCGGGGCACAAACTAACGCGTGGTTAATTGTAACGGAACTACTTTACATATTTCTACAGGGCCGAGCAATCTGTGATTTTGGTCATTTTCTCTTTCTGTCAGAAGATGATCTCTTGTGAATTTGTGAAAAGTTTTGATGTGTTTTGGTTAAGCTAGTGAACAAAGAGTGTTTTGGAGGCATAAAAGTACATTTTTTCATCTTAAGTTTTTTTTATTTCTATGTTGGGTGCCCAGCGGGCATATGACCGACCTTCAACGTTGAAATTTGGTTGAAATTAGGTCAGGTGTTTGTTCAACGTTGAAACAACGTTGAAACAACGGTGAATGGTAAACGGTTGAAAAAGGTTAATAAAATGCTTAAAAATCAACGTTGAAATTTGGTTGAAATAATGTCAGTTGTTTGTTCAACGTTGATTCAACGTTGAAACAACGTTGAAACAACAGTGAAGTAAATGGTTGCAGAGAGACAATAAAATAATGTTTTATAATATGTGAATCATTCAGAAAAAATTTTAAAAACTCATTTTATAAAATTGATGAAATTATACAAAAATGTAACAAATAATTGAATATACAGGTAGCGAGGTAATCTCGCGAGATTACACGAGACTGGACTGTTTTAACGGCTGTCTGGGAGATCTTGCGTATCACACGAGAAAATGCTTCAGAGAAAGAAGAGGTAAGGAAATATAAGTCAATGTAAACGCATAACGTTATTATATTCACATATACAAAGTGGTATGACAAAAAAGCACGATGCCAAATCGGGTTTTTTTCTGTTAGTTGCGAATGTATTCGTTATAGTAGTTAATTTGCTAGTCCACGGGATGTTCCCGCCGAAATTGGACTTCGTTATTATGAATATTAATAAATTAATATGAGGTGTGTTTTTATCATCTTTAACCACTTGGTTGTTTTTGCTTCAGAAAAGCAACTAGTTATAAATGTAAGGGCTTTTTTGGACAACTTCGGTGAAAAAGATTTCGTAGTTCATTCAGCGTAACTTATATCCGAGAGGTCTTACAGGCGCCACAGACACCTATCAGCCTTTTGTAAGGAGGAGCAGCGCGAGTGCGGTGCGGTCAGTGTTAAGCTGCTTAGTTTCTCAAATTCATATTACTGATAAAGTGTTAAAACTTAGATGAGATGTTGGTGTTTTATGGCTCACGAATTCGCAATAACGGATACGTATAGCAGTTCGTGTTAATGACATTAATCCAAACATATTGATGACGTGATAACATGGGCGTCGAATCCAATATTAATCATGCTGAGGTTTTCTCGACGGGGTAATGTGTATAAATGCAGTTATAAAATTAAAAGGGACAAGATAGTGGACGTGACCCTCATGTTTCCATGGCAATCAGTCAATTACGTTACGCTTATGATCGCACCTGCGGTCATTCGCGCAGTATCCATGATTTTAAGCGGCATGAAACACTTTAGTTTACTCCTTTGTACGAAAATGTCATGTCGTGTAAGTTGGTATGTTCTATTCGAATTGAAATACATTGTAATGGTGTAATTTTGCTTACTTCTCTTGTTGAATAGTTAGCACGTTTTAATGAAAATAGAAAATATTGGTTATCTAGACAAATGTGCTCTTGTTTTAAGTATATTTTTATAACTCTTTTGTAATGTCTTTGTTATCAGAGTCCTTCAAATTAGAATAGTGATGATGATCTTGTCAATGCTGAGATTTTCATGCATCAACAGCCACTACATCTGGATCAGGTAATGTTGTGTTAACCCTGCTATTCTACAATATTTACTTAAATGCAGTATGCAAGTGTATGTATTCATGTTCTGATAAAAGTCATTATAATTATCTTCCAATATTGCACTAATTTTACTTTTTTATATTTTGTCAAGATTGAACAAGAAACAGACAGCAAGGGTTGTCAGGTCAGAAACAGAATGACACACAAACACAAGAAACTTCACAGGTGAGAATTGAGAGTGGCTTTTTAAAACACCTGCTACTTGTTTCTCAAGAATGGTTTATCATTGTCAATAGGAAAATATAAGAAACTAATTTAGGATACAATGGTTACTTTTCAACACAGCAATTAATTTCTTTTCTATGCCACTATTCCTTCTACAGTATGTAGGCCTACATATTTCAAACACTTTGTTTTCAGTATACAGAGAAAAAAGTAAATCCAGTGTTCAGAGTGGATGTTGATGCAAGTTTTATAGAGGCTTCATATAGACAGAAAAAAATGGGTCTTTGTGGTGGTGTACATGACAGCATTTATTTGTTCTTATCTTTATGTATTATGGCTTTAATCATAATTTTTTAATTGTCAATGAGCTACCACCTACCCTGGTAATGCACCACCAAGATACCATGTTGTAATAGAAATCCGTAATTTACCATTTCTTTTTTGTGAAGCGTCTCCCCTTAAACCTTACAATGCATTTAATATTTGTTTTGTAACCAAATCAAATTCTACTAATCCTAATAATTAAGATGCAGTGTTTTGTATTTCACAATTTATGTTTTCTTTTTAAAAGGGGCTATGACTTGTTTTTATTTTATTATGTGTTTTAAATTGTAGGCATATCAACATGCAATTTGAAGACGTGTGATAAAATACAGAGAGGTGAAGTAGTGTGTCTTTCCAGATCCCCAAATCATTCCCCCTTAAAAGGTAATGAATAGTGTTATGACAAAAAAATTAAACATTCTTAATTTCTTTAAAAGTTGTACTTGGGCCACAGTTTTCTGTATTTTTAACCAAAAGATTACATTTATATTTCTATACTAATGAAATATGTTTTTCTTTTTCCAAACTTTATCAAATGCAATGATCGCTAAGATGAGCCTGAAGAGGAGATTTGGGAAGATGCTGTTTCATAAGTCGCTTTGCCTGATCACATGTGGTAAGTTTGTAAAACATATATTAAAAATAGGATTAGAACATCTCCTAATCAAAAGTTTTTGATCAGGTCGGGATGTCTGCTAACAAGATGCCTTGCTGGTCTGAGCGAGTTTAAAGTCTTACACAGACAGTCCAGAAGTTCTGAAGTCCATCTTCGATTTCATTGGTAAGGGACTACACAAAAGGTTGTTTGACCCACACGTAAAGCAACCTGTCAGTGTTTGCTTTAAGCATCTCATTTGGAATTAGTTGAAAATATAAAGTTAAAATCACTTAAGCATTCAGTACTGGATTCATTTGTAACCAAATCGATCAGAAGCACCATTCACTACCATAGTATTTTTTTATCCTACTATGTAAGTCAATGGTGCTTCTGGTCAGTTTGGTTGCAGACATTCCTTAAAAAATCTTTGTGTTCATCAGGACGATTTAAGGTGTAGAAACATCTCAGCAACCTCAAGAGAAATTGGAGGCAACTGTGCTAAATTGCAGATGATGTTGCAAAGGGTCTGAATATGTATAATGTAAATATGATATGTTTTCTTTTTTCATACATTTGCAAAAGTTTCTAAAATTCTGTTTTTACTTTGTAAAAATATCTAAACAATTACAGTATCATGCAACAACATAAAATTGAAAGTGAAAGGTGTATGATTTCTGAATGCACTGTAGATGATCTTAATTGAACCTCATTGTCATCTTCGTAAACACAACAGCTTTGTTCCTTCATCAGATGGCTATGCAATGTTTCAAGTCAGACTATCAAAGAAAACGCATCTTGCCCTGATGTGCAATAACAAGATTTTTTTGTACATGGGCTAAAATGCAGCATTTTTTGAAAATTAAATATCTTGTGTTTTTTCCCTCCTTAGATGCTGTCATCGTATTAAGTACAGCATGAGCCAGAATGGATGGGTGGTGGTGGCCATAAGAAGACTGTCAACTAAACCAACAACAAAATTCATATTTGCAGTTTTTCTTGAATAAAGTTTTTCTATTCAGATGAATTAAATGACTTTTAAACATGATTTTTTTCATATATTTTATGATTTTATTCTATATTTAGAAAATTCCACTTCTGCACTACTAACTGGAAACCTAACTGTTTGAAAGAATGTGTTTTTATCCATTAAAAAATATTTTTAACAGCTGCTTTCATGTTTATTTGGAAAAAGTAGGCACCTGCCATCTTATTTGTCCACATTTAAACTTTACCTTCCTTAAGTGTTTAGTTTTATGAATGGGGTTGTACTGTAAGTTATGCGTAGCAAGTTGCATTCATATGATAATTGCACTAAAAATGACACGTATACAGTAAATCATTTAGTGAGTATTGCAGTGTCAAGTAAAAATCTATATTTAGTGTTAAAAACAACAAGGAAATAGAAGGTTGAAATTGCGTCATGATATCAACCATAATTCACCTATGTTGAAAATGTGACGTTGAAACAACGTCGTGATTTCAACGTTGAAATTTTTTGCAAAACCGAAAGGTAATCCAACGTTGATTCAACGTTGGTACCTGACGTTGATTCAACGTTGAATCAACGTTGAAATGCCGACTGGGTGTGTAAGTCACCAAATCCAACCTTATATTATTTTAATCACTGTCTTGTTACCTAAAACAGGGGTTTTCAAACTTTTTGTGTGTGTGGACCACTATTTGTAATCAAGAATTTTCGCGGACCACCTTATAATACTTATTATAAAATATGTCCACACAAAGTCCTGAATTAATCTGCACATCTAAATAGTCTTACTAGCACTAAAACTATAACTTGTCATCACATCAGTACAACAGGTTTCTTAACCTTATATCATAATTATTTATATACATATTCTTGGGAAAGTTCACTTTCTACATGAACTAGTTAAGTTCACAGTTCACAAATTTTAAAATGAACTAGTTAAGTTCATAGTTCATATTTGAAAATGTTAAACTAGGTCACAGTTCCAAAAATGAACTAATTTATAGTTATTTTTTTCCATATTATTTTTTTTAAATGATTGCCATTATAGCCCATATAGAACCACCACAGACAGATCAGTTTTAACACTGAAGCTAAATGCGTCAGATTTCATCTTCATGTCCAACTTTAATCCTTATCCAAACAGGGTTTACATTAGCATTGACTGTTTTTTAATTTTTGTATTTGCTTACACATACCTTGAAAGGCTAGCTGGGTGGGGGTCGCACCCCGGGCGAGAAGCGCTGCGAGGCATTGCGTGTATGACAACTCGCAGGTATTGCACACCACACGTGCACGTTAAATAGCGTGAACTTAGTCAAAGTCTATTTCAAGATCTGGAATATGCGTTAGCAGCCTATGTTAATCGTTAACGATTTAGGACAAATATGATGTTATTTAATGTTAAACTATTTGAGTTGCGAGGCAGGAATTTCAGCAGCGTCTGTGTTGTTGTCATGACGCATGCAAAGTGACTGGTGAAGAAGACCGAGTGGTGGCGGTGTTGCCAGATTGGGTGTTTTTTCCGCTACACATTAAGGCCTATTTACAGTGTGTTTTAGTCGGGCTTTCGCCTGGAAGAATATACAAATCTGGCACCCTATTGAACGACGTTAAACTGAGAGCGCGTGCCGTTCACAGGCACCAGAATGAATGAGTTCACAGTAACGTTTATTAGGCAGCAGTACACGTTCGCCCAAAATATGAACAAGTTTGTATATTAAAATATACATATTCTTATTTTGCCTTTTCACGGACCACCTGCAGTACCCTCACGGACCACTAGTGGTCCGCGGACCACAGTTTGGGAATGGCCGACCTAAAACATAACACCATTTTGAAACATGTCAGCAACTCCTAGTAATTGATAGCTGGGATTGAAAAAAATTTTACACAGCGGGGTTACTGTAGTTGTGACACAGCGTTACAATTAAGCCTCAGGTATACAATGATAATGAAATTAAAACAATTCAAATACTATTCATCAAAATGATAACTGTTAATACAATATCACGGTAAATAACTCACAATTATGAATTTTTTTGTCTTAATTGTGCAGCCCTTTAAAACAATCTATTTCTATGCATTGATGCTTAATACAAGAATGGTTTTATGAAGGATCATGGATGGATAAATGTGTGGATATCTATATATTATAGGCAGATATATAAACAATATCCACCCTTAGACAGAACTGTATTGAATTATTTGTCTTTTAACCAAATTTTCTAGCAGGTGTTACAACAAACCCTCTGTTTGTTACAATTAACCCCACCTATGGGGTAAGTTGTAACGTTTGCACTCCTGTCACTTTCGATGTAATTGTAAGATAACGGTAGGTCCCACAAACAAACGTTGAGTGTTCATTTGTAGCAGAGATGTGTATGTTGATTGTGTAAAAAAAATATTTATCTAACTTGAATATTTTTTGAATGATACAGCCAAAGCCAAAAAGGGTTGTGCCCTGCTCTCCCTCACATATTAGGACCTTTTTAAAAGGTACCGCCCCAGTGACAACTTTTATACCTTTTGCTGAGAGTGTACTGGTAAACAAGTATACATTGAATACATTGCTTTTGATAAAAGCATCTGCAAAATAAAAGCATGTAATATTAATTTACAAAATCATTACAAAATGAAATGAAATGAAAGTAAAACAAAATGCTGAGTCCTACTGGTTTCCATTCCCTCCTTTCCTCATTTGAAGCACTGTTGGCGCAATTAACACTGTGATTTACGTCATTGTCGATGAAAAGTGTGACGTTTGGTCCATTACCCCTCTTCCTCACCTCTCTTCTCTCACAAGCCTATCATTTTATTGTTATTGTTGGCAGTTCAGCTGAAGCTTCTCTATTGATTTCTCACCCCAAGAGAAGATAAGGTGGAGAATCGAGATGGATTCCATATCTATTATCTAATGGAATTCCTCCTTTTAGAGAGGCTATGGATTTTCTGCCATTGAACCTCTGCGAAAACAGAAAGGGGGACAGAGTGGCCTCCGCAGCGCCAACCGAGTCCCTCCTGGATGGATTAAAGTGTTTCACACAATGCAGCTGAAAAAGGCTGGGAGGCTGGGACTGTAAAATAACGTCTTGTGAAAGGGGACTGCTCTTATCATAAATGTTTATTGACCTGGAGAAGGTCTAATGGCCGAGCCTGTGCGTGCACAAACAATTGTCTACGTGGCCTCCGCACAAACATACCATACGCTAAATGGATCTTCAGGCACGCTCATCTACATAGCTCTGAGAACAAAACTAATAAAACCAGATTCTCCAAGTAAGCATTTGTGGATGTCCGCCAAGCAGAAAATTCAACATTTACAGGGCTAAAATATGAGTCACTTTCAGCTCAGCTATCCCAGATATCCAAAGTAATATGCATGCACAATGCAAACTGAAAGCACATTCGTAATCTATTGCTTTTCTTAAATGCATTTTGTCACTGAAATATGAAAATATCATTGCATCCAAATGCTTACAAAAGACGTGAGAAGCGAAATAGGTACTTCATATCCTGCGCTCAGCCAGAAAGAGTAGAAAGAGAGAGAGTAAAGAAGGGCCACATATTTTCCAAATGGAAGTTTGTAAGGAAGATAGATCCATCAAAGCCAAAACCTGCAACCTTAAAAGCAGTCTGTGATGCTGTGGGGTTCAGAAGGTTCTCACACATTTAGATGGAAGATTATTAAGGCATGGCCAAAGCTCACTACTACTGTCCGCACGGCTACGGTTGAAATCAGACTTATGACATGATGCCTTATCATGGCAACAGGAAAGCCTCTAAGCTCCTTGTTTTTAATCAAAAACAGATCAGTATAGGCTGACCCTGTGCAGCAAATGACTTTGTATTTCATTTTTAATATCCTCGAGGCAGCGGGTTGTATTTCGTCCTCTTGTAAGAGGCACTTCAAGAGGCTGGCGCCATCATTTTATGTCCTGTCTTTTATCCACTTTGAGTAAATGGAGAGTTGTAAGGCGTTATTAGAACTTGTTCATCTGGTAAAAAGTTTATTTGCCCTTAAGAATACAGAGAAGGCTGAAACCTTACAGGTTAAAAGATCTTAGTCTAAGTCTTGCTTAGCTATTTTTGACAGCTTGTTCAGTTATAAAAAGCATTTAGACCCTTGTGATTAAACGCTCTTGTGCAATGGGGTTGCCATTTATAGTCATTGACACTGTTTTTCACAGCTGTTGTGTGAATGTATCATAGATGGATGTATGAATAGATATATCAATTACTGTAAAAAGTGAAAGTTTGAATAACTTCAATTGGTAACCCCTAAAAAATAAAACATTTTCAACTAAAATTCTTAAACTTTAAAATGATAAAGCTTAAATTTTTCAGGTGTTACCAATTGAAGTAATTGTTTAAGCAGATCCAATTTTTACTTTTTACACTGAAATTGTTCATATTCTGTGAACTGTTGTATGCACAAGAAGATTCAAGATTCACACATGCTTGTAAATTCCAAATGACTGTGTGAATGTTTCAATAAATTTAAATCAAAGGAGTGGGTTATGCATCTTTATTGCCGTTTTTTATATTTTAGAGGCTTTAAGCCTTTATTTGGATATTGTAGTAGAGAAATGACAGGAAAGTGTTGGGTGGAAATAGTGGGGCAGGATCAGCAAAGTAGATCCGCAGAGACTGGAATTGAACTCGGGTCGCTATGAGCACACTGGCACCATAGGTCAGCTGACTAACCATGAGGCTATATTGACGCCGACTAGTCTATGTGTAATTATTATACATGCACTTTAATGTTGGGTTCTTTCAATCCATAGTTGGGTAAAATATCGACAAACTCAACATAAAAAAATTGCCATATTTGACCCAACCAAGGGTTGAAACGACCTAAACAAAAATGTAGAATGTGGAGATTTCTATTAATCTTAATGTATCTCAATATATATTTCTTTAAAGGGGACATTTCACAAGATTTTTTAAGATGTAAAATAAATCTTAAGTGTCTATAGATAACATATGTAAAGTTATAGCTCAAAATACTCCACATATAATTTATTGCATGTTAAAATTGCCACTTTGTATGTGTGAGCAAAAATGTGCAGTTTTTGGCTGTGTCCTTGAAAATGCAAATGAGCTGATGAAATGCAAACACTGATTGCCATAACGATGGTTTGTTGAAATTTAAACTGAATTGTGTTGTCAATTATTTCTCAGTCTCTTTAGTCTGGACTAAGTGTCGTGGTTGGGATAGTGCAGATTAAGGAGTGGTATTATTATAATAAGATCCCCTTTTGACATCACAAGAGGAGCCAAATTTCAATGACCTATTTTTTCACATGCTTGCAGAGAATGGTTTACCAAAACTTAGTTATGGGTTGATTTTTTTTAATTTTTTAGGTAGTTAGAAGCACTGGGGACCAAATTATAGCACTTAAACATTTTCATGATATGTCCCCTTTAATGCCTTATCCAGCATTTCAGAGTCCAGTTATATCACACATATTTTTATTTATTTAATATTTCTTGATGTTATTTCAGCATCTATGGCTATATTCATGATGAGGACAATTTGGCATCTCCAGTTTACCTAACCTGCATGCCTTTGGACTGTACGAGAAAACCAGAGTACCCCAAAAAATCCATGCTGATATAGGTAAAAGAGTGCAAAGTCTTCACGAAAAGACCTCCTGACCCACCCGAGGCTGGAACTGGAATTCTCCATGCTGAGAGGCAACAGGGTTATTGACCAAGCCATCATGTCGTCCTATTCTAACATTAATTTCAATGCTAAATTTCACGATGAGGAATATAGGCCTACTAAATACGCGACTACAGCCATTGTCAGACTTTAGCAACACAACTATAAGAGTTGTTTAATGTAAATCTAGAGTTTATTAATCATATGAAATCAATTAGAATATAGTTAACTTACAGGTTAGTCAAACAGTTTTGTCCTTGAGTGGAAAATTGATGGTAGGGTTGCTATGGCAAGTCACCATGCGGCATGATGTGTGCTTGCAGAGAGTAACCATAATTTGCCCTTAGTTTGTCGATTAAAGGGACAAGCAGAACAATGACATGCCAGAAATCCACTAAATTTCAGGCTCTCATACAGCACGGACCTTAATGGAAAACAAGACACTCTAAGCTGTTGAATAAATGTCTGGAGCAATTAAAGATTTGATGTAATAAAGGCGCACAGACAGGGGAAAGTGAAACAAGTCACGTGTAGAACATGTATCATCTGAATTAAAGATGCTGAGGACCGACAGTCCAGACAAGGACGTCCTCAGGGCACAGGAACAACACACTCTTCAGAGAAACGTATACGTGCTATGAACATACTAACACTTTGGGCTCCACACCACTGATGTTGAAAGCCAGCATCAATATAAAGCAAATTGCATTTGCCACTTTGATTTTAAAACAGGTTGAATAGACTGAGCACGATGGTATGACATTTGGGTTCTAGATTGGTTTAGCTGAGTCTCTCAAGACACAGCCACAGGCCCTAATAGTATGAATTGCTCCTGCCCTTTTGATAAATGTCAGACGCTCTATCCACTTTTAAAGTGGTCTTCTAAAAGTGACCCGGTCTCCAGACAGACAATAATATTCATATTCAGACACATTTAACTTGCAGAAAGTTCAAATATGTTTAAGCATATGAAAGAATGTAGTGTAGTTTTTGACAAGAATGGCTTATTATGATAAGACTCACAATAGTTATGTTCAATGTGAACCTTGTTTCAATTTTTTATGAGATGTTTGTTCATCAACAAAGTGAGTCCTTGTTATTTTACAGCGTGATTGTCATGGGGTTACTGTATGCTGCATTTTTTGTAGTTGTTTATTTATTTATTTGTTTGATAATGACATTTATAGCACACAGCTAAGATTTCTCTCGCACTTTTAAGGTCATGACATTTCACAAGACTTTTTTAAGATGTAAAATAAATCTTTGGTGTCCCCAAAGTACATATGTGAAGTTCTACCTCAAAACAGCATATAATTTATTATACAGTAGCATGTTAAAATTGCCACTTTGTAGGTGTAAGCAAAAAATGTGCCATTTATGGGTGTGTCCTTTAAATGCAAATGACCTGATTTCTGCACTAAATTGCAGTGCCTTGGTTGGATAGTGCAGATTAAGGGGCGGTATTATCCCCTTCTGACATCACAAGGGGAGCCAAATTTGTAGCATACACAATCAGAAAAAGTACAAACTGTACCTTTTCCCTCGCTGGGATGGTACCCTTAGGTTCCGTTTTGTACAAAACATATTACAATGTTGTACCTTTTTGAGTACATTACTGTACCTTAAAGCAACACTAAATAGTTTTTGCTCTTTGCTCCCCCTACAGGTTATAAGCGTAATTGTCCATTACCACTGTCATAAATACTGCAGCATATGCTCTGATTGGATTGTAGTTCTGCCGTAAAGCAAGTTTTTGTAGTTTTCACTCGAACTACAGAACCGCAACCCGACAGTTGGAAACTTCTTTAGTGCGGTTTTGGCTGATAGAGGGCTGCAAAGCGAATGTGAAAGTGCCCTTCACCCTATTTCGAGTGGATGACCGACTGAAACTTTTTTGTAAACATTATTTTAAGGTAAAAAAACTCTTTGGTGTTGCTTTAAAGACGTATTGTGTATCTTTAAATGTACAGTTAAATGATTTGTACCCCCTTTTACTGGTACAAAAATAGGTCCTTAAAAGGGAAAACATAGGTCCTTAAAGTAGTATAATACTGCACCCAAAAAGATACAACATTTCAGTATGCTGTATACCCATAAAGGTACAAAAAGGTCTCAAGATACAGTAACTTTTTCTAATGCATGTTTATACAGATGCTTAAACATCTTAATTTAAGGTGTAGTCTTAGCTTTATAGGCCTTGTCTGTGAAAGCTTTATAGGCCTTGTCTGTGAAACCTGGCCTTAAAGGCATAGTTGACCCAAAATATTAAATTCTGTCAACATTTATTCACCTTCATGACTCTTTCTACTAAAGAACACAAAATATGCTTTTAGAAATGTTTTTGGAGTTTGTGTCCATATAATAAAGGTCAGTGGGGGCCATGTCAACTTCTTTTTCTTCTGCAGAAGAAAGAAACTGTAAGAACATAAAGGTGAGCAAATTCACATTAAGGTAAGTAAACTATTCATTCAATTTATGCAATATGATACAAAAGCATACAGTATGGTACTTAATGTATATATAATTAAAACTATGTGCTTTCAGTATTGCTCCATGTCTCTGAGTAGCTTAGTTAACCACAGTGAAATTCCTGGAGTTATCAATCTACTGCATTGTAATCAAATTCAGCAAAGACTTAAATTACTTCTAAAGAGGGCAAACACACTTCTGTGTACATTTGCACTTCATCATTTGTAACTCCTTTATTTTGCATCCTGGAAAGAAAAGTAGGCAGAGACTAATTTGCCAACAGCCCTAACGGGACATTGACTGATACGAAAGCTCTGTGGTTAGGAAACAAAGCCATGTTAGCACAGCAACCTTCTATACACAAACACACCAAATCAATCTGTGTGCCCACAGTCGGTTTTTCTTCCCTAAGCAAAAGAACATTTCTATGCTATATGCTAATACATTCAATAGTGTTTCTATATGCAGTGGGAAAGCCTGAAATTCAGGTGTTTCTCTCCTACTCCCTTCCCTGTTTGTTGCTTGGAGGGAGAGGAGACTTTGTTGGCACGTATTGAACGGTTTGATTCAGGCAGCGGTCTCATGGGTGCAGGTCTGATCCATTACCCACTCTTCCAGTGTACAGCGGAGGACAGGAGGCTCACAGTGAACTGATGCCTTGTAACGCACTCCTGCCTGGTTTCCTTAACAACAAATGACCCTCAGGGCTCTGCGAGTCTTTCTTTTCCTTTACCATATCTTTTAAGTTCTCAAACAGAGACGTAGGTTTTCAAGAGGCAAGAAAGTGCATTAAACGAAAGTGCTAAAACACACGCTGGTATAAATTGTGGTTCATCCTTAGCTGGCCTCTGTGTATCGATACTTTTACATGACAATAGCAACGTACTGTACATTTAAGATATACATTTGATAAATTTGTGTGCTGCCTGGGAATTGAACCTGTAAGACTGTTGTTAGCATCATGCTCTTTATCATAAGTACTTATCACTATATGAAAATATTAACGAAATGTGATTCATTATTAAGGTGTGAATTGTGAAATTGTTTATTTATGAGGTACTTTAATATTTTGCATATTACACACAATTATATGCAAGAGTTTTTGGTAACACACCCATTTTGTGGAACATATTCTTTTATTAATGGTTTGCCATCGGCCATGTAATACTGAGGTGTGTTAGCATCCTCGTTGTTCATTGTTGTATTAAAAATACATAAACTCTGGATGACATTGAGATTAGTTAGACATAATGATCACATTGTGAAATTGTACAAATTCCAACATGGTTTTATCTGAATTATTATGACTTAATGATTAAATTTGCATTAGCTGTTGACACTTGTTGGGCGAATGTATGTCGATGCTTTAGGCAAATTATATCAACTGCATACAAATCAAGAAGCGTGCAAACACAGGGCCTACTAAAATAAAAGGTTTAAAATTGAATTGAATAATAAATTATCAAAGACATCACATACTAGCAGTGGCGGCCGGTGACAACATGTTCGTCACAACATGTATGTAGCCTGTCATGTGTATGGTTCGTCATTTCAAAATATGTGTTCGGCGCATCGAGGGAACCTAAGTGCATCACGTGTCTTGTCAAAATAAGTGCCTGCTGCAGACGCATCTTAAGGGTTTATGATAAAAGAAACGCTTGCGTTTGCCAGATACTCGCATAATCTCATGCGTAATCAGAGTTTACTGTTAAGGGAGTGTCTTGCGTGTATTTTGTGAACGTCAGCGTCTCTTTTGTCATAAACGGTTTTGACACGTGTCCAGCAGGCACTTATTTTGACAAAACACGTGATGCACATAGGATCACTCGACGCGTAGAACACATATTTTGAAAACATGAGCAACACACGTGACATTCTGTGACACATATTTTGAATTTGCGCCCCTCAGAGGAGCCGCTATTGCATTCAGAAAGCACACACACCTACCTCAAACACTTTTGAAGAATCTTCTCCTTGCAGTCTCTCAGGTTTAGTGGTTGGAGCCCATGTGAAAAACACCAAGGCCTGTGGGAACCCATGAGAAGAGATGTAAGGTAGATCTTCACAGCTCAACCTTTTACATCACATTTCTTTGGCAGGGTCTCAGGTGAACATCTGCTTTTGCTAGCAAGAAGAAGGACACTCTTGCACACTATCTCGCTTACTATCAGTTTTCTAGTAGGCACCTCGGTTTTCCATTAATACACATTGGTAGATGTGTGATCATAAATTTAGGTGTTTCTTATGACTTAACATGCATTTTTCTACCAGATACAGTAGAGCTCTAAATTAGTATGGCTTCAGTAATAACAATCAGGCAGCAATGCAAAGTTTTTTTTATCATGATGTACTATGAAAACCTTGTAGTATTTAGGCAGTTTGTGGGGGATTTAGGTGAGATAAATTAAAAATAGATCAAACTCTATATCAGAATTATCCTCAAGCAATCCGAGATACATATGTTAATCATCTTTCAGACAAATACCTTTGGAGTTATTTTAGTGATATAATGGGAGAGTACAGGGATCAGGCAACACCTTCTGACTTTGAAGCCCATAAAGTACATCCATCCTTCACCGAAGTAATCCACACAGCTCAAATTGGTTAATAACAGTATTTTGTGGGCTTTCGATATTGTAAGAAAAATATAAAAATGTTAAACTTTATAAACTATAATAACTAGTATCCGGTAACAACGCCATCTTGGACTCTATTCACGAGAGTCACTGCACAACGTACCCTCCATGGCAACGAGTGCAGTGCTCACTGTCCAAGATGGCGCTGTTACCAGAACCTACACTGTAAAAATGATTTTGTGGCTTAGTAAATTTAACTAAGTAAATTCAATTTTTTTAAAAAAATCTTGTTTTTTAACCAAATTTTAGTAAAAAAAGAACACAAAAAGATGAGTAATTCTAAATAAACACTTTATTTAGTAAATTCAACTAAATTTTATCATGTTAAATTTGTAAGAAGGAAATTAAATTATTTTAGCAAATATAACTAACAAGGCTGTGCACTAAAAATTTAAATTTTTGCATCCACTTTTAAAGTAAATTTTACATGGAATTTTAATAATTTTAATAAAAAAAACTTACTTAAAAAATGCAATTGCTAATTTTATCTAAAACTTACTTAAAAAAGTGGATGCAAAAACGATGCACTGTATTTTTATGTTTTTTAGTAAAACCAGCGTATTATTTTTTTAAGTGTAGCTATTATAGTTTATAAAGTTTAAAATATAGATATTTTTCTTACACAATCGCATTGATTACTCGCAGAAGACCTTTATTAACCCTTGGAGCCGTGTGGATTACTTCTGTGAAGGATTAATGCACTTTATAGTTAAAAGTTGTTCCCTGATCCCTGTTTTCTACCATTATAAAGCTTGGAAGAGCAAGGACATTTGCTAAAATAACCCAAAATGTGTTCGGCTGAAAGATGATGGACATATGTATGGCTTGAGGGTGAGTACATCAGGTAGTTTTGATATTTTGCTGGAGTATCCCTTTAGGAAGCATGTATAACTTTCATATAAATTTGCAATAAAGGAGGAGTTCACCTACAAATTCTGTCATAATTTACTTTCTTAAACAGCAAGAACATTTCATTATTTTTCATTTGTATTTTTCCTTCCACAAATTCCATTGTTGATGGAATACAGTTTAATTTTTATGGTTTTGTTGTTTTTTGTCAATTTTGGAGTCTAACACCCCTGGTCATCATTTACTTTCATTTTATGGAGAAGGGAAATGTGAAAATTCGGGTAAACTTTATTTTATGTTTAACAAAATGGACATTCATAGATGTTAGAAATAAAACTGAAATAAAAAGTGAGTACATTTTTATGAACTATTTCTTTAATAACTTTGCATGCAAAACACTGTCAGCTTGCAAGTCAATTATGCCTGGAACCTAACGACAACACAGGAAAACTTTTCTCTGCATAATATTTGCCATTTTGACACAAAAGAAATTGTGATATTATGGCAACAGAGAAAAACACATCATGTCAGCTTCAGTTCTGATGGCTATGAAGCACTTGCCAACCTGCCAGCACATGATGCAGGTCTATCCAGAATTGAGATTTTTTCACTTCCACCTTCATAACACAAATTAGACTGAGGTCAGCTCCTTTTTCTGACTGATATACAGCAATAGTCAAGGTCCAGAAGAGCTATATGTGCACTTTTCCTGACAGAGATAAGAAACTGGGGGATTTTCAGTAATAGTGCTCTGCCGCAGTTCTCCATAATATTGCCAATATCAAATTTTACACCCAAGTTATGACTGTGAAAGAGAAGAAAGCTGCCTCAGTGATGCACTCTCTTTGTCCATCTGGATAAGATACGTATGATGATCAACAGCATATGCATGTGTTGAAAGTAATAAATAATCCTTATATGAAACTAAATCTGTATTGCATTGGTAAAAGTTGTTAAGGCCGGGTAAGCTGTTATGACGTGGGTGCAAAAGGCATATCATTACACTAATAAATCTGACAACCTAATAAAAAAAGTGAAATGTTAAAGGGGCCATGTCACAAGACTTTTTTAAGATGTCAAATAAATCTTTGGTGTCCCCAGAGCACATATGTAAAGTTTAAGCTCAAAATACCATATAAATAATTTATTATAGCATGTTAAAAATGCCACTTTGTACACTTTGTAGGTGTTAGCAAAAATGTGCCGTTTTGGGTGTGTCCTTTAAAATGCAAATGAGCGGATAAAATGCAAACACTGATCACAATGATGGTGGTTTGTTGACATTGAAACTCAATTGTGCTGTGAATTATTTTCTCTCTCTCTCTCTCTGCACTAAATGGCAGTGCTGTGGTTGGATAGTGCAGATTAAGGGGCTGTATTGTTATAATAAGAGCTCCTTATGACATCACAAGGAGAGGCACATTTCAACTACCTATTTTTTCATGTGCTTGTAGAGAATGGTTTACCAAAACTAAGTTACTGGGTTGATCTTTTTTACATTTTCTAGGTTGATAGAAGCTCTGGGGACCCAATCATAGCACTTAAAAATGGAAAAAGTCAGATTTTTTCTTGCCATGGCCTCTTTAATGGGAGATATGGGGTAGTTGTCCTACAGAAAAGTTAAGAAAACTCCAATATCATTATTTTAAATTATCCATACATGCAGTGTACACGCAAACACATATGTTGGCCAAACCTTTTATGTGCATATATATATATATATATATATATATAACCTGAAAAATAATTGTTAGGGTTAGGGTTATGAGTGTGACAACTAGCCCCACTGGTAATAGATTCAACCTTTCCCCACTTCTTCAAAGATGGAAGAACTGAAACAATTCAATGCAACCACTCAGTGCCTGATTTTTTTGCCTTTAGACTCTTTCACCTCTCTAAAACTGCAGTAATCCATCAGGCCGATAGGTTTCCGTTTTTACCTTCTGCTGATAAAGAGCAGAAGTGCACATGCAAAGCTTTGCAGAGTCTGTAACTGCTTCAATCTACAGGGCCAACGGGTGTGAATGCAAATGGCTTCTGTGTTGTCCCAGTCCGGTGATCAATCCTGGCAGGTAGAGATCCAACAGGAGCCTAATGTATTCAAACTAATTAAAACGCGCCAGCGGGAAACTCCAGAACCCTGCTATTAAAACAGATACTTTTAAATGCAGCGCAATTAAATTTCCCATTGGCACACATGGCCTCGAGACCATCTGCACCGGTACCGGAGCGCGCACCCTCACAAGAGTCATTTCAGATTGCGCTCTTCAAAAACAAGTTTTGCAGGGCTTGTCACAAGGGAGCGGCAAGTGCTGCTCTAATTATTTTATGATACTTTGCCTCTGTTTAAAGAAACGTCTGCGTGGGTTTTCTTGATTCTCCCCTGAACTCATCATCATCTGGATATCATTCATCTAATAAGCCTGAGCACAGGGATGCACACAGGACAGTTAATGCTTGCGACTCCTGTGGTTTGTATAAAACTTGAAATACTCACCATGTCAAATGTTAACATTTCTGAACACAGGGGGATAAAAAGCGACAGACTAATTTCTGATTCTGTTTTGCCCAGTTTTGTTTTGCTGGTGATCCAAATGAAGGCACTGTAAGCCAGGCTGCAAAAGCGAGATAAGAAAAGCTTGAAGCTTATGGCAACTCTCTGATCGACACTACAATGTTTTCCTCTAATTCAGACACACTTGCATGCTCAGGCATTGTGTGACTTCTTTGAAACTAGCGGCATAATCATAGTGTTGCATCCCTGGTGTGCGTTGTATTGATGAGGTGGTACATCACAAGAAAGGACCTATTCTTCAATGGTGGCAATACTGTCTTATTGAAATATAAAATATTTATGCTATGATGCTGTGCAGCACCCATCAGGGGTCAATGATTTAGTCCAGTGGTTCCCAACCTTTTTTGCCCTAAGTACCCCCACAGCCCTATCAGTAAGGCTCAAGTACCCCTTCATCGAAACTAAACCTAAGTTGTGTTTTAAAGACAAATAATTAGTAATATTTATTAATTTTAAACATTGAAGTAAAAAGCACTGACTGATGAAGCATGTTTATTTCAACAAACCACTATCATTGCGATCAGTGTTTGCATTTTATCAGCTCATTTGCATTTTAAAAGACACACCCAAAAACGGCACATTTTGCTCAGCCCTACAAAATGGCAATTTTGACATGCTATAATTAATTATCTGTAGGGTGTTTTGAGATAAAACTTCACATATGGACTCTAGGAACGCCAAAGACTTATTTTACAAATTAAAAAATTTCATCATATGACCCCTTTAAGGCCCAGATTTATTAACGGCTTGCAAAACCATCATTTTGGCGTTTAATAACGACTGAACTTACTAAAGACACGCAGTAGATATTTAGCTCTGAAAATGTGTTATTTTTGTGACCTTATTGCATTTACATTTGTGGAAGTTTTCCTTTTGAAGCAACATTAATGCGAGGAGAGTATTACATTTTGCCAGAGGAACATACTTAAAAAAAAATATATAAAGAGTTTGCCAAGCCAAGCTATGTTTAATTTGCTGGAGAAAAGAGGAGAAGTCACGAGGAGAAGTCAAATCAGGTATTTCAAAACTTTTTTACCGTTCATATTTCGTCTTACTTTCACTTAGCTGGAATTTCACACTCCGCAGTCCGCATTTTCATTGCGATGTCCTGCCGAGGTCTCTTATTTGCGACCCTGTACTAATTTGCGCTGCTCTAATAGATTGCAATGGTCATTATGGAAATGTGCTTATGTCATTATTGTGCCTGTGTATTTTATTTGCGCCTTTGTAGTAAATCACACGCAAATTATCCACTCCGGCGCTTATTTGGAATTGAGCTCTCAAGTCCTTTTTAGTAAATGCCCTAAATTTAATAAAATCTCAATTTAAGTTACTGATAATTAAAGTGTGCAAATAGGTTAAATTATTCTGTTCAAATATAAAGAGAAACAAAATGTGAAGACATTCTTTATAAATACAAAAGACATCATACGGGACAATACATGTTAGCCAAAAACAATGCAAAAGTTTTTTTGCATAATTTGAAAATGTAATGGCAGCGGGAATGAATATTATAGCATTATTTGAACATTATTTATAGTTTATAAACTTTGTGTCTTTAGAAACTATTCAGGTTCATTGAAAATAGTCAGATCGTTCTTGAGTTGGACATCGCTATTGCGTTTTGGATCATGCAGCGCATTTACTCTTGACAGCTAATTATATTAATGATAAGATTAAAATTACAAAGTTGTCCTTTTTACAATGCTTTCCTCACAAAAATCAATCTTAGGTAAATGACTGGACAAACGAAAGACATTTTTATTAAAAGTAAATGAGATCAAAGCAAAATGTAAATCTTTTCGCGTACCCCCTGGAAACTCTTCACGTACCCCCTGGGGTACGCGTACCCCGGTTGGGAATCACTGATTTAGTCTACATTTTGTTGTGGCAGGTTTATTGCTGTATATACCCACTCTCAGCAAACAACCTTAATTTAGAATGTATTGAAATTAAGAGTTATATATCACAATCAAACTATTCAAAATCAGCAGTTTATAATGACGTAAAACTAGAATGTGCCGGTCGGATAGCAGTGGAGTCTGCTGTTTATGCTGTACAGCTGCCCAACAGTGGTCTCACAACAGATCGCTTCTGACCCATGAGCCCCTGCCAGCCTATTTACATAAATCACACTCTAGATCTGACCGTTACTAGGCAGCACGGGCTAACAGAGACTCGTGGCGAAATGGAAATCAGGCCACCAACCCGGAGAGCATCATACATGTTTTGACAAATGTGCCGAGGAGTAAGTGCTACTACTACTTTTCACCCTGTTCATAAATATAAGTTTATACTTATGCGTATTACATTATTTCCCTTAAAACTACACAACAAAAAGTGCATCTATCAATGACACTTTTGATAATCTTACCTTAAAGTGCACCTATTTTATTGCTTAAAAAAACATTATTTTGTGCGTTATGGTGTTCTTGGGATGGTACTCATCATTCTTCTTTCTCAAAACACGTCTAGTGGAATTATGACCAAAAAGTTCTATTTTGGTCTCATCTGACCACATGACTTTCTCCCATGACTCCTCCGGATCATCCAGATGGTCATTGGCAAACTTAAGACGGACCTGGACATGTGCTGGTTTAAGCAGGGGAACCTTCCATGCCATGCATGATTTCAAACCATGACATCTTAGTGTATTACCAACAGTAACCTTGGAAACGGTGGTCTCAGCTCTTTTCAGGTCACACAACAGGTCACTCACCTTTCTTAGGATCATTGAGACCCCACGAGGTGAGATCTTGCATGGAGCCCCAGTCCGAAGGAGATTGACAGTCATGTTTAGCTTCTTACATTTTCTAATGATTGCTCCAACAGTGGACCTTTTTTCACGTAGCCCTTTTCAGCCTTGTGGAGGTGTACAATTTTGTCTCTAGTGTCTTTGGACAGCTCTTTGGTATTGGCCATGTTAGTAGTTGGATTCTTACTGATTGTATGGGGTGGATAGGTGTCTTTATGCAGCTAACTTCAAACAGGTGTATCTAATTTAGGATAATAAATGGAGTGGAGGTGGACATTTTAAAGGCAGACTAACAGGTCCTGGCGGGTGATAGGTGTTCAAATAGTTATTTGCAGCTGTATCATACAAATAAATAGTTAAAAAATCATATATATATATATATATATATATATATATATATATATATATATATATATATATATATATATATATATATATATACAGTTCATACATTTTTTTTAGATTAGAATGCACTGAAGTTGCTACAATAAAACAGGCCAAGATTTGCAGAAAAGTTGCATTTAATCATCATATGCTTGGCACAGCCATTTAAAATAAAATGACATTTTTGTTGCTGGAAGCAGAATATTGGACGTATCAAATGAACTCACTGTTGAATTACCATAGAAACTCATGATGAAGAGACTAAACAGCGACGTGATGTGACATAATAATCCTTTGAGCGAGAGAATGTTAATCGGCGAAGCAGCGATGTTGATATAAAAGCTCAGAACTGCAGCTGAAAGGTACGGCTAAGAATCTCAATAAACTCAATCTCTCCAGTTTTGTGACCCAAGGAAGTAGAGGTCATATTTTTCCTCGGCTCCTTTAATTGCTATTTTAAGGATATCTCACTCCTACACCAGCTTTCCTGTCAGAGTCTTTGAAGTGGAACATTGCAATTACACAGGAGAAGATTTTTACCCAGCTAATAGTGATCTGATGCTTTTTCTTGCTACCTGCGCCTTACATCTGTAATGTGGTGACTAAAGGTTGGAGGGTTCTTGTTTACGCTCCTTTGGGAACACTGCAGAAGATTGATTAGAGAAAACACAAAGCACAAAACTGCCATTTTAGGAGTACGCTCTTAAAGCAAACTGATGGATTAATAACACAACGGAGAAATGATGTGATTTACTCAGCTGACTAAAAACAAATACAGCTTTTCCACATAATATAATTTGCAGTGTGAGTTAATATATCCATTTAATCAGATTTCCTCTGTTAGCCAAAGGAAACAGGTCATGAAATATTCAATGGGTCTTCTCTACATTGTGTACTCCTGGTGAGTACTAGATGATTAAAATATACTGTAGAGCCCGCCAGAGGCCACCTGCCCCTAAATACACATAAAACAAAGCTTGGAAAACAATAGTACACTATTTCTGCAAGACTATTTCTATGATAGCTGTAATACATGTTACAAAATCAGTTTTCACAGGATACTGTTACAGATGTATCAAGCTAATAACACATCTTTTACTTTATCAATGAATAACAAGCAATAACAAAATAGTGCATCTGGGCAAATACCGGTTTGTTGGCAGAATCCGTTAAATGCCACGTCGATTTTTCAGCAAAGTCCCTTAAGTGCATGTAGGACCAATATAAAATGACTATGGAACACATTTTAAAGGGACATTCCACTTTTTTGGAAATATGCTCATTTTCCAGCTCCCCTAGAGTTAAACATTTGATTCTTACCATTTTTGGAATCCATTCAGCTGATGTGAGGACTCTGCCATAATCTGGTTTGGTAATTATATCTAGTTGTGTATGGCAGGGTCCTGACAGTACAATGTTTTGTGTGGGAGAACGTGGTTTTGGTATTGTCATATCAGACCACGTTTTTCCCGTGTCTTGTGACTTTTCTCCGCTCCCTTGTATTCTCGTCATTGTGTGTTATTTTTCCCCGCTCCCTTGCATTTTCCAGTCTTTGTTTTTATGTCTTGTTTAGTCTAGTGTTCTGTTTTCATGCATATATATATATTTATATATATTTATATATAAATATATTTATGGTTTTGTCTTGTTGGTATTGTGGTTGTCTTGTGTTTGTATGTGTTTTACAGGTTCACGTGTGCTTCCCTCACAGGTGTTCCTGTTCAGTGTGATTGCCTCTCGTCTTCCTCACCTGTTGCTTGTTATCCTCTCGTCTGATCTGTGTATTTAATCCCTGTGTGTCTAGTGTGTCTTTGCAAGTCCGTTTGTCTTTATACTAGTCTGTCACAGTGTATGTTCTTGCCATTTCTAGCTACGCTAGTTCCTAGTCGTGTTTTGTGTCTGTTTCTTGTTGTGGAATTATCTCTCCTACCCCAGTCTGTGCTCTCTGCTACCCGGGAGTTTTTCTGTGGACTCTGATTACTCGACGGCTCTCAGAGACTGTTTCTCACTCACCAAATACGGACCACTCTCCTTCTGCCTGCTTAACTGCCTGCCTGTTTTATTGACTGCCTTTTGTGCTTACAGCAGCGCACACTCGCCGCGGCATTGCCGCTGTCCAGTAGGAGGGTCCTTCAGCACTGAAGCTGCACGGCTTCTCCCTTCAGCACCACTAACGCTCTCTCTCTGCCCGCCACAGGATCTCCTCTTCCATCTGCCTCGAGTGCCTGTAGTCGGACTGTCTTCTGGCCTTTTGTGGTTGGCCCCCACATATACTCTCTCCCACCGTTCGCTGTCTGGCCGGAGCCCGAACGTGTGTGGCTCTCCTCCCTGGTGCTTGTGTGTGCTCCCCGCCTCAGCCGTCTGCCCTGGTGTGGCTTTATGCCCAGACGCGCTATTGTCTGTTTACCCACATTATTATTTAAATAAAACCTTCTGTTTACTGCATTGGGATCTTCTCTGTTTTCTTGAGCCTGACAGAACGGACTTGCCATAAATGGATCCCGCAGATACAGAATCTGGCTGTTCAGCGACCGCTCAGCTCTCCACTACTGCCCAGGAGGAGGATTCGGCCTTCACTGCCCACCGTAACCACCATGCCCGTTTACTCTTTGGCATGCGGCAGAGAGGAGCAGAGATCCGGTCCTTCGCCTCCAAGTTCTTGGAGGAGGCTCGTCTTGCCGGTCTTAGCGGGAACGAGCTAAAGGTCATCTTCTATGCCTGTCTCGATGAGCCTCTCAAATCCAGTGAGGTGGAGTTGCTCAAGCCCTTAGACTTCGTTGACATGGTGAGCTACGTCATGAACAGGCCCGAACCCAAGTCCAGACCTCTGTCACCTGTCCCAGAGGGCCGCGTTGTCGGGAGGATGGTCCTGGAGAGCTCAGCACCCACCACATCTAGCTCCATAAGCTCCGCCCCGCCAGCCAGCCTTCGGGGTAGTCGTCTGGCGATAAGGGGAAGGGGCATTCAGACCGGGGCGATCAGGTTGGGGAGGTCGACTTTCATCTCTCCAGCGCCGGAGCCTACGCCCGCACCCGATCTCCTTCCTGCATTACCGGTCTCCGGACGGAGGAAGAAGAGGAAGAAGGACTCCTCCGCTCTTCAACCAGCTGCCACCCCTCAGTTCTCTGAGAAGCAGCAGCCCCTGCCGTCTGCGCAGCCTCCGCTGCAGCCCCTGCCGTCTGCGCAGCCTCCGCTGCAGCCCCTGACGTCTGCGCAGCCTCCGCTGCAGCCCCTGACGTCTGCGCAGCCTCCGCTGCAGCCCCTGACGTCTGCGCAGCCTCCGCTGCAGCCCCTGACGTCTGCGCAGCCTCCGCTGCAGCCCCTGACGTCTGCGCAGCCTCCGCTGCAGCCCCTGACGTCTGCGCAGCCTCCGCTGCAGCCCCTGACGTCTGCGCAGCCAACCGCAGCAGCCTTTGTCTCTGTCCCGTCTCCGCTGCCGTCCGCAGCGGCCCCTGTCACTGTCCCTGTGTTGTCTCCGCAGCCGTCCGCTGCACCTCCTGTCATTGTCCCCGCCTCGTCTCCGCTGCCGTCTGCAGCGACTCCTGTGAATGTTCCTGTGTTGTCTCCGCTGCCGGCCACAGCGCCCCCTGTCATGTTTCCTGTTTCCCCTCAGCCTTTAAACCCTGACCTTGTTGTTCCTGCCTTGCCCCAAGCTGTTTCCTCCCCACGGAACCCTGTTAGGCCTGCCCGGCCTCCACGCACCCAACCCTCAGCTACTTCCCGGGGTCAGAGGTCTCGTCCTGTACCCAGTCCCATCCCTCCTCCTGTGAACGCTGTTGTTCCCCCGCCCCCCCCTCCCTTGTTTGTTGTTCTTGTTGTCCCACCCGAATCCTCTAGTTGTTCTGTCTTGTCTTCCCTTGTTAGTGTTTGTCATGTTTTCGTGGGTGCTGTCCAGTGTCCAGTCTGTCTTGTCCTGTGTCTCTCCTTGAGGTCCGCCAGGTGGCGTCCCTTGAGGGGAGGGTCCTGTGAGGACTCTGCCATAATCTGGTTTGGTAATTATATCTAGTTGTGTATGGCAGGGTCCTGACAGTACAATGTTTTGTGTGGGAGAACGTGGTTTTGGTATTGTCATATCAGACCACGTTTTTCCCGTGTCTTGTGACTTTTCTCCGCTCCCTTGTATTCTCGTCATTGTGTGTTATTTTTCCCCGCTCCCTTGCATTTTCCAGTCTTTGTTTTTATGTCTTGTTTAGTCTAGTGTTCTGTTTTCATGCATATATATATATATTTATATATATTTATATATAAATATATTTATGGTTTTGTCTTGTTGGTATTGTGGTTGTCTTGTGTTTGTATGTGTTTTACAGGTTCACGTGTGCTTCCCTCACAGGTGTTCCTGTTCAGTGTGATTGCCTCTCGTCTTCCTCACCTGTTGCTTGTTATCCTCTCGTCTGATCTGTGTATTTAATCCCTGTGTGTCTAGTGTGTCTTTGCAAGTCCGTTTGTCTTTATACTAGTCTGTCACAGTGTATGTTCTTGCCATTTCTAGCTACGCTAGTTCCTAGTCGTGTTTTGTGTCTGTTTCTTGTTGTGGAATTATCTCTCCTACCCCAGTCTGTGCTCTCTGCTACCCGGGAGTTTTTCTGTGGACTCTGATTACTCGACGGCTCTCAGAGACTGTTTCTCACTCACCAAATACGGACCACTCTCCTTCTGCCTGCTTAACTGCCTGCCTGTTTTATTGACTGCCTTTTGTGCTTACAGCAGCGCACACTCGCCGCGGCATTGCCGCTGTCCAGTAGGAGGGTCCTTCAGCACTGAAGCTGCACGGCTTCTCCCTTCAGCACCACTAACGCTCTCTCTCTGCCCGCCACAGGATCTCCTCTTCCATCTGCCTCGAGTGCCTGTAGTCGGACTGTCTTCTGGCCTTTTGTGGTTGGCCCCCACATATACTCTCTCCCACCGTTCGCTGTCTGGCCGGAGCCCGAACGTGTGTGGCTCTCCTCCCTGGTGCTTGTGTGTGCTCCCCGCCTCAGCCGTCTGCCCTGGTGTGGCTTTATGCCCAGACGCGCTATTGTCTGTTTACCCACATTATTATTTAAATAAAACCTTCTGTTTACTGCATTGGGATCTTCTCTGTTTTCTTGAGCCTGACAGCTGATCTACGGGTCTGGCGCTAACACTTTTAGCATAGCTTAGCACAATCCATAGAATCTGATTAGACCATTAGCATCTCACAAAAAAATAACCAAAGAGTTTTGATATTTTAAAAACTTGACTCTTATAGTTACATCGTGTACTAAGACCTACAGAAAATTAAAAGTTGCGATTTTCTAGGCTGATATGTCTAGGAACTATATACTCTCATTTTGGCGTAATAATCAAGGACTTTGCTGATGTAACATGGCTGCAGCAGGCGTAGTGATGTTACGCACTGCCCAAAATAGTCCCCTAAGTTACTTTCAATAGCAGGGGACTATTTTTGGGCACTATGTAATATCATTGCGCCTGCTGTAGCCATGTTACATCAGCAAAGTCTTTGATTATTACGTCAGTTTGAGAGTATAGTAACCATATCTGCCTAGAAAATCGCAACTTTTAATTTCCGTCAGTCTTAGTATACGATGTAACTACAGAAGAGTTTTAAATAGGAAAAATATTGAATCTCTTTGGTAATTTTTTTGCGCGATGCTAATGGTCTAATCAGATTCAATGGATTGTGCTAATCTATGCTAAAAGTGCTAGCGCCTGACCCCGAGATCAACTGAATGGATTCCAAAACTGTAAGAATCAAATGTTTAACTCTAGGGGAGCTGGAAAATTTGCATATTTTCAAAAAAAGTGGAATGTCCCTTTAAACTTGTGTCCCTTGTGAGTATTGGACCTGAATACAACCAGAATGTGGCAGCCACTTGCATCACAGCGCCACCTAGTGTGTGCTTCAGTTTCTAAATTTTTACATTCTGACTTTTATTATTTGCATATGATTGTAGCATCTTCAGTGGTCTTGCATCTGTTTATTGTGTCTTATCCAAAGAAATAGATTTTTTAAAAGTGGAGTTTTTTGCCAAAAAAGCTTGCATGCACTTAGAGGGTTTTGCAACGAAAGACAGTCAAATGGAAATTACTAAATTGACATTTGTGAAAATAAGGCATTTTAATTATCGACTAATAACTTTTTAAGTGCCATTAAAGTAAAATTACTAAACCTAAACATAAGATCCTGCTAATTTCCTGAAAACATGTCGGACGCAATTTTCTTTGGGTTTTGCATATACAGTTTCATTTTTACTTGTCTGAAATGAATTTGCACATTTATCTCAAAGAAAACCAGCAATCTGAATGCAATTTGAATTGCTCATCCCTATAATCACTCAAGCGGTTCATTTGCTATTATTTCAATGCTCTTAATTTCATGAATTAAAATTGTTTTTTAAAGTGTGTGATTTGAAACCCCAATTCATTGCAGGAGACCTATTAGTACAGAGGGGTATTACATTTTCTTTGTTGGACAACCAATCGTCCAGTGGTCCCAATGGATCACATCATCCAAATCTATTGGCACCCTATTAGAAATGACAGAAGAATCATTTGAATTTCCTCAGTCTGCCCCCTCGCAGACCAAAATAAACAGGAACAGACAGATCTAATCTAGAATGAACTTGGATCGACATTGTGACACGTGACACTGTGGGTATGAGTAAGATGGTGGGTTTGTTGCTGTTTACACAGAGTCAAGCACACACCCCTGGCACTGTGCCCCACGTCGACACCACATCTGTTTACAAACCTCCAGCCAGCTTGTGTACCCCATCCTAGTCTCTTACATAACTCCGTGTGTATGTGTGTGTGTACGCACGTGTTCATCTGTGTGTTTAAGAAAATCAAGTCATTATTCATTATTTGTTGTTTTGTATAGACAAATATTAATTCTTAAATAATTCTAATTAGAAAATATAGTACTATTGTATTGTACTGTATTGTTATTTTCAATAACACTTTATAATTTTCAGCATTTGCTAATACATTTAGTTTATGTTAGCTTATGCATTTATTGATGTTAACAAATACAACTTTACTGTAAAATGTTACTCATCAATTTCAAATAGTTTTAGTTGTAGTCTAACAACCTTCGAATGCAGACTTCTGATGTTTTGCATAAACAATTTGGTGAAAAAAATGGTAACTGAGATATTATTAGACGCAAGTTCCTCAGGCTCTTCTGCACGCTTCAGCACAGATAGCTTGCAGTTTCTTCTAGGACAGTAAGGGTGTATTCACAGTCTCAGAGTAGAAATATCATCTTGCCTAATACAATTCTTCCAGTTTGTGTCTTACACGTTTGTTTCATGAAATTGTGATTGCAAATGATGGTGCATTTTGGTGCATTTAAACAGTTTTTTGTTGCACGCTCATAATGATGGATTTATCATTTTAGATCACTTATTCAGTCGCGACAAATGTTATCAATTGTATAAGGCACAACAAATAGGAAAGCAATTGGATGCAGGACACTTTGAACCGTGGCCCTCGGGGAACAGTAATGTGCAGGGAGAAAAGGACAGCCCCAGTTAATTCTGGAAGATTTCACAGTCAGCAGCCACTATGCCTCTGCTGCCTGCAAGGCCACACTGCTCTGATAAATATGTCATTTCCTGGCTGATAGGGCCACAGATGGAATAAGGTTTGTATTGGGAACACATGCGCTGCATTTTGTCACCCACTGCACTAGCTGATAGAGGAGGCCTCGGGGGAAGCAACCTGCCAATTCATTTTCTCGTGGCAGATTTTTTATCTTAAAGAGAACGGCTACTTTCTTGGGAAAGACAGGGCAATATGGCTTAAAATGAAAAGGATTTTAATAACTTCTTCCTGTGGAATGTATGAATCGCTATATCAGCATAAAGGCAGTTCAATCACATCTGTGTACAACAAGAGGGACTATAACCGGTAAGAAGTGGAACATGTGTTCTTTTTGCACATGGAAACTGTGAAAGAAGCCAGGGTCCAAAATTAACACTCCAAGAGGAAAATGCGCATAATAATCTGCTCGACTTTGTTAGGTAAATAAATCTGTTAGCAATTTTATTACGAATTGCTGCAGATGAATAAAACACGAACACTAAAAGACTTAGTGTCTGACCCTTGCTGTTAAAAGATCTATTTTTACCTTAGTGTTAATATTTTACACTTCTCATATTTTTGTGGCTGGTGGCACTGTGAGACTGTACAGGTATATGATGCTAAGAGTGACAGCAAATATATAATAAAATATAAAATGGAATAAACAGCTACATTCAAAATGCTTGGTGAGTCAAATTTTGACATTTTCGATAGTTTTTTGTTTATTTTACCCAACCATGGCCAGGGGTTGAATCAACACAGCATGATTTATAGTGTAAGTAATTTATTTCTCATGTTGGCAGTGTACATGGTTCAACAAAAGCTTAGAAAATGTTGACTGAAATGATTCTCATGATATTAAAAATACTTTAATCTGAAGGTGTATGCTATAATGTGTGAAATTACTTCTGTAGACAAAAATGAAATTGTGCCAACACATTCATTTCTTTCATTAGATTAGATCATATTATTGAAATAGTTGACTTGGACCAAATAATGAAGAAACAGTCAACAAGAGCCCAGAAAAGATGGAAAATACTTTAGTTTTGTTTAAAAAATATCACAGGGTGAAAATGTAAGAAGCTTCTTGATGAAATGCAAACAGTATGATTTTGCACATTCTAGGCAAAGCGTAACAACATTGAAGATGCTAAAATATTGTTTTGATTCATTTAAGATGCTTTTAGTGACATTTGTGGTACGCTCTAAAGAGTGCTATGTGTTGGGTCAAACTGGGATGAACCCTGAAAACGTATATTTAACACAACAATGGGTTAAACAACCCTGCATTTTACGTTGAAATAACCCAGCATAGATTAAATTATATCCCAACGGGTTGATTTCATACTCAAGATGGTTAAAAATAACCCAGTATCCTTTTTTAGTGTTTTAGGTAAGGGATAATGTATAGGCAGCAGGTTGTAATCACAGAAATAAGCCCTGCCTGCACTTTTTTTTAAATTATGTAGCATTTCTGCCAAATCAACATATTTTTAAGTTACTTTAACTTAAAAAAATATGTTAAACAATTTCAACTTAATTTTATAAGTTATGACAACTTTTCACAAGCCAATTCCTTAAAATAGTAGGTTGAAAAACCAAGTTGTTTTGCATTTTTTACCGTATGTACATTATCCTGCTTATTACTCAGCTATTAACCTCATAAGGTAAGGGACATTAAATATTATTTAGAAATATTTTATTTGTTCATTTTTAACGAATGCAGACCTTCCGTGAGGAAAACCCATTTACTCTTGGTTTAAAGATAAGACAAAGACGTTATACTATTTGGTTTAATCATTTGTAATTATAATGTCATATATGTTATTAACTCTTTCCACGCCATTGACGAGTTATCTCGTCAATTAAAAGAAAACATTTCCCTGACAATGAGGCTTTCCTGACGAGTTTTTACGGTAATCTGTAATGACACTATTATCCACTAGATGACACTCTTACTATTTATGAAAACTGAAGCAAAAAATTATTTTACGAATTTTAAAGTCTGTGTATGTTTTGATAATCGTTTTAAATCTGATCTCTAACAAAATTCCTGTACAAAAATGCAATTATTTCAGCTTTTTGCTCAAAATTTGCTCTTTTTCAAGAAACCTACCCATATTTAACTCTTTCCCCGCCAGGGTTTTTAAAAAAGTTGCCAGCCAGTGCCAGCATTTTTTATGAGTTTCACAAAAGTTTAAGCCTTCCAGAAACTGTTCTTAACCTTCTAAGACCCAGGATTTGGTTTGTCTTTTTTCAGATTTCTACCAGCTATTTTGGGGTTAGGAAGAACCAATAAATATAATAACCAAATATTTTTCTTAGAAAATGAATCAGTGTATTTGTCCATGTTTGTGTACAACAGGTTCCAGTTACACAGAATTAAGTATTATTGTGCAAAACAACAGAAAAATTTGATGTCTACGTATGTGGACATCCAGGTCTTAGGAGGTTAAATATAAACATACAATATATATAAAATGAAAGAACAGAGTCAAAAGACCCTCTTCTTTTAATAAAAAAATACCTATCTTTGTTCTCTTCTTATCACCTCTCAAATATGTTTCTGCATTTTTGTGAAGGACTTTTGATAGAGATCAGATTCAGAGTGATTAGCAAAAAATACACAGAGTTTGAACTGTTTTCCCTGGTGGCCAATACACAAAATGACAACATAAATATCAGTTGAGAGCTGCAACTCCACTTTTTAAATGACAATATCCTGGCCAGACCACTGTTGTCAGTGATATAAGTATTTGAAATGAAAATGATTTCTTAATGTCTAGTGACATATCAGGGCCATTTTTTTAAAAATTGATATAAATTTCTGACATACTGTTCCTTTAATTTTTGTGTAATATTAAACTATACCTGTCAAAATGATTTGCAGCCATGTGTTATAAGTTTCAGGTGGTAGCATACCTTGGAATTTTGAGACAATTAGACTTAAGAGCATTTAAGTGTTTTTCCGCTTGCACAGTTTAATTGCAGTTTCATGGCTTTTTGTCAATTCATTTGCCTTTAGCAGGTGTAGACAAAGTTAATTTTAGAACATGATAGAAACATATCTCATACTATGACAACTACCTAAGAAAATATATTGTCACAGTGAAGGCACCTCTTCTGCACATCTGTCCGTTCCAGTCACTTTGTGTTTGCTTTACACTGGAGGCTGTCTAGAAACCGCACGGCTTTGGGAAGCCTGTCTGACACAGTGTGGCATTGTGTGAACTTCTGCTGTAACTCTCTGTGTGTGGCTAAGTAACAACAGGGCAGTTAAAAGCCGGAATGGAGGCTGTCCGCTTTTCTGTCAAATGTATTTGGATTTGCAGGGCCACTCATGAGTAAGACAAGGGGAAAAGAGCTCACTTGCAGCTGTGCAAAAAGGTCAGGGGGAGGTTAAGCACAGCTGTCCGGGTGACATGAAGTGTTGGGCCTATGTGGTAGTGTGGGGGCAAAGAAGTGCTATCTTTTAGTTCACCTGAACTCTAGATGTATTGACTGAGCACCTGCACAGAACTTGAGAATAATGCAGACAAAACCAGGAAGCACTACAGCAATTTATTAATCCTAATATTTCATTTATATTCATTCAAAAAAAAAAAAAAAATCACAGATCCATTGCAAATGGCAATACAAAAATGCACGCAAACGTTACCCTGCCTGTCCATCTCAAGCTCACCTCACCTCACTCCCCCACCCCCTCTTGCTATCTGCTTTTGCAGAGCATCTGCCACCCAGAGAAAAGGGGAACATGGAAGCACATTAGTCCCCAGATGTCACCTTTTGCTGCCAGCCCTATCGAACAGGCAGCAGACAATGCAGCACGCATAGTGAACATCTGACTGGGTCTCTTTTCAGTAAGACAGAGCTCGATGGCTCGGAATGACAGTTTCTACTGAACATCTCTTCCTTATTTTCCATGTCAGGAGTGACACCTGCAGTTTTCTCTGGATACCCATTGCAGGCCATGACTGTGCGTTTAACCCACCCTTACACTGACGGCATGGTAATATCACTTATTGTCGTATTCATAACATTGTTTTTGGTTGATCTGATTTCCGTAAAAGCCCCAGATTTCTTTCCAGAACGATCTCACGCAGGATGAACAGGCGCTCTGTAGGGAGTCCAAGCGTCAGTTGTGCCTGAAATAGTAATGCCTGCAGGCAATAAACCATGCATTCATTTTAGATCCATTAGGAACGTACAAGGTGCACTTTTGTCACAACTCGGCTTCTCATACAATCAAAGACATTTTGCTTTGAGATGTTTTTAAAGTAACAATCAATTCTCTTTCAACGACCAATAAAGTATCTTATGTATCAAAATGACAAAAACACTCTCATCAAAACGTGACTCTGACACTTCTGAAGAAACATGGCTGACATGTGCAGTTGCCTGCTCATAAATCAACCCCTCATCATGAATGTTGAATATGCTGTGGTTATGTCAGAGAGTTATGAGGCCAGGGTCTCCGGTTCCAATCCCAAAAAGCTTTTATCCATATTCTGTCCACAGCTGATGCTCTAGTCTAGTAGTCCCTAGCAGTGCTGGGCAGTAGCTTCACTACAAGTAGCGAAGCTAATAGTTTAACTACATTTTTCAGTAGCTTGGTGGTAGCTTAGCTGCTTTCTAAATCAAATAGCTTTTCAGTAGCTAAGCTCTTTTTATGACCAAGTAGTGAGGTAGCTTCCACACAAGCTACAATTTTCCAAACATTTCTGAAGTCGTCCTGAATTTGAGAATAAGCGCGTCATTTTGAATCGACACAGGACGTCGTTTGTCCCGTATGTTCGAGTTGTGCAGCCTTCCTTCATTCATACAAAACATTACCACTCGCATTCTGTGAAGACTCCTGCTCTACCTCTGACTGGGTTACGTCATCAAGCCAAGCTAATATAAAAACATGTAATAATTATTACTATTGAAACTATTAATATAGTGTGCTTTGGCGGGCACCTCACAGACTCTGTGCAGGCTACCTACTGCCCGCGGGCACCAAGTTGGAGACCCCTGTGTTAAGATATGTCAGGGCCAGGGTTTTTTAAATTAAGGCAGCTCAAACATGCATTTTATTCTGGGAGTAGGATAAGACCTGTCCAGCAAACCGTCCCAAAATGTGAAGTACCTAGGCCTACATTATGCTTGTATAGCCTATAATTACCAAAATGCTAAATGGAAACTGAATAAATAATTACATAATAAAACTGGTTAAAGAGTAACTAAACCCTAAACCAACTTTTTTTAGTTAATGATCTGTGAGAATGGGGCTTTATTAGTGCTGTTCATTGATTTTAGTACGTTTTTTGACATTTGGATATAAAGTGTTTCAATACTACAATATATGGTGTAAAAACGTCTTAGTGCTGCCCTCTTCAGGTTGAACGGTGGCTACTGCAGTTGAATTTTCCTATTGGATGGTGGGTCCAAAAAATGACTCGTGACGTAAGCAGGTTCAAAATCACCACGCCCTAGTTACGATCTCACCACACACTTAGTTCGTCCCCTCTATCTCCTTGGGATCTGCCCACTTTTCTTGCATTTTTCAAATATTGCCAGTGGGTGGAGTCACGCTCTGACCAGGGGTTTAGTTACTCTTTAAAAATAAAAAAGTAGCTTGGATGTAGCAAGCTACATAAAAGCTTGCTACATCCAAGCTACCATAAAACAACGTTGTGCACTTCATCAACAGCCACACCAATGAGACGCTCCTGTTAAACATCTGTTTGAAGCATATCTCTCCATTTTTTAACACCTTACAAGCAATTCAGGAGAACCAAACTTTTTGACTCCATTAACTGCCTCAAGCAAAACTCTTGGACGTCATTTAGAGAGTCTATGCCTTTGCATGTTTTTGAGAATCTAATGTTTAGCTGATCATGATAACTGGTCATTATTATCCGCGTGAACACGACTGATTCTCTTCCTCAATGGAACGTCAGAGCTTTGTTTTCCAGGGACCGAAACTAATCACGATACTCGCATCTCCTGGAAATCCGGTTTATTTCAACGAACCAAAAGACGACTTTAGACATTCCCACAGCGTATCCAGGAAAGTGTACGATAAAGGAAGTCGTGTTATAGTCACGCAAAATTTGATTGATTTATTCATGCCCATGGCACGAAATTCAGCTTTTTTGTGCCTTGAACATGAATGTTTTTTTTCGTGTCACTCGCACAAATAGTTTTCGTGTCCGTTGCATGACTTTCTTTTTTGTTTCATTTTATTTATTGTTTTCTCATAGTTTTTTCCTATTTTTTTTACCATTGTTGCTTGTGGTTAGAATTACTTTCTGTTACATTTTTAGACATCCAACTCTAACCCCAACTCCAGGCGAGAATAGTTTTAAAAGCAGAAGAAAACATGAAGAAACCAATACATAAAAGTACATCCTAACCCAAACCCCAAATCTAACCCCAAGCGACAATGATTTAAAAATAGAAAGAAATGAGAAAACAATACATAAAATGACACGAAAAGTCGTGCCACTGACACGAAAAACTATAGAAATTCATGCGGGTGACACAAAAAAGACATTCGTGCTCAAGGCACGAAAAAAGCTGAATTTCGTTCCATGGACACGGATAAATTAATCAAATTTTGCGAGGCTATAACAAAACTTTCCATGATCATGTTGGAGCAGTGATGTATTTTTTACATTCCTTCATAAATAATTAAATGTTAAGTAAATAGTCAAGAATTTGACCTTCTATCTATATTCACATCACATGCATAATTAAATTGTTTCGGTTAACATTTAATTAATCTACAACTGTTTTAATGAACCCCGCTTCAGCATCAGTGTGGCTCAGTGCACATTAGGGACTTTTATTATGGATTATTAGTGTTATAAGCATATATATTAAGTGTATTATGTGCATTATTATATAAACCCTTTCTGTAATTAATTTGATCTTAATGATGTGATTTTCTGTTATAATTAATGCATAAAACGAGGCTGTATTATTAAACACAAGGGCAGTACAGAATATCTTGTGTTGTTCAGTGGTCAGTCACACCAGCCGAAAAGCAGCTGTAAGGTCAGTGGCTATTGATTTGTTTCCCCCACCCTGCTCGTAAGCAGCACTTGTGTCTGAAACTCAGCATCATTGATCTGCTAACACTGAATCACTGGCATCATTCTTTTGTCTTGACAATCACCAAATATTAAACATTTGGAGGGAAAAACACTGCAATTATTAAAAATGTGCATCAATTGTACATGTGTTGTGTAATCACATATCATAAAAAAATAGTAAAGTGAGACATAATTGAGATACTAAAGAAATCTCATCTGTGACTTTTCTTTCAAAATATGTGTTTGTTGCATCATGTGTTTTGTCAAAATAAGTGCCTGCTGCACACACGTCAAAACCGTTTATGATAAAAGAAAAATACATGCAATACACTCCCTTAACAGTAAACTCTGATTACGCTTAATATTATGCGAGTATCTGGCAAACGCGAGTGTCTCTTTTACCATAAACCCTTTAGACGCATCTGCAGCAGGCACTTATTTTGACAAGACATGTGATCCACACAGGATCTCTAGACGCACACATATTTAAAGGGGACAGAGAATGAAAAACCATTTTTACCTTGTCTTTGTTGAATAATGGTAGTCTACCCGCATTCACAAACATACAAAAAGTGCTAGACATGCTAAACATCTCAGTCTCATAGAAATTCCTCTTTTAGAAATGTCAGCCAGAAAATGGCCCAATCTGAAAAACTGATGCTTATGACATCACAGGCATCTCACTGCCCCTCCACTTTAAAATAATTGGCTACATTTTTTGAGTGGCAGCAAAGTCAGCCAATCAGTAATGAGATTGCAAGTTCAGCCAGTAGGGGGAGCCAAATAGGTGCAAAACCACTTGTTTAAAATCCCCCACCCTAGAGCTACCTGAGAGAGGTTTTTAGGAAGCTTTTAAGGCATTACAGACCCAGACAAAAAAATTTAGTCTACATGTCACATCACAGAACAAGGATAAATACCCTGTTCAATCATTCTATGTCACCTTTAAAAAAAAGGAACCACACACATGATGGGCTACATTAATGTTGGGATGACTTCGCATTGAGCGCCGTCGAAAAAAGAAGTCACCGCCGCCACTGTGTTTAACCCAATCTCATCATCCCTTTAACAAGAAGAAGCAGACAAATCTAATAAGAGATATTTTCTCTGTTTATATTCTAGGAAGCAGATGTGAGGTTCCCCTGCATTAAAATGTACACTTGGTACAGGAATCTGCCTCTCCTCTTGGCAATCGATAGTTAAAATTCCTCATTCAGTGCTTGGGAAAGTAAATGGAATTGAAAGTGGGGCAGAGGGTATTAATGCAGAAGGAGGAATATCCATTTTATCATGTCCTCCCTGCAGGCCGTGTTGATAAAAATGACAGCAGGAGCGCATTACTAATTCCAGCACTGTCACAGCCCATAGTCACTTACCTTGCAAATGAAGTGCGGTAATGACACCTGCCTGACGGTCCTGACACCAGACTATACTCTCACTAATGCAGCTTCATGTAAAACGGAAGGTTCTAGACCTGCAGTGATACAAATTATATGGAGTTTAAACTAAAGTTCGGGAGGACCATATTTCTTGAACCAAAAAAATACATATATACTTATACACATATATAAATATAATGAGAATATGTACTAGGCCTACTGAATCATAGATGTTTATCCAATCATAGAAGCTTATTAAAGGAAGACACCACCATTATTCAATATTTTACTATGTTCTTACCTCAACTTAGACAAATTAATACATACCTATCTTTTTTCAATGTGTGCACGTAATATTTATACAGTGCGTCGTGAATGTGTAAGCATTTAGCCAAGCCCCATTCATTCATTGGGATCCAAACAGGAAAGATTTTAAAAGCCAACAAACACTTCCATGTTTTCCCTATTTAAAGACTGTTACCTGAGTAGTTACACGAGTAAGTATGGTGGCACAAAAAAAACATGATGATTTTTTAATCATAGGGATAAAATGAGAGATATATTGCAGTGGTTCCTAACGTTATTCCTGGAGGCCCACTGCCCTGCACATTTTGTATGTCTCCCTTATTTTACACATTATTCAAATCATCAGCTCATTAAAAGAGATTTCCATGAACTGAACTGAGTCTGTCAGATAAAAGAGACATACAAAATGTGCAGAGCAGTGGGCCTCCAGGAATAACGTTAAGAACCACTGGTATATTGTATGGCAGAAGAGCACTTAATTTGCAGCACTTTGACCTCTGCGCGCAGTAACATCCTCACTCCTGACTACTCCCCCTCTCTCTCTAACGCCTGCAATATTACTGCACCTGAGGTCGAAGTGCTGCAAACTAAGTGCTTGGTGGAAGTGATTGCTGGCTTCTAAATTCTTCCTTTTTTGGATCCTAAGGAATGAATGGGGCTAGGCTAAATGCTAACACATTAACGACGCTCTGTACAAAGAATGAGTGCATGTATTGAAAAAAGATAGGTATGTATTAATTTGTCTAAGTTGAAGTAAGAACATAGTAAAATATTGAAAAACAGTGGTGTTTTCCTTTAAGTTATTATAAATATATAGAAATTATAAGCCAGAGATTTATTGCATTACAGAAATAGTGGCATCCACTGCTAATAAATTTTATTTGCCAACACATATTAACGTGTTGAAATTACTAGGTATATTACTGAATTTGCATGATTGTGCATCTTATGCTTATGCATGCGAAATTCATGACCAAAACTGCTACTGACATATGATTTGAATTTTCCTTTTGCAGTGACAGATGACAGAGGTTCCAGCCTGTGATAACAGCATCCTCGGTTCAGATAAGGAAACAAAATTCATCCAAAGACTAATGCGTTTTAGCTAAAGATTTATCAACCTGGCTTCAGATCATCTTATGGAAGCCAATCACAAGCCTGTCCTATCATGACAAAGAAGAACACAAAACCTGTTCTCGGATCAGTCCTATACAAATCACTCTACACATTGTCCAATAATGGCACCACTCGGCAATCTGTTCAACAAATTGTGGGCCCTCATCCAGGGCATCAAATTTGTCATTCTGATTGGACAGCCAGAGCCTGTTTCTCAGTCTAGTCCTGTCTCCTTTAGTAAACTGAACATCTGCTGGCCTGCTGAAGCCACGACTCCTCGTTCGCTCCCTCTCCAGGCATGAAAACAACAGGGACGTGAACGTGGGGAGACAGGAGAGCCCTTTATGGCGGAGATGCTGCCGCATGCTGCGATTTCATTCACAATGTTTCCAAGCCGGGTGCGACGCACACCAGTCACACGCAACACATGTCTTTCAACAGCTGAACACTTCAATGTGTACATTTTTATATCAATGCAAGAAAAATATGATATGCTTAAGAAAAAGACATCAAATCAGACAATTATGTCATAACAAAAAAAAAAAAAACAAGAAAGAGAGGGAGAGAGAGAGATGGTCTATTGACCAGAAGCTGCTGTGTGGCAATACTAGCATACGTATCTACTCGGAGTGAGAGATATGACTGAGTCTGTGGGGGATATTCGGGTTGTTTTCTTCATGCTTCATGATTTTTTCTTTGTGTTTGGGAGAAATTGCAGCCAAAGCCAAACTTGGGATTCGGAGCACATGATTAGAATTCTACCAACCCTACACGGCCTCTGAAGCGAATCATTTGCCAGGTCCTGAGGGGAGTTAAAGGCAACACATTTTACATATTAGTACCTAGCAACTGACACAATGCAGGGATGGTAAAACTGATACAACAGATAGATGCTTAAAACAACTACACGCGTATCATGCAAATAGGTAACAGATTCTCTTCTTTAAAGAAATATAAACAACTAGTCTGGAAGCAGTTACCCTCATGTTTTTCCAGACCTTATGTTTTGTTTTCTTCTGTGGAACACAAAATAAGACATTCTGAAAGTATTACCATCGACCGACACTCTCAAAAAGGAGAAAGTGCCATAAAGCTATAAAAGAAGTCTATGGCTTCTGTGGTGGATGCCAGATCTTCAACACTTAAGCCAGTTTTTTATTCCAAAATGAAAAAAATTTCATGAATTGCTCACCCTCATGTTGTTTTACACCCACAAGACCTTTGTTAAGCTAGAGCAGTGTTTCTCAACCTTTTTAGCATGCGGTCCCCCTTGTGTACGTTGCATTCCTTCGCGGCCCCCCAAAGAAACATTATGACAATTTTGTTCTAAACCATAACATTTTAAATAGACAAAACATATTAAAGTATACAAAGTAGTGATGTTGGTTAGTAGCCTTATTTTTTTTTTTAGGTTTAATTACACAGAATTTAAGGAAAATTTATGTATTTTATAAAATGTCATAAAACTGGGGCCTCCCGCCACCATCTCGCGGCCCCCAGTTTGAGAACCACTGAGCTACAGAACACATATTAAGATATTTGTGAAGATATCCAAAAGCTTTCCGACCCCTCATAGACAGCAATGTATCTGAAACTGTCAAGGCCCAGAAAGGCAGTAATGACATTGTTAAAATAGTCCATGTGGACTACAGTGGTTCAATCTTCAGTTGCATTTCTGTCTATGGCCCTGTCCCAAATGACGCACTTCATGTGGACTTTCGGTCTCGTGTCCTTAAATTGCACATGCTCGCTTAGTCTACGAGTCTGTAGGGTGTCCCATCTGTCATTTATTGCTCATTGCTCATCAGTGCCCCCTTTGCACCCTTGACGCGGTTTTCGGTTAAGCTCGCACTGCAGAAGGCTTCGCACACTTTACCAACCCAGAAGTCCTTGCGAAAGAGCAGTCAGACCAATCAGATGACGGAAAGGAGGAATTCACAACTTCTCTTCCTATTTCCGGCGTGACGCTCAAGGCTGTCCCAAAATACGACTCTGTTGCGCCATCTTGGACTTGCATCAAGGGTTCCTAACAACATGATCTCACAAAGTTCCGTGGTATAGTCACGGAATATTTTTCTCATATATCCGTGTCATTGTCAAAGATCTCCACAGTTTTCCGTGTCCGTACCACAGACCTGCTTTTCCGGGTCAGTTTCAAGTATTTGGTAACTCAATTGTTTTTCCTATTTTAAACCATTTTCGCGTAAGTTTAGGATTAGATTTGGAGTTAGGATATCACTTTAACTATTGGTTTATAAAAAAAAATTCCGGATTTTTAAACAGTTGACGCCTGACGTTAGGGTTGGAGTTGGGTTGTCATTTTATGTTACAGAAAGTTGTTCTTACCCCAAACCCCCGCGAAAATGGTAAGAAAATAGTACAAACAATTGAGTAACCAATACATGAAACTGACACGGAAAAGAAAGTCCGTGGTACGGACACGGAAAAATGCGGAGATCCGTGACAATGACACGGATAAATGAGCAAAATATTCTGTGACTATAACATGGAAATTCGTGTGGAGGAAGTCTATAGTCTGGAGTGTGCCATTTGGGACCGGGCCTATGAGGGATCAATAAGCTCTCGGATATGATCAAAAATATCTTTATTTGTGTTCCACAGATGAACGAAGGACTTATGGGTGAGGAACAACATGAGGGTTACTAATTCATGATGAAATTTTAATTTCGGATTGAACTAACCCTTTAAATTGTTATTTACGGATAATCATGTAAAATTTTTCATAAAGAAAATCTTGCTTCAGATATTTTTTCATTTATTTAGATATAATGTTCATTGCAGTACTGCAATTATTTTTGGCTCTTCAATGATAAATGATCCACATTTGTAAGATGTTTTGGTTACAGCATCTGCTAAATGACTAAATGAAAATAGTTTTTATGTCATGATGAAAGACGTGAATCACTAAAACCAACAACTCATTAATTCAGCAACTTTACAAAAAACACAAAAGTGACTGTTACCGTGATGATAGTCTCATATACATCCCATCTGTCCAGGCCTCTCATTTAAACCCATTACACAAAAGAATTAAAATAAATTTCTACTTTAATTTCATAGACCTTCAGCTGTATCAAGGTATTCATCACCTTTAGTCCTCAACAGTGGGAATTACAATCTTAACCACACGCGAGAAGGCTGAGCTCACCTACAGATGAAATCTAATTGCTCTTTCTGGACAAATATCAACACTTAGTTTGATGCATTTCAACAAATCTGGAAACACTTACACTGACATACTCCTGGTCTACTCAATGTCCCTGGTCTATAACAATAATACAGCAGCAACACATTCATCTCAGTTTTTCTTTCTATCTGCAGAAGCCCCTGGAGAAGAGTAGGCACAGCCCCACCATCTGCTAACTGTGTCTGGAAGAGCCAGAATGGCTGCCAGGGCCCAGGTGACAGAGCTGGCCAGCATAACCTCTCAAATCCATGCATGATAAACCTGCAACTGTGCCTTTTTCCTCATGTTTTCCTCATTTTCAGTTCTTATAGCCTTTAATTCTTCTGTTTACTTCATGAGATTTAGAGCAATGAAACTGGACCCTAAAGACGATGAGAATTTGCACTACACCCAAACTAACTGGAAACTACTTCAGTAGATGTCAGACACATGTGACCCTGCGTTTAGCCCTGCTAAAGTTCGTTTTTTGTGATTTACTTATTTCTACATAAAATTATAATGCAAAGATCATTCAGTGAATATCCTCCTAAGACCCAAGATATGGTTTGTCTTTTTTCAGATTTCTACCAGCTGTTTTGGGGTTAGGAAGAACCAATAAATATAATAACCAAATATTTTTCTTATTTGAAGCAGTGTAATTGTCCATGTTTGTGTACAACAGGTTCCAGTTACACATAATTAAGTATTATGGTGCAAAACAAAACAAAACAAAACTTGATGTCCACACATGTGGACTCCAGGTCTTAGGATATATAACCTTGATATCTTTATAGTCATGTGACCCGAGGCTCATTTGCCAATCCATCCCATACCCCGCTCTCCTCCCTGTACTTTCCTGTCCTCTCCTTACTCACTGTTAAATAAAGGCAAAATGGACAAAAAATCTAACTTAAAAAAAAAAAGATTAAAGTGAAATCAAACTTTAATGCTCCAAATCTCATAAGATTGAGACTTTGGTCAATGCAGACCTTACATTCAACACTCTCAGAGGTAAAAGTACAAAAGTTGAAAAAAAACTGTGGTGGTACCTTTTTCAAAAAGTACACTTTTGTACCTGCAGTATAAGAGGCATACCGCACTCTAAGAATGGATGTGTTCATTTTTTACACATTTTTTTGTGTTATGATATTAAACGTGTCGTTTTGTGTTGATTTTGTGTTCAAATAACAAATAACAAATAATAAATAAAAGGGACAACAAAAAATGTGTTGTTCCTAAACTAACACAGAATGTTAACCATTTTAATGCTGCGTTCACACCAGCCGCGAGGCATCAAGCGTGAGTGATTTCAATGTTAAGTCAATGTGAAGACGCATTAATGCTTATCTTGAGCTCTCACGGCGTGAATGCTGCGAATTGAGTGTTGCCGCGGGAAACGCGCAAGTTCAAAATTTTGAACTTTGGCGGAAAAACATGGCACGTTAACTAATTAGGACCCTGCTCTAGTAGTGTAGCAGAAGCCCCTCCCATAACGTGAATTTGCGTGAATGTCTCGATGACTAGAATTTCACGCGTGAATGAAGCGACTAAACTCAAAATCTTTAAGCGGCAAACTAGACGCGGTAGACGCAAATTTGACGCCTCAAACGCAGCTAATGGAATCACGTCCCTACTAGAGCAAGCTCCTAATTGGTTAACACGGCGCGTTTATCCGCCAAAGTAAAAACAATTTCAACTTGCGAGTTTCCGCGGCAACGCTCAATTCTCGCCATTCACACGAACTAGAATCTACCGCACAGCACTAAAGCCTCATTTGCGCCGCGAGACCTTCACATTGACTTAACATTGAAATAACTCGCACTTGACGCCTCTACCGCGGCTGGTGTGAACGCAGCATTAGAGTGTTGTACCTCAAAGAGGACTGTCCTAGCAACAACTTTTGTACCTTTTATATGAGAGTATAAGATTTTTAAAGCCTAAATGTATAGCATCACTATTGTAAAAAAAATTAAGTTTCCAAACAGGCCTCCCCATCACCCAATGGTTGATCAAACAGATAGTAAAACATTAAATTAACATTGTTAGTTCAGCCAGTACAACATTTCTATTGAATTGCTGTTGAAATCATGTGTTGGAATATAAGAAAGTGTTTTAGCAAAGTAAAAATGCACACCTCTGCTTTAATTTGTGACCTGCCATTCAGTGCCAAGTTTAAAAACACTTGAAGACACCCAGACAGACTTGAAGAACGAGCAGCCAGTAGATCTTTCTGGATGTTCTCCCCAATTAGGAGCACCCCAGATCTCTCCTCTCCTGAATAGACATCTGAAGTAAGACTTCTCTTATGAGCTGTCTTGCTTATAAAACCAAAAGCGAAAAATTGCAAAGAGAAAAAAGAGAGATACAGAGGTAGAACAAGTAAAGAGAGAGAGAGAGATGGGAGGCGGTGGAGGGTTGGGAGTGCACGTCAGCACTGCTGAGAAGAACCTCATTTTCCAAGACCATCTGTTACCAGTCCCTGAGCTGAAAGCTCCATTTATGTCATTCTTACCACTGCCACACAAGCAAATCAAAGCTGGATCTTTGGTCCTCTTCTTGTATGCTGCCCACTAGGACTGAATCTTTCACACCACTTGCTGTTATTTTAACAATGAAATGAGATATAAAACAAGATTCAGATTTCGAAATCTAGGTTGTTGGTTCTCCCTTTTCTGTTCCCTAAAAATGCTTTACTTTACTCAAACATGGCTGCAGGGATTTGCTTCTGTTTAGACACAATTTTAGATGCTGATATTGGACGATGGGGGCTTGAGGTCAGGTTTGGGTTTTGCACAGGCAGTCAAGATACTGCACATCAAATTTGGTTAAGTATTTAACTGGGCGCTTTAATACATTCACTTTTACTCAAAATGGCTGTATTGTTCATTTCATACACTTGTTAATAATAGAAAATGGGGTCCACATGCTTTTGGTGTAGCGTATATCCAGAAAATTAATATGGTAGTATGATTATGCAATGTGCTTAATAGTATCAGTATGTACATCAGTGCCTGCTGAGATGGATCTGAAATGGTTTAAATGCCTTGCTCAGTTATTTCTGATGTAAGGCATTAAAGATTCAAGGCAACTGTTACACTGCACATTTGTGTAATAGAAATCTGAAGTAGAGCAAAGGAAACAGAGAGAAAGACTGGTAGTAAATAGCTAAGGAGCAAAGAATAAATGCAGCAGGGTGTTAAGAAGTAGGCATGGAAATAGAAAAGGCCATGCGTGCTGTGTTTAAAGCACTGTGTGAAGAGAGCAGTGGTTTACCTGGCTGACTATTTCCTATTGATGGGTGCCGGATTGTTTGCAAGCGCTGCGGCTGAGTGAGACCTTCCTTTAATCAATTTGCAGGGAGATCACGCTGTAACCTTTGCTGCAGGGGTGGTCTGGAGATATCGAACGCGAGGCTGCCCACACACTGTACATGTATTGAAAAAATGTCTGGTTAGCCTAACCTGGTAACCTAACAACATAAAAACACGAAGAAGGGGAAGTCTTTCCTGCATATAGCTTTGAACGAAAACACTGTGGTTAAAAAAAACCCACAATAGCAGCAAACATGCTGAAATGCACATCTTTGCACTTTAACCAACACTTGAAAATCATTTGTGCCTTGTCAGTGAACTTTAAATTGAAAGATAATACAACACTTTTTTAATTGTCAATAATGTTGTTTCATCATGTAATCACAATGTAATTTTATTATGTTCAACACAATCAAGTTTGGTAAAGGGAGCTTAAAGGGACACTCAACCTTTTTTGAAAATATGCTTATTTTCCAGCTCCCCTAGAGTTAAAAATTTGATATATTTTTCCTGTTTGGGAATTTTCTAGGCAGATATGGCTAGGAACTATACTCTCTTTCTGGCGTAATAATCAAGGACTTTGCTGCCATTACATGGCTGCAGCAATCGTAGTGATATTACGCACTGCCCGAAAATAGTCCCCTTGGTTACTTTCAATAGCAGGGGACTATTTTCAGACGCTGCGTACACAATGTAACTACAGAAGAGTCAAGTTTTAAATAGGAAAAATATCAAAACTCTTTGGTTATGTTTTAGCGCAATGCTAATGGTCTAATCAGATTAAATTGATTATGCTAAGCTATGCTAAAAGTGGTAGCGCCAGACCCGGAGATCAGCTGAATGGATTGCAAAACGGTAAAAAACAAATGTTTAACACTAGGGGAGCTAGAAAATAAGCATATTTTCAAAAAAGTGAAGGGTCCCTTTAACTTCTTAATTTTGTGTCTGAGCTACATTATGGATTGGAACTACCATAGGCTACTACCATGTTGTATATAATAATCAAATCATGTTCTTGCTAGTTTGTATGACAGATGAACTTGGGTGCATTTAATTGTTTTAACTAACTCTGTGAAAAAGGCTTCCTTACTTACATTTAGATTTACAATTACCGCATGCATTTGGTGGAGACTTTAACCCAATGCAACTTACAATGCATTACACCCTTTGACCCTTTTGACTTTTGCACTACCACTGAGCTATACAGGGGCACAATTAATTTTTATTTGTTTTATTTATAATGCTTAAAAACGGCGAGTGTGATGCAGGTGTGACAGTATGAAGCGATTAAAATTATTTGTAAATGCAGAATGTACGGTGCACACTCATGTGACAGGTAAAGATGTACTGATTAGCTTTATTTTGTGGTGCTTAAACACTAGAGGGTAGTGGACATGTGATTTTTTTGCATGTGGGAATTACACAAACTTGGTCTAAATGTTATTTTAGTATTTAACTATAATAAAAAAGGCTGCGTACCCCGATCATCATCTTGCCTAGGGGGTACACGTACCCCAGATTGAGAGAAATTGGTTTAACCTTCATATCCAATTGTCGACCTCTGTGTTTCTGCTATATGTGTTTCAATGTTTCTCCTTTATTACTTTATAACGTTACGCTTACTGTAGTCAGCACTTGGTTCAAAAAGTTCTGCGGTCCAATGTGCAGACTTCAAGTGAGATAAAGGGCAATGCTAACAACCAGTTTCTCCATGTATTAAAATCCGAATTGGTTTAAACATCCTCACCTGCTGATACTTTACAGGTAATAGTCTCACATTCCAAAACGTTTGTGAGTTACAGAAAATATTTCTGCTATTGAAAATACAGAAAGAGAAAGAGTCAAGGAGACCTCGTGTTTTGTTCTTCTCAGCGCACCGAGACAGACACCAAGGACGCTTCAATTCGTTCGACCTACTTAAGTAAAGTAAAGGTCAAAGTAAAGTGTGTCATATGCTCAGTTCCACTGAAAGAAAGAAAAAAACAAGTATCTTTAGTGTAGGTGATCTACCACCATCATAAGTCATACTTTAATGTTAAGATCACCACTGCAGCTTTTATACAAGTTAATTATAAAGTCGTTCTTCAGATTTAGAAATGAACTAGCTTCAACTTTTTGCACCTTCTGCCGTCAAAAGCATCCTACTACAGTACCGTCTGAAGGACTTACAAACATTCAGACCATTCTCACAAGAAAGGTTTTGTTGTCATTCAAATCATCGCAGTTTTGTAAAGCCACAACCACCCAGAAGCATGACTAAACGGAAACCTCATATAATGCACCTATTTAAAGTGCACTGCAGGGAATCTGAACTTTGTGGGTTTAAATATGAGTTTGCTTTTGAGGTCATGGGTATGCTAGTGTACTCTTAAATGTTGAAAAAAGTCATTTTCAAACACACATTCTTCTCTGGGAGTATGGGTCAAAACTATTGATAACTTAGACTTTACTCGCTTTTGTTCAATAACTCTGTAAAATGAGAATGTTTTCTCCTAATATCCATATCCAGTGTTGGGTAAGTTCCTCAAAGTAATTAATGACTAGTATACTAATTATATGTTATTAGATAAGGATACTGTACAAATTACTTTTTTCCAGAAAGTATTTAATTACTTCTTACTTTCTAAATACTGTGTAGTAGAGGTCTACACGGAAGACCCGAGACCCGAAGACCCGGGACCCGACCCGGGACCCGTACGGGTTCGGGTCTATATTTTAAATGATCAGCCGGGTCCGGGTCGGGTCTCAATCTATTACTTCGAGTCCCGGGTCTGTTTAACATTGTGGCTAATACCCGAGGTCAATCGGACTCGGAGAACACACACTCACATTTAAATAAAATATTTCAAAATCAGCAACAAAAACTTAGATGAACTGTCGCATACATTTTTTCTATGACGCTAAAATTGCGTTAAAAAGTTTATATTTGGTTGCTCCAACCAGGCAGCTAACGCGCATGTGCTCTTTTACTGTGTCTCTGCTCTGGCTACCAATCAGGAGCTTCTGCAGTGAGACGCAATGACTTTACCTTTGACTATTGGCTCTTTTATTTAGAAGGCGGGACTTATTCCGCCGTACCACGCATTTTGCACTGACTTCTCTCATTTTTATAATAATATTATAAATTGACCGTCTTGCTGTTATATCTAAAGTTTTCGCGACTCAAAGAGCACAGAGATGATAGCAAAGAAGCAACGAAAGCAGCCATGGCACTGAACGAGCAATCGTTATTATAATCCAAATGGGCAAACATTATTAAGCAAGTTGACCCGATGTAAAACTGCGTTATTAATCACCATGACTGTAAAGTGGACTTTAAAAGCTGGAATAAGCATAAAACATTTCATCGTCAAGAGAGGAATAACATGGATGGAACTTTCTTGGAAATAAGGATTGTGCATCACACAGACAGGTACAAGGAGGGAGAAGACTAACTTCTATGGGTAAGACAAAAAGTTTAATTTTCGCTACTTGTTTATTGACTTATTAATAACATTTAGCTAAAGAATATTTGCCGGTCGGGTCTGTGTCTTCCCGGACGGGTTCGGGTCCAGATTTTAAATAATAGACGGGTCTTCGTCGGATCCGGGTCCAGCTTTTAAATAATAGACGGGTCCGGGTCGGGTCCGGGTCCAGCTTTCAAAACAACAGACGGGTCCGGGTCGGTTCAGTGTAGCACATTTGCGGGTCTGATCGGGTTCGGGTAGGAATTTTTGGACCCGTGTAGACCTCTACTGTGTAGTAAATGATGCAAAGACAGTCTTGAAACGGCTCAAATAGAAAAGTACATAAATTATTTTGGTCACACTTTTTAAGTCCAATTCTCACTAGTATTAACTAACTATTAACTACTTTTGCATCCATATCCTACCAATTACTGCTTGTTAATACTTAGTAAAGTAGTTGTTATTTTTAAGTATTGGAAAGAATTGGGTAGGATTAAGGATGTAGAATAAAGTTTTGCAGAATCAGGCATTAATATGTGCTTTTTAAGTACTAATAAACAGCCAATATCTCAGTAATATTAATGCCAATATAACCAACCAGTTTATAGTGAGAATTGTAAACTACACTAGAGTGTACCCTTATTCTTACTAACTCACCAAGTATTTAAAGTGAGAAGGATACATAAAAGCATGCATTTTAACGTTAAACTTTAAATTGTGATCCATTGTCTTATATATATTTGTTATACAGTCCATACACAGTATTTAGTTCAATTACATCAGAAGTAACTGTAATTAAATTACTGAAAAATAAGAGTTATTCCTTACTTTACTTAAAGTCGCAATGAAATTGAAATGAAAAACTATATATGTATTTTTAATAGTGTGGTATTATTAACAAATGACTTATCTGTGAGCTTCATTATTTTTTTAAAATTCGTGTGTGCTCATAATCTTTAATCAAAAATGCAAATCTCCTCCCCTCCTCAAAACGATCTCTCTTCACTTCCGGTCAAAAGTATGGCAGGTGGGCGGGGTCCGAGAGAAGATCGCAGTGATTAGCAATTAGCAACACGACCCAACTTCAAACGATCCAATCAGATCTCGATGGACAAATTCAAATCCAGCCCTGCCTTATTTCATCTCAAAAGCCGTTTCATTCGGATATACGTCACCACGGGGAAAATAAGGCAATCGCTACTTCCGTTTCATGGCGACTTTAAACAAGGAAAAAATATTAAATTATAGACCTTTCTCACAGTAACCGGAAATACGTAATCGTCGTGTAAGCGGAGTTCCTGTCAAGCGTCAACACACTAGAAAAACATAAACCCGGGCAAGTTTAAAATGGATCAAAGAGTCTACAAAACTTCGTTAACGGATTTGCCAAATATTACATTTGCTGATGTGACACGACTAATGGAGGAAAACTTTTTCCATGAAGAATTTGACCATAAATTTCTTGGTAAGTAGAGAGCGAGTCTAACTGTTACTGAACTGTTAACTAAAACGACACATTATAAGTCTCGCCGAATAGCCTGAATCCACTTCTGTCTAACTTCACCATCAACAGGGAATTGATGGAACAGATACGGCTTTTTACATTGCCTTGACTGCGGAGGAAGTAAATTTCCGCGACGATTGCGTATTTCCGGTCATAAATACGGAAGTTGTGAGAAAGGTCTATTACAGTAACTAATTAGGCTACTTATCAAGACTTATCATGTAAAGCTAACATGTTCATGACTGATCAAATCTATAGGCCTATATAAATGGCTTAATCCTTTAGTAAAAAAAAATTCTGTTTCATTAGAAAGTATCAAAAAGAAAACAAACTGCTTTCACCACAATTCGTGAGGACAAATCCGTGACCTCAAAACAATTTGTATGCATCTTTGTGATCAAGGACGTCTACGCCTCTATGCAAATATTTCCAAAAGGTCGTGGTTGTTGTGATGACAATGCTAAAAATGAAAGTTTTCGCTGACTAATTGTGTAGTTAGGCAAGTTAGACATCCCGAGGAAATCAGACTTACCAGGCAAAGAGAACCGCGGGCATCAAGACCAAACATGTTGTTTGTTTGTATATACATAAACAAAGGGACATGTTATCCCGCTCTCTATACACAAAGAAAGAATTGGCTTCAGCACCGAAACGAGGGATAATTCAGTGCGATATTAATCATATATATTTCTCAGACGTGAGATTCGTTAAGAAAACCTAATCTGGCAGAAGCCAGGTTTGCAGTGGTTGAGGAGCAAAAGTGTTTTGACATATAAAATGACTGCAGACAGTGCGTGATGCTCTCCGCGCTCTGCATTCAGCCCACGTTTCCGGAAGATTCGAAGCGCGCTCCTGTGGCTCTGCCTGACCCACCGCCAGCCCTCCTCAGATCACATTCAAAGTGATTGTGCTGTTCAATATTTCATTGACATCAGCCTCAAAGATTGTTGCTACAGTGACACCAGAGATAATTATTTTTACCACAGTCTTTTTTCAGATGTTTTTACCCCCTCCGCTCTCTGGCTCCAGCCATTCCTGTGGAGAATTGTTCTGCATAAATCAGCTGGTGGAATATTGAATCAGCCTCACCACAGGGAATGTGTTTTTGTGTGTGGTACGTGTGACGGATTATTACAAAGAGTCGAGGTACAAAACCAAGCATACAGGGCCACCATGTGGCAGCTCTGGCGGTTACATTTCTGCACACGTTTCTGTTTTGTATTGGGTTTGGTGGTGTAATATCTTTCCTTTGAATCTAAAAGCACAGATGGAGCGTTTTGAAATCAATCCAGGTTCAGGTGTAACACAAATCTCTGCCTCTCTGAAAAATCGCACAGCCTTGAAAGCAGCCGTAATAAGTGTCACAATATGTAATTGCTGCATATTGCCTCAGGAATGGACATCTGCCAGGCAAATAAATGTTATAATGCAATGCAAACCTCAGAGATCCTTAGGGGAAACACTATTGTTATCCGTTGTGATTATGTGCATATTTAATAGCTGTTTACAGGCATGCTAATGAAATGCTCTTCGGAGAATGTCGAACAGGTCTTGCACGCACATTGCATAATATCCATAAAGCTGAATAAACGCGCATTCCAGTCTCTGATCAACAGTTTCATTAGGGGTATTTCAATTTAGTTTAAATGCCAATGAAACCTTGCAAGTGCATTTTTTAATTGTCAAGCAAATTTCTTTGTTTTCATTTCTACCATTTGATCTACATTTTTAAATTAAGTGTTACGTAATGCAAAATTACATTACTAACAAGTTTCTGAGAACAGTGCATGCTTAGCGTTTGCTTTGCAATGCACCTGTGTGTGTGTATGTCAATAAAATATTCCTCAGAGAAACGCAGTGCCCTTGGGAAAAAAACACAAAGCGGCCTCAGATTTCCCCCTTCTGTTTGTAGCGTTTTATGATCACAAATCACTGGTTAATACTCTACACACAGAAGCCCATGGTACTGTGTTGTGGCTAGAAGGGTTACAGTTACGGATCTCGCCGGCAGTTATCATCCTAACCCTAAACCCAACAGCAATATCACGTTTAGCTAGAACCAGTGTTTTCATCCTCATCCTACAACCAAAACCCAACATCTCGCGAGATTTGGCAGTATCTATATCCCATCTAGCCAGAACCGGGTTACTGTGATACATAGGAGCCTAAAGACATCGTTTGCACCAGACAGGTTTTTGAGTTAGACCTTGAACAGATCAGTTGCATATTTGCCAATTAATTTCATTGGCACAAAAAAGTCTGTTTATGCATGCACGAGCATCAAACTGCAAGATGTGCAGCATGAGTACTATACACTTAAATAAAAACACTCATTCTATTGCATATTTATGATGCGTGAACAATAAATATTTGGTTAATTCTTGAACTAAACTGATAGGAGAATGTGTGGCACAATTCAGGTTGTTTATTTACATTTAGCAGAAGCTCTTATCCAAAGCATTTATAGCGTGCTAAAACTACATTTACCATAATTAAGTCCAAACCAACATGTTAAAGTTAATTTTCTTTCCCTGTGCACATAAAGTTAAAGCTACAAGAGAAAAACTATTTAAATTTGTTATGTAAATAATACTCTGCAATGCTTCAATGTCCTGCTATTTTTAGTCTTTATATTGCAGCTACAACATGTAAAGTATATTATATTTAGCATTTGTATAAATCACAGGGGTGCTCTTTTCTGACATTTTAGTTAAACCATAAAAATAAGTTGTTTATTAAAAGAGACAGTAATTTGTTTTTTCTAAAGAATTTATTTGTTGACAATGTACAAGAACATTTTCAGGATGATGGTCTTCCCTGAAGGTCTTACTGTAAAAGAAAAGAAAACATACATTGTGAGAACTGCATTTTACATCAGAGCACTATCAAACTATTATACACAAACAAACTAGGAAATCCAAACATCTCTATATCAATGCTCATTTCATTGATCATTCGGTATGACAGTGAACGGCTTGTTTTGAATATTTCAGTTCGGACTCACACTTGCAGACATGCATTCTAGTGTATCTCAAATGAGTGAATGCTGACCACACACAGCATGCTACGAATTAGTGGTTTATAATGGTTAAATAATAAGTTGTAGATAGTTTATACTGGAACAACACAAGTTCCACCCAAGAGTATAAAGCTGATATTTCATCCAAGTTAGAAACACAGGTTTAAAAATATCTGCAAGTGAGGTGAAGCATTCGAATTCAACATGCAAGCACTCCAAGTAACCGGTAAAAGTGGATCACATCAGCACACCATGCCGATTTCCACTCTACCTTCTCCTGAAACCTCATTTCTCTCACTTCTGTAAACATCCAGGGGAGGCAGAAGAGGGCAAGAGATTGAAAACAAATGAGATCTTTGAATATTTCAATAACTAGAATTGCTCCCTAAAAGACAGAATTACATGAACTGGATCCCATACAATTTATGGGACAGTTGAATGACTATACTTTTCAGTAAAGCAACTACATTAAATCTTCCTCTATTAGATTACTATACCACCCTTCACTATTAGTATACCACACAACAGAGGAGGGCAAACCACAGGCTGGCAGGACACTTTAAATCTTAACCACGAGGCAGTTTTGAAATGTATTAAATTCAACCACATTTTAGTTTTTGGAGGATGTCAAAAACTGCAAATTTGATGCAATTCAAACAAAACCCAATAGATGGCGCTCGCCTGCAATGCTTGCTTGACATGAAGAAAGAAAAATGAGAGTGACAAAAAGAAAATTGGCCTCTGTCTGAATATTACATGTAATGAAAAAATAGACAGGAAATAAGCAAATTTAGTATCTGACACAATGCCCTGTCTGATCTGCCCAAAAATAATGCCATTTAAACAGACCAAAATCTACTTTGAAAAGATGGTACGATGAACCAGAATTTACTGCACGTATACATGTAGCACAGTACTCACTGTGCAATGCCTCCATTTGTCATGCACACAGTGTGGCATCCTTATTGAATATAAAAAAAACTTGCCATGGTCCTCCAGTCAAAAAGTTTGCCCACCTCTGCCATTCAAGCACACCACTTACTATTTGTAAGATTAAAGTGAGGAACCTAATAAATTACTTCCAACCAAACCATATATGTAGTACACCACAACATAATGGTCAATTGTATTAGACATCAACACTGCTGCTAGATATGTGGAGTTAACTTTGATCACTCCAGACTCTCCTTCAACAGCAGTTAGTCTACTTCTGAAATAATTTACCTTCTACAATCCAGATGTACATTTGATAAAAAGGAAAGATGACAAGTTACATAAAAACTTGGCATTGTGCAACACAAAGACCATGATGGGCAAACAAAATAACATTGGGGCAAACTACAAATGAGAATTTAAATGTGTGCAGAAATTAAGGTGTAACAAACATTACCTTCTTGCCAGCAGCACCAACAGAGGCTTTCTTGGTTCCTCTAACTTTCTTCATTCTGTTCTTGCGTTCTTTGCGCTGTTTTCTGGATGTCTTTTTCTTCTCATAAAGACCATGCTGAGAAAACAACAAATGATGTCAAATTAAGGCACTGATAACTTGACTACTAGTCAATGACAAAAGTTTCAGGTGATTCTCCAACCCTTCAGCATCAAAGCATCAGTCAGTGGCTTACCCTTTGCAGCCTGTATTTGGGCTCATTTTTCTTGGCGAAGTCCAACGAGTCGTAAACCATGGCGAAACCTGTCGTCTTGCCACCACCAAACTGAGTTTTGAAGCCGAAGACGAACACCACATCTGGGGTGGTTTTGTACATTTTTGCAAGCTTTTCCCTGATCTCTGTCTTTGGGACTGTTGCTTTACCCGGATGCAGAACATCGACAACCTTAAAAACAAAAACAAAATGAGCAAATGCATACAAAACTGGGAGAACACATTAAATCTTAAACTAACTTAAATCAGCCATTACTGCGGTCCACTTACCATTTGCTTCCTCTGAAGCAGTCGGTTTGTCATAAACTTTCGGGTCCTGACAGTGACTGTGTCATTCTGCAAAGACAGACATGTGTAAAATATGTGTTAGATTTCAGTAACAAGAGATGATCAGTTCTGCTCCAATATATTCATCATTCAGAAGAAACTACATTCAATCTTAACCAAAACACATTTAAATCGGTGTAAACGAAACTTTGGGGTTTAAGGTGCTAAAAAAAGACAGGCAGGTAAATTAAGAGGTAAGCTGCAGCTCAACTGTGCAAGCTGGCTTTTCAAATGATGGTGCTACGATGGACAAGAGTAATTTTTTTTAATATACTGAACTATAGAGTAGAAATGAAAAAGCAAATGTTTTTAGCATTTATCAGGTAAAGTCACACAAACACAAAATTTTGTACAGATGTGGACAAAACGTTATGCTAGGCGAGTTAGCAATTTAGCTGTATTAGCTTCAAAGACACAAAACCAAGAGTTCGGATTTCTGCAGTGGCCTTCTATTTGTTTATATCAGTCCTTTATCGTGTACGGGGATATAAACAGATCTATACTGTTCATTTTTTCAACTTTTCAGCCACTGCGTGACAGTAGCACGATGTTATGAACCGAGACACCTTCGTTTCACGGACCACCATAAATATAAAGTTATAGCCATGTCTGTTCTTTTCAATAAAACCATACGTTGATTGTAATATATCTATAGTGTGGTTTACGGTGATAACTGTAATATACAATTGCTGGATGGTGAAGATTAAATAAGATTTTCGGGTTGATTTTTTCACACTCCACTCACCATCTTGGCGTCGGCTCGCTCAGGGACGAGGAAAAGAAAGAAGGACCCGTAGGTGCCCGAAAATATGCCTGTGCGGTATTACAGTACATGAGATGGCGCCTGACCGAAATGCAAAATATATTAGTTTCTGTAACCCACGGAATTGTAAATAAATTTAAAAGTTTTATAAAGAAACATTATTAGTAATTAGTCATCAAAAACAATTAATTATTTTAAAACAAAATACTGATAATTAATAGTTCGAATGCCTAAGTGCTTCTAAATAATATCCTTCCTTGCTTTCTTCAAATAAAACAAATGTAATATATGATTTTAAAGATCATTGTACATATACTATTTACATATACTTGATACTTTTGTCAATATTGTCAAAACTTATCAGTAAAACAACAAAACCACCATGGATGTTTTACACAGCATGGTAAATGTTCTTCCGCTAGGTGTCAGTCTTGCACCGAATAGGATAATCTGAAAATGTGTTAATGTAAATATTTTAATTTTGTCCAGGTATTTTTAATACTTTATTTCATTACATTTCAAACATTGTCACTGTCACACTTGTCTCGTGTAGATCATTTTGCTGTCATTGAACAATGACATCAACCACTCAGACACAAACTACCAATGCAATGCATTTAAATGTAAAGTTTATTGAAAAACACTTCACTTTAGTTTCAATATTTGACATGACATTACTCAGTCAATATTAAAGAAATTAAGGTTATATTTTCACAAAATATTATTTACATTATGTAGGATGATGTAGAAAACAATAGGCATTAAATCACTAAAAATGACTTCAGAGTCAACAAATTGTGGATTTGCAGGCTTTTAATTATGCATCAATGACTTAACTATGGTCTTTGTATTTTGGAATGAGGTTGTTACATAGTTTTATCATTTTTTAATACATCTTGCATGCATCTTGGAAATTATCTCCTATTGAAAGGATAGAGTTTCCTGTGTGTTGGACTTTGCAGATGTGACATGGTCGACTATATGTATCCTGGGCAGCACAAAAATCTCTTCATTCTGTCTGGGAGATTTCGAAAAATTAACTTTTGATTTGTCCGTCACATCCACGCGATGATTGGACCTCCTAATGCAAAACGAAATGGTGGACTTGCAGTTCTTTTGAAAGTTTTCGTTCATGAAAGCATAGATAATAGGATTGTTGAACGAATTTGAAAACCCTATGGCCTGTGTGACAGCAATAATCATATTGACTGTGATTTCATCATACTTTTTCCCCAGATAACCTGCATGAAAGTAAAGCACATGTGAAAAAAGCCACACTTTTAGTCTGCAATGTGCCAAGATGTATTTTTGAACAATTTCTTACTGTGTTCAAACAGCATGTGCACTGTATGAAAAGGTGCCCAGCAGACAGTAAACAACACAACGATGGTGACCATCATCTTGATTGCTCGTCGCTTCTTCCTGTTCCATAAGAAGTGTTCAGTAATCAGTATTAGTGATATATAAGATAAATAATTATTGTCAGCTATAATGCATGCTGAAAAATGTACAGACTGGAAATTAATAACCACTGGTTCATTAATAGTTACCTGGATATTTTGCCGACCTCCCTGTGGTTCATGGTATTTACCACTGAGGAATCCCCAATTTGTTTGCAAATCCAGAGCTTAATGGCTATTCTGGTGTAAATTAGTAGCATTGCAGCAAGGGGTAGGAGGAAAAGGAACACTAGAATGAATGTAGCATAATGCTTCCTGTGGGCATTTGAACTCCAGCGTTCCTGACAGCATACATGATGGACCTGATATAGGAAATCATATTTCACCTGTACACGAGGAACAGAACAAAGAGATTTTTTGATGAAAATGAAACTGGAACATATTAACTGGAATGTTTGAGGAATATGCATGAATAATCTAAAATGTTAAGCTTGTTATTTCTCTAGAATAGACCAGACATCTAAGAGTTTTCATCCTGTTGGATATGGAGGCTAAGTCAAACCCTGGGGAAAATTTCTGACATACTATATGGGTTATATGCCCACGGAAATCACTAAGAAAACTAATTGGTGTTCCCACTATGAAAGGGTCAAAATTGAATAATTTAATATGTACCTCCAATTGTTGCACAAACAGCATTGGGGACCCAACTGTCATGGCTGCAATCCAAACAACCCCTAAAATTGGTGAAAACATTATTGTTAGGATGCATCACACAAAGATACTAAAAAAAACTAATTGCAAGATGTGCATTATAAAATTTTGAATGAGATAAAAGTAAATCTGCTTATGAAAAATTCTTTAAAGAATAAAGATTCTCAAAAACATCAAACCCAGCATTCTGTATGCTCTTTGTGGTGTGCACTGTCTTTTAATTTTCAGAGGGTGCACAATCCCCTGGTATCTCTCCGCCGCGATACAGGTCATAGTCAGAATGCCAGTTACTATGGCAGTGGTCTGGACAAAAGGGACTGTTTTGCACACCAACACACCTAATAATACAACATAGTTATAACATAGAAAAAACATAGTTATAACCCAACAAAATCTGACATAAAATTTACTATACATTTACATATTATTTATCTAATGTGACTTACAGTGCATTCAATCTATACATTATACAGTATGTGTAGGCCCTATTCATAGGATCGAACCCACAACCTTTGCATTGCTGGCGGTAGTCTCTACCTCTTTAACTATAAAAACTTTACTTTTACTGTACTTTTCAATTTACTTGTGACAAGGTACTTGTGACACTGTTAGATAATAATGTATGGTGTGTAGTTGCATTTTTGGCACTTGGAGGGGAGAGGCTCTAAATATTTGTATGAAATATTTGTAAATTATATATTTTTTAATCCTAATTATTTATTTTTAGCAGACTTATTATCAAGACTAAGACACAATACGATTTATCCAAGCATGCTTTTTCAAACAAATATAGCCCTAATGTCTCTAACCTACCCCTAATCAAAGACTTATATATTTATTACTATAGATTACATTTGAGATTTATATGAAACGTTGGTTAAAGCCATAACCTCAACCCTAACCCAATCTTAACCATGCACCTTCAGATTGTTTTAAAAAAAAAATGATATACAGTATTTAGGACTTTATAACCTATAGGTCTTTGTATACTTTTCTACACTGAAATAAAGTAGGCTACTTTAATCAAATAAAACATACATTTAAAAAACGTTAATAATAAAAGTTATTTAAAAGCATTAGGTGGGACTTACCGCCAAACCATTCAGAGGAAATATTCTGCAGCAATGTGAATGGGATGCAGAAGAAAGATATGAGGAGGTCGCTGACGGCGAGAGAGCAGATGAAAATATTTGTTGCAGTCTGGATCCCTCGCTTTCTTAACACAATATAGACAACCAGACTGTTCCCAACGAGAGCCAGGAGAAAAATCACCGTGTACACAATTATAAATATAGTTTTGGCGCTGGACGGTAACTCGGGGATGTAAACCAGTGGCTGAATCTTGTACGTTTTAATAAACTCTTGACGAGTAAGGTTGTACAACTGCAATAGTTGCTCCAATACTTCAGGAGTTATCTCCGTATCATCCATGTGTAACCGTTATCCTTAAAATATTCCGACGGAAATCAAAGTTTTGCGAGATTGAGCCTGAAAAGTCCGTTATGCTTGACGCTCTGTGACTCTTTCACGCGTGCAGCATCTCCCCTGACACCTACAATTTCATTAAATGCATCGGCTGTGAGTGACTCAAAACCTAGTGAGCTGCCTCACTGGACAGTATGTTGGGCGTCATACTCCCAGCCAAGGAACGCGCACGATGCCAAAAAAAGGTGAACTTAGATACATTTGAGCCACTTTTGACACTGATGTGACTATCCAAATGTCCCGATCCTACCTGAATTGGCCCTACAACGCTTTATGCGGCTTTCACATAGGATGCGGTGTGCGCTGCGCTCGCCGCTGGGTTCGGCGCAGCCAAGCGATTGTGCTCTGATGGCCAGACCAAAGTAGGCGGGGTTTTCAATAAATTACTACAGTGTTTATATTTGCGTTAAATAGTCGACGAGGAATACAGAGAGATTGATGTTGCTCATCTCCATTTCACGTAACTTTAAGCATACCTACAACAAGCTGCTTGACTTAAACCACACCTAACATGTCAACTTGAATTGCTTACGTGTTTCCATGACACGGCTTTCCTTCCGATGTCTCTGTAGGAGCATAAACTTGTATTATAAAGCTCTGAGAATCCCGAGTATAAGCTTTCGTCCATTTTGCTTGTTTGGATGCCCCATTTCTATTGGCCGCGCGGGTAATCGTCACAGAGCGCAGCGCAAAAGTTAAACTATTTTGAACTTTGACCGCGGCGTGATTTGCTCGGCGCAACAAAAAACCGCCCTCGCGCGGCGCAAGCCATTGAAATGAATGGGTTTCATAGCGCAGCGCAGCGCACACCGCTTCCTATGTGAAAGACCCATTAGGCATTGAGACGCAGCAATGAAAGGAGATCGATGTTAAATTAATTTACAGCTGAATTGATAACAATTATTGATAACCACGATTTGGGAGATTTTAAGAAATAACGTTTATTTAGAAATAAAAATATATTTCTCACATAAATAATAATAATAAAAATTCTTATTGATTTAAAGGGAACATTTCATAAAAATATCTGACTTCTTCCATGTTTAAATGTTATAATTGGATCTCCAGTGCTTCTATAAACGTAAAAAATGTGAAAAGAATTAACACAGTAACTTTGTACAAATTTGTTTTGGTAAACCATTCTCTGTAAGCATGTGAAAAAAAGTCATTAAAATTTGGCTCCACCTGTGATGTCAGAAGGGGATAATACCGCCCCTTAATCTGCACTATCCAACCACAGCAATGCCATTTAGTGCAGAGATCAGCTCATTTGCATTTAAAAGGACACACCCAAAAACAGCACATTATTGCTCGCAGCTACAAAGTGACAATTTTAATGTGTTATAATAAATTATCTATATTGTACTTTGAGCTAAAACTTCACATATGTAATCTGGAGACACCAAAGATTTATTTGACATCTTAAATAAATTCTTGTGAAATGTCCCCTTTAAAACGTAGAACCTCCCTTATTCTCACCAATTTTATTGGAAATGTTAATGAAATCTCTTATCAGTTTACTTTCTACAAGGCTACAAAGTTGACTTCCTCACCTAGGGTCGGTATGGCGTGTGGTACTCGGTCAGTGTTCATTAAACAGATCCTTGCCCAAGAACCGGTCCAGATCATTAGATTTTCAACTCATTTGGCCCAAGTTACAAGCAGAAATCTCTGGAAGGCATATGAAGCTGAAAACACACAATGGTGGTCCATAATGAGCTTCAAAACCTGTTTGATCTGCTGTTCAAAGAAGTATGTTAGATTATATGTACATGGTTAATGTGTTCATGTGATGATGTCTATTAAACAAGAGGCATATTACATGGACGCACTATACCGAAATAATAGATGACATACTCTTAAAGACATTTCATAAGTATCAAAACCCATTATTTTCCTGATCTCAATGCCTCTTGTTTCATAAATGAAATAAATTGTTTAGTGCATGTGGGGCAGTGGATTTTCCCATATACTTACATTAGATTGTACGAGGAGAATAAATGCACAGGAAAATGTTTTTATGTAAATATGACCCTGCCTGTGAAAAAAAAACTAAAAACAAATATGTGTTATCTTGTTTTTTTTTGGGGGGGGGGGGGTAACGACGTTGCAAACGTTAAATATTGAGGTTGTATGATTTGTTTGCTGAAAAGGGTGCTCTTTTTGTGATAAACTTTGTGGCACAAAATATATCAACAGAAAACCAATTTGTGATTTTAAACAAATGGCCAGCGGGTAGATTGGACTTCATCATATTCAAGCAATTTACTACAGCAGAGTTTGGAGACATTTTCAAAAAATTATATTGTAAAATATAACAAGGTAATTGCTATTCTTGAGATATAATGAGCAACTTACCTCGGGCAACTTTTCTATTTTATAACAAACTGGCACTTATGGGAAAACACTAGAAACTTAAGGGAGTGCTCTGTTCTCCAAGGATAATAGAAAGGATTATATTGCTTGTAGTTGCAAGATGGCTAACCCTCAATAGAGCTACAAAAAGTGAAATCATGAAACAAATCATGAAATCACAATCTAGAATGTTTATAAATGAGGCAATGCTCGGATTCATTTAATTTGCTGTATAACAGTGCATTTGTACATGAATTAATGGTGCTATTGTGTTCTGATGAACCTTTGAGATCAAAATGCCCATATGGGCTGCGATTCAGAAGAGCTTTTCATTGTTTAACATGGATGAAGATCTACAGTCTGCTGTATAATCATCAGCATGATAAAATTAAACCATATAAAAGAAAAAGCTGTTTAATTAGTAGATTAGAGATGGGTGAATACACACAAAAATGATTCATGACACAATTTTTACCATTAGCTTCAATCTTCAAAAAGAACTGCAGCTCAAAGTAACAGAAATTCTCAGACAAAAGTGAAAGTCTTCATCACAGTCTAGTTTTGTTTTGCCATCATTATCCTTAATTCCTGGAATATTCTGGAATCTGAGATACATAATAAAGTCTCTTATCTTAGCCTGCCCTCATGGACAGATTGAATATGCAACAATATTTTTTGGCTTATTATATGTATATGCAGTGTATACTGAGTAAAAGTGAATACGTTCTTTTTCTTCCATATTCTATTTTACTGGATTGTTTATCTGAAATAGGAAAAAAAACAAGTAGACACAAGCAACGCATTTGCATAAGGGGTCTTAAATTGACTTTTGAGTAGTACAATGGCAATGCACAAGCTCTCAAACATAAATATGCCTGATGGATTTATTCTAGGAGCACTATGAAAACTGCACTATGCAATTATATGTAGTCTGCAAATAAACAGTATAGAAAATGTGAAATATACAGCACTGATGCTTGTACTAGGCTACTGTCATGAAGAAATAGGAAGAACTCCAACAAACATAACATGTCTAACACCAACCATGTTCTTGGTGCCAATTATGACAAACCTGTCAATAAAGGTTAAATGTATATGAAACATGATATATAAACATATATAGCCACAATATGCCACCCGACTCATTAAAAGTGTCGTTTTGAAACAGTGAAACGCCTCCATAGAATTTTTCAGGAAATTAATTCCACATCAACTTATACTGGCTGACAACCAAATCTAAAAATGCATATGGCTGATGTAAGATGAAGCTAAGACTGTAGGATATTGTTTGTGCAGTACAATTTAGGGAATACCAGCAGAAGTAAAAAATAAACAATATAGAAAAAGTAACCATAGAAATGTTAAAAATAACTTTTTGTCATAATAGAATTCAATTCACATTTATTTGCCTATATAGCACTTGCAAAGCAGCTTTACAAAAGTAAAAATTAAAATATCATAGATCAGTTTTAAGTCCAAAGCTGGCTTCATCTGAAGTCCTTGCAAGGGCTGGTGTCATCTTTCCATATGTCTTGGGTCATTTGATGGAGACTGAACTGGCGTTATCGCTACACTGTAAATAAAAATGCTGCAGTGCTGCTTGCAAGTTTAATCAAATTGGTTATGAAAGTCAACTGAACCTACTTTGACTATATGTAGTTGACATAACTTATAAACAAGATAAAATTATTTAGATATTTAAGTTAAAGTAAAACAAAAATTTAATTTTTTTTACAGTGTAGTTACCTTGGGATGACCATGCCGAGGTGAAACAGAAAAGCCAGTAAAGAATAAGCTTGGCTGCTTACATTTTTGTTCTTGCAACCTAGCTAGGCTACGACATAGGGGTGAGTGAGTAGCAATATTTTGTAATAAATACGGAATTTAATTGTTAACCAGTGTTAAAATCTGGGTTATATGAGCAAACTTCTGTGACCTGGTAAGACCTCTAGCATCTACATTTTGCACTTATTTGTGCCAGTTTATTCAGGATGCAGGACAACTGCCCAGCAGAGCATTACAGTAATTACAAAAATTGAAGTTGAGGTTTGATTTTTGACTTCAGGCTTGGCTGAAAACCATCAGCCTCAGTAGGATGTGCTAAAATATTCCCTACAAAGATGAGATGAGCGCTCTAAACATCAAAGGAATATTGCAGGATGTTGCAAATGATGAGATATGTAAGGTACAGTTTTTCAAAGCACATATGACTCTACTGAGTGCAGCAAGAGTAATTCCTATCTGATCTATTCTCTTTTGATTTCTATAAAATATGTAGTTGACCAGGTCATTATGTATCAATCATATAAAAACACACTAAAGGTCATGTTTTAGTTTAGCTTTGGAAAACAAAAATTATCTTGTTTTGCATTCAGTGTATTTCTAATCTGAATTGTACATTTCTTACATTGGCTCTGTTGGACAATAATTTTGTTATAAGAATTGCATATATGCTACAGCTATTTTTCATATAAATGCACCCCCAAACATATCAACACCCACTGAATATATGACCCGGGTATGTTGAAAGACATTTATATCATGCCAGTTTATTACCCGATCCACAGGATTGAACAGCAATCTCTTCTTTAAACTCATACTTGCATTAAACTCACACTAAATTTATTTTAGAGAATTGTTTTTGTGGCCAGGTGTAATAGATTATGCTGACCAAAAGCCATTAAATCAAGACATAATGGCTCATGAAAAGAGTAAAAACAAATTAAGACAACTTTGTTTAAAAGTTTAATGAGTTCTGAAAACGAGTATTATAAAAGGTTGTAATGAAATAAGATTCAGCATGTAGTGAGCTTGGCCTTGTGTCTTTCTAAATAAGTTTCCCTCTCATAGGAATTGACTGGATGCTGTGTGGGAGCCAGCGGAAACGCAGTCTGGCCATCAGAGAGTCTTCAGGGTTCTCAAACTCAGAAAAGCCCAGATGGTCGAGGATGGAATAGATGCCAGCTCTGGCTGCCACCTGCGACATTGAAAGAAAATAACCCATATAGATGTTTAGTGGAAGATTTCTAAATATATGCTAAAAAAGGGGTTTACTTTCATAAAGTTTATAAATGGTTTGGTGCACAAAAGATGTTTTATGGACTCAACAGAAGTTCCAGCAACATTGAAGTTTAAAAAAAAAGGGACTTCGCCAACTGAGTCTATAGCTGGATTTTTGTCTTTGTATATCTGAGGATAGAGGCATGTGGTGGGCAGAGAAACACCTGGAGCAGAGGGAGCAATGTTTGTGCTATTAAACTGCTAAAAATGTTGAACATGAAAATTACATTTTCATTCACACTCTATAACCATTGTTCCCTTGTGCAAGCCACACAACACCCCCAGATGCTCTCTGTTTACAATGTTTAGTATATAAGTTGTTTTGGATTTAATGTTTTTTATTTGAAAGCTAGAACACTTGATGTCACAGTTGAGTTTTCCCATTGTATTCCAGGTCCTCAAACTAAAACTAAACATCATGGCTGGATTGACAAAATGCCTGAATGAGACTGAACATGTTTTCAACCATAAACATGTTGACAGAGAACACTTTGCCATTTATGTTTCGTGTGACTTATGTTTAGTTGTAGCACTGTTTAAGAGTAGGGACACAACAAACCAATGCCAACAATGTAGCTATGAGGTCGGCTCAAAGTTGCCCTGACACAAGCATGTGGCAGTAGCTGGTATTATTCATTACTCATGATACAAACATAAAATGCATTGCTTGCTTACCAGTTTATCCCTTTTAAGTTCAAAAGTGTACTTTTTGAAAAGGTACTGCCCCGACAACTTTTGTACCTTTTTTTCTGAGAGTCTGATCAATATTGTGAGGACACTACCTGGTGCATCCATTGGCTAAAGGATCTCCTCCAGGAGTCGTTCTTCTCCAGATGGAGGTAGCAGTTGAACAAGATGAGATAAATGTAGCGCTCGAGATACTGCAGGCTTTTTAACCGCAAGCATTGGGCATCAGCCTCTGATTTAGCCGTCCTAATCTGAGGGGATTGAAAAACCAGTAAACATTGTTATTCCTTTTGTTATCCCTCTACTTATATTTAGCTACACAATCTGATTTTATTATCTCTATTACGTTTGGTGCAGATAGTGGTGGATGACATTTTATTTTATTTTACTTAATAAACTATATGTTCCAAGATTCAAACTACTTAGGTCAAGAAATATTCAGCTCATGCTTATATTGGGGGGCTATGCTCCCTAAGCCTTTGATCAGCAGTATTTTTTGTTGTCCTTTATTAAAGAAGTGCTCTATATCAAGGACTTCAGAAGGGTGATTTTCTCTCTACCTGTCTGTAAGTGGATATGATGATTTCCCGTAAATGGTAATGCATGGGGGTCATTGTCTCACTGACAATATCCAGAGCAGTGTCCACTTCTCTCTTTACACAATGACCATCAGGTAAGAGCCTCACGACCTGCATCACAACCTGAACACATGTTTGCACATATACACATAAACAGTACTGTAGATAAACATGGCTCGGGTCAAGTGTAAACTTTGTATTTTGTGTGTTTGTCTGATTTTCATTATATATATAGTGTCATATACATATTATATTAAATTCTGCCAACAAACTGGTATTTCTAAATGGCCTGAGGCCGAGATTGAATGGATTTGAAGCAAAAGTATTTGATAAACGTACAATACATGCCAAAAGTATTTGGTTAGTATAATTTTTGATAGGAGTGGCGTTTAGCTGATTTTGTTTATTTTTCTGTATTTGTAAATACTGTGATGCCAAATGCCAAAAATAAAAACTTTCTACTTTAGACTGGGTTATTAAACTCAATAATGGGTTATTACACTGTAAAAAAATGAGATCATATCAACATATGAAGAGTTTGGTTCCAAAACTCAGTGAACCCATTTTGACTAATTTCCGTAAAAACGTGTTTCTATACCAAGAAAGTGACAAGATGAAAACCAATATTTTCTGTTACAAACTTTCACATAGCATCTTTAGGTTATAATAACATAAAAAATTCAAATCCATAATTTGATTTTCAAAGATTTATTATAAATACTGATTTTTTTTTCTCACAAAATGCAGTAAAAAAAAATGTTTCTTTTTCAAAATATCTATTGAATCAATATATAAATGTGCATTCATCTTTGCCATGTTATATTCATTTAGATGACTAGTGGTATACACTGATTAAAAAAATAAACATTAATGGCATTAATCAAAACACTTAATTTTCATATTAAGAACACTGTCATTGCTGCTGTCATCCTTGGAACGTTGTCGCTAAACTTTTTTGACAGCGTTCAGCAGTAAAATGTTTTGGTCTTGCTCGATTTTCATTGACTTCGCGTAAAATAATGGAAAGTTATTCACATGATCCCCTGGAGTCAATGTGTGAGCATAACAGAAGCTTGATGCTGTTGTGTGAGAACAAGCAATAGCCGGCAGTATATCAATGCCATCAAAAGTATTATTTTATTTTTGTTTGTTTGTTGATTACGAAATACAATGTAGATGAGGAAAACTAGGATTCTGTGTGTATTCAAAGCACCGCCATTGTTGTTTACAATGCATGGAATGATGCGCTGTGATTTGTTCAGCTGATTTATTGCTTTCTGCAGAAAAAGGAGTGGCGTTTGTCACAGTTTGGAAAAAAATGGAGAAAAGATGACAGAAGAACATGGCGGATATCTGATTTTGCGTAAAATTAAGAATTTCCTTTTAATACTGACCAGATGATTTTGGTGGTAACTAATTTTTAAATGGTGTTTATCGTATTTTGGAACCAAACTCTTCATATATTTTTATGTTACTTTAACTTAACAAATTATGTTAAAGGTGACATAGAATGATTGAACAGGGTATTTTTCCTTGTTCTGTGATGTGACATGTAGACAAAAATTTTTTGTTTGGGTCTGTAATGCTTTAGAAGCTCCCTAAAAACCTCAATCAGATATCTGTATTAAGGTGGGGGATTTTGACCAAGTGGTTTTGCACCTATTTGGCTCCCCCTACTGGCTTAACTTGCAATATCATTACTGATTGGCTGACTTTGCTGCCACTCTAAAAATGTAGCCAATTATTTTAAAGTGGAGGGGCAGTTAGATGCCTGTGATGTCATAAGCATCAGTTTTTCAGATTGGGCCGTTTTCTGGCTGACATTTCTAAAAGAGGAATTTCTATGAGACTGAGATGTTTAGCATGTCTAGCACTTTTTGTATGTTTGTGAATGTGGGTAGACTACCATTATTCAACAAAGACAAGGTAAAAATGGTTTTTCCTTCTCTGTCCCCTTTAAACAATTTCAACTTGTTTTTTTCTAAATTTGTCATCTAATCATCAGTCAAAACTTAAAAAAGTAGGTTAAATTAACTTGTTGTTTTTAACAGTAATTAGATTAATGTATTGACATGAACTGTACCTCAAACTCTCCCTTGGTGTACTTGGCATCTGGAACACTTACAATCTCATCGTCTCTGCACTCTGGAAAGCCCTGAAGAAACAAAGTCATGTCATGGTTTATGAGCTCAGTATTGTTCTGGCTCTTCTCCTTTAACAGCTAAAAGCTGAAAATGGCTCACATTAATGTGCCACAGGGTGAGTGTGGCAATAACCATGGCTGCAGTAGTTCGGTCTTTCCCATCAAGGCAGTTGAAGACGAAAGCACAGCAGGGATCATCAGCCAGACTGCTTTTCATGGCCTCCAACAACTGGTCAAACACCTGCAAAAGAGTGACGTCATTCGAAATAAAAAGGTAGGTTTAGCTCTGCCACATGCTAGGGTAAACTTTCACATTAACTTGCCTCTTCTTTAGGTGCACAATATTCAGATAGAGGAATCCGGTGGTAGGTGAGACCAGGATGGATTTTTTTCTGATCATTAAAGAGCTCCTCTATAGTGTGACAAGTCTTCAGCATCCTCATCTGTTTGTCCTGCTCTGTAATGACCTCCAGCCATTTCTCAGACTGTAGGATGTTGTCTTTCACTGCCAGCTCTAGTTCCTGTTTCAAAGACCCTGGTTTAACTATTTTAATATTGCGACAAGGTATGTAACCTTGTGTCCCTCTAATACTTAAATAAAATATGTCTTAAAAATGCACATTTTATGGTTAATATGTATATGTGAGCAAAGCAGCAGCATTGGTTGCATACCCAATTTCTAGGTTGCAAAATATTATACACTAAGTATTTTTTTAATAACGGCCATAAATTGTTAAACGTTTAGACTGCGTGATTAAGAATTATTACAAACCTCATTTACATGTGAATGCACATTAAATTAATCTACACTGAACAAAACTCAGAGCCCGAAGGCTTGCTGTAAACTGCTTAAATCATCTGTATTCAGTCAGACTTACTGAATAGAAAGTGCTGTGTGTGGGCAGAAAAAATATGCACTGCTTACGTTTGCTGAATGAAACAGAACTAATACCGTGTTAGATTTGTTAAATACTAAATTCATATCTAGTCCTGAATAGATAAGTGAAGGCCATAATGTTTGGATATGATGCAATAGATACACAAATGATCAAGTCCAGTACACCTGAAGCTGCCCTGGGTGTTGAACCCACACTGGAATGGTCTGCTCCAAATAGCCGGGTTCTCTCGGCGTGAACGTTTGTCCATTTTCCTCCAACACAAGCTCCTCTTGTAAATTTATCCAGAGAATTCCAGAATGTCTTCGTTTTTGGTCCGTCAGGTAGGACACCACAGAAGACAGAGCCTGAATAGATACGAACAAGATTTGATTAGTTCCTATCAGACATCGCAGACAGCCAGGGTTTAGAAGATTGCGCTGCACATATCCAGCTAATAAATGCCTCAAAATGTGTTTACCTCTGAGCTTGGCTGGCCCATTCCATACAGAGCCATTTTTGAAACACGTCTGAAATTTGCCACTTTCATGTCCTTGGATGTACTGAGCAGATCTGTTACTAAAAATTCACTGGATACCTTCAAAGAAATTGAAGTTACAGTATGTTCATCCCTATATTTGTACATGTAGTGTGTAAACCTATAGTTTAGAAGAATCTGCAAACTTACAAAGTAAGCCTTTGATAAGTTTTATAATTCAACCTATATGGTGTTTTTATACAGTGGGGAAAATAAGTATTTGACACATTAGCATTTTTATCAGTAAGGGGATTTGTAAGTGGGCTATTGACACAAAATTTTCACCAGATGCAGCCATCAAGCCATATATTGAATTCATACAAAGAAATCAGAACATTTAAGTATAAGTTGAGTCATAATAAATAAATAATTCACTTTATTATGACTCAACTTGTATACTTAAATGTTCTTGTATACTTGACACATATATTTTCCCCGCTCTATACTGCAATATCAGCTCTGCTTAAAACCAGCAATTGTCTGTGACATTTTTAACAATGTGGTCTAACTTATTTATTCTCTATTATCCTAATTTATAAATTATTTATCCTATGTCTTTGCACTAAATCCCTCACCAGAACTCTGATCCCATCAGTTATAAGGTCGGCTGGTGCAGAGATTTCAGTGTTATTTACAGAGGTCAGCAATCTGTAGATCCAAGCATTCATATGCATCCAATGACTGAAGCTCTGGGAAAATGCCTGTGGATACTAATATGATGGAAAGAAGACACTCAATATATATTTTTTTAAATAATGACATACACTTAGAGTATAATTGATTTCATGGCTGTTCCATACCTGATCATGAAGGTATGCATTGAAAACGAGCAGGTACAGGTAACGCTCAAGACTCTGCAGTGTTTTCTGCAGTAAATACTCTTTTGTACTGCTCCCCTTTAAACAACAACATAAACTATTGATAAATCATTTTAGTTTATTTTAATACAAATGTGTAAATAATCAATGGGATTTACCTGAATCTGGTGATCTACCCCAATGTCTTCCAGCTTTAGTTTGCTTTCAAACACAGCATCTTTAATGTTCTGCATCTCCGAACACATGGCAATCGCATCCTCAACCTATATATATTAATATAAAGTACCAGTCAAAAGTTGGAAAACTTACTCATTCTTTATTTATATTTTTTTACATAGAATAATTGTAAACTTAGCAAATGATAGAATGTATGTAAACACAAATTTGTTGAATTTGCATTTGTCACGATTTGGAAAAAAGATGACAAAATAACATGGCGGATTTTTGCGTAAAATTAAGAATTAACTTTATAATACAGACCAGATACAATACTGATTTTGATGGTAACTTTTTTTTAATGGTGTTTATTGCATTATGGAACCAAACTCTTCATATATTTTTATGTTACTTTAACTTAACAAATTACGTAATGTAAATTACGTAATTTTAAAAAAAAAATGTAAAAATGAATTAAGAATCATTTAAGTAATTTTTTATCTTGCCCTAACTTATTTCAACTTTATTTTATAAGTTACAGCAACCAATCACTAGTCAAGATAAAAAATAAGTTGAAATCACTTGTAAATCCAAGTTGATTATACTTAAAAATCTAAGTGCAATTTTTTTTTACAGTGTATAGGAATAATGTTGCTTTTAAAACAATATTGAAGGAGTTCATGTGTATTCTGGCCTCTTTTTGGCTGCTTTTTCTTTAACATACAGTCTAAATCATTTCAAAAATTATTTTAACAAAAATGGTTTGGTAATGAAAGAAATAATATGTGTTTGTTAAACTTTACCGATACTGCACATATACAACATTTAGGTTACATAAAATTGTTAATTCACATATGCCTATATTAATTTTCTTTTTGATAAATACTTAATGTTCCTAATACGGTGTGCTTTTTATACATTAATTATTAGTTGTACGCTGTTTAAATAAAAACTATTAACACTAACCTCATCCAGGACCTGCTGACCTTTGGGTAGGCGACTGATTAGCAACTGAATCACTTGGAAATTCAATTTGTGTCCACTGTTCACTTCCTCATGACTGTGAGAGAGAGTGCTTAAGAAATAGCATAAATTAAAAGGATAAATGGCCTCAAAGAAACAAAGCCGTGTCTAAATAATGAATAAATGAATGCTTTTCTTTTGAAAGATAAACATGATTTGCACTGTGTATTGTACTGTACTGTAGGTACCTGGGGGTTTGTGATGCCCCCTGCAGGTGATGCAAGACTAAGGCGCCCAGGATTAAACCAAGATCAGTACGTCCCACTCCCACTTGGCAGCTGAACAGCAGTGCAGGCAGAGGTCTTGAACTATCCCGCATCACAGAGAGGTTATGGGTCTCCTGTGTATGGGAGAGGGGTAGGCGGCATCACAAATGTAGGAAAAGCTTTTGTAAGAACACCCCAACTGTGCTTGTATTTCAAATTGCTCCATAAAATTAACATATATAAACATGTCAAAATGCAAAAAGGGGTACATACGGGGTAGTTTTAGGTGTAAAGGATGTTTTTAATTACATATCATTAATTAGTACGTCAATTATAACAATAGAAGTACCAATATGTGTATGTGTGGGTGTTTGCCCATTGGCCTTGGAAAAAAGACACTGTTAGCAATCCAGGAAAATTAGATTTACAAGGTCTGTCTATATCCAGCATTCTCTCAGATAGTAATAATAAACATTTCTGTTTACATTTTTGTAACCTCACAGAAAAACAACCATCCTGGATTTATGATCCTGTGTCAATCAAACTGCAAAACACAAATAATATTTTGATAAAAAGGAATAAGGTTTGAAAAAGGTGAACTCAAGATGGAAAAGATGATGAAACTGGATTTAAAAAGTCTAAAAATACCTTGCAATTTCTTGATCATAAGCAGACACCTAAAGACATTTTCCATGGTCTTATGTTAACATTTATAACTTCTTGTCTGGGTTCATTTGCTTTTCAAAGATTGATGTTCGTGGTGACAATGAAATATAAATAAGATGACGAGCGCTCGGTCAAACATTCTAGGTTCTTGAGATGAAGTATTGCTTCAGTGACATAAATCATCACATTTAAACAAGAGTTCACATGAAGATATTGAAATTAAAAATGTACAGGAGACCAGGACAAGTCTATACACTGTACTCCAGTGAATATTTCTCAGGACAGGTTTACTTTTTTCTTCAAAAATCTTTCTGAATGACTATCCATGTGACCACTGTGTTACTTGTTTACCCAACAAAATATAATGATATCGGACATTTAGTTTAAAAGACACAAAATCAACATACAAAACAGCTGCTAGATAAAAACACATTTAATAGGACTTTTAACTCAGATCTGTGTACAGAGATACTGTATACCCCTTGTGACAACTTCCCCTAAAAACAACAAGGCCTGGTCTCCCTTGAAATTTTCATATAATGTAGGTCTTACCCTGAGTATATTAACAAAGGCATCAAATGTCTCCTCCATTGGTGCCCCTTCAATGGGGAGTGGTAGCCTGTAATATCTAAATCAAGAATCAAGAATTCATAATATACAATACGATACAACACATTATAACAGAACAGAAAATTTAGTTTATATATTGTTTTCAAATATACAAGCAAAATTACCTGTCCAACACTTGACTGAAAAGTGGTCTTTTGTAGACCTCTTCAGTGACGTGAATGTCCTCCTCTGACAGAATCTGAACACGCCGAGGTTTGTCTACGAAGTGCTCAATGTCATCATAGACATAGATCATATTTTCACTCAGTTTGGCCAAGTCACACAACTGGAGAAAAGACATTACACATATTGAAGAATTAAAAACTGACATGGAACAGATGTTGTGACCCCTGTCTACACTTTGCCTTAAAAGGATGGCAGGCAATCCCCCTGATAAAACTCATCATGAGCCCAAGCCAGGCTATAACAGCTCTTTAACTGACCTCTTTCCGGATGGAGAGCTCCATTTGTTCTGCACTTAGCCCTTTGTCCAGGTCATGCAGGTTCTCATGGAGATTCTCTCTTTTTCTGGGAGTGTATGGAATGAAGTCCTCATCTATATGAAAGAAGACCACTGGTTCCTCCCTAACGCAGATGAAAATGACCTCCTGTTCACATATTTTGTGGGATTAAAAGTTATTGCTCATTATTGTTAGGTCTGTTTACATAAAACTAAACACTGTTTTTTTTTATTTCATTTCAGAGCTATTTCTGATGAAAGCACCATATTTTTACTAATTCACCAAGGAACCCAGTGTTGTAGTCGAGCTAGGTGTGAACTGGGACTCGACACTCAATCTCTTGTCTTGGTCTTGACTCACTCAAGTTGGACTTGACTACAACACTAGATGCTAGTAACTTTTTGTTGCATATCAATCTTCTTATACTGTATAAGGAACTATGTTTTCTGGGATAAAATTATTACAACAAGTGTAAACAGTTGTAAAAAAAATTCTAATATAAAAAACACTGTAATAATAAGCACTTGCGTCATTAATATTTCTGTTATCAATATTATGTTATGTGATAACCATTTTAGAAAATCAAAAAGCCACTTATGATCAAGTTCAAACAGACCTCATAGTTCTCAATCTGCAATCTCTGGAGGACCTGTTTGAAACCGCTCAGGCTGGGTTGGCCCATTCCGAAAAGTGGGTAACTTCCCTTCACTTTGCGGAAGTTTGGGGCCCCATAGCTTTTTGTAGTATTTAAGACATCGGCTCTATCGTATACATCCTGTACCATAAAAAACTCCCCCTGGAAAATAAAAGAGCAAAAAACTGTTTTTTATAATTTTCACTTCATCGTGAATGACAAGAACTTGCCATGCATTTATTTACATTTCCATCTCTTTAATTCATTTCTTTATCTTGAGTCCTTTTAAATTAATTAAATAATTTGTTTAAATCTCGGTTTAAAAACTTACCAGCACTAGGTAGTGCTCAGGGAGCATGTCAGATATTCTCCCAAGTGAGTAATTGGCAGAATGGATCTTGTCATGAATCTGAAACTCTTCCTTGCAGTTATTTCTGTATAGAGATAAAACTTCATTAAAATCTCACAGCTTTTAATAAATGTCAAATAAGAAGGCCCTCTCAAAGTCAAGGTGAAGGGGTTGATAAATCTGCACTGCAAAAAAATCATTACAATAAACATAAAAATTAAGCATTAAGAATAACTAAATTTTGGTAATAATTTAATAATGTATTCTTAATAAAGGACAAATCTATTTCCCAATTCCTTATGAAAATTAAGCTTAAAGGGGACATAAAATGAAAATCTGACTTTTTCCATGTTTAAGTGCTATAATTGGGTCCCCAGTGCTTCTATCAACCTAAAAAATAGGAAAAAGATCTACCCAGTAACTTAGTTTGGTAAACAATTCTGTGCAAGCATGTAAAAAATTGCTCATTGAAATTTGGCTCCTCTTGTGATGTCAGAAGGGGATAATACCACCTCTTAATCGGCACTATCCAAATTTTCCTCAAGAGTTCCCCCACAAAAAATATTGTGACCATAATTATTTAATTATAACACTAACAAAGATTAATAATCAAAAAAGTGTCAAATTTGTGAATTTGTATAATGATTTGACAAATGTTACATAAGTCGCTTATTACCTCTGTATTTTTTTCACAAGAATAACTTACAGCTTCAATTCAGTATACAAAAAGTTTTCTAATCACCCTCCCACCCCTTTTCAACGCCCCAATAGACAGAAAACGTATATGGAAATTATGACAAGACCTTGAAATGCATTAAAGGAAAGGGACATTTTTTTTATAAAAATAAAATAATTATAAACATAATGTGTTACAGTTAATAATTGACATTTTCACATCGGCATTTCCAATTGATGTAAAATCAATATTATATATATATATTTAACAAATTTGCCCCAAATCTTGTCAAACATTGATGATTTTCTTTTCAAATTTAACATAATTTTTTCAACAGGAACATAAGATGACAATTCTTTAAGCCATACAGTATGTATTTTTTTTCTTTGTTTTCAAACGGTTGCTTTCTTTCCTGCTTTATACTTATTGTATTTGTGTCATCCAAGATTGTTTGATATTGTATCATATTCTTGTTTTATACTTGCAATAAATAAATTAATAAACCCTTATAAACAAAATCTGCACTATCCAACCACCGAACCACAGCACTGCCAATTAGTGCAGAGATCAGCTCATTTGCATTTAAAAGGACACACAAAAAAGCGTCACATTTTTGCTCACACCTACAAAGTGGAAGTTTTAACATGTTATAATAAATTATCTGTGGGGTATTTTGAGTTAAAATTTCACATATGTACTCTGGGGACACTAAAGATTTATTTGACATCTTAAAAAAGTCTTGTGAAATGTCCCCTTTAAATCAATGACCATAAAACATCAAGTCCTAATAGTCCTGACATCTTATGAAACTTTGTGAATAAATCTTTAACCTTAAACAAACTTTTGTGTTTAATAATATTTTACTGAAAATAAAGATTTGCTCACTGCAGTTTAATTAAATAGTAGCACACACAAGTTGTGATTTTCTGTACAGAGTTTTAAAAAGCAAAAGTTTTAAAAAGCATCATGTTGCTTACGTGATGATAACAGGGGCCACCTTGTTTGTGATGATGGACTTGGCTTTGCTGTTGTGAATGTTCAGTGACTGTAGTGAGCGTCTGTACTCTGCCATGCCGTTACCTTGGAAATCAGCCTGTTGTGTAGATGCAAGTGGAGCAGCCTGTGATGTTGCACTGGCACTCGTACCCATAATCTGCACAGAGCTGTGATGGATTTATATTGTGATTAATAGCAAATCGCTAGACATGTTAGTCATTTTACATTGGGTTATTTCAGTCCTGATGTAAAGATACAGATGTGCTTTATACTGAGCGGTGAGACCACAAAGATTCAATTTCCTCCTCCTAAAACACCAACACATGTAACTAAATCTGGTGTTAAACAAATTAAGGAAGTCCTGCATTTAAATACATGTTCCATATACCAAAAAGCCAGACAATCAATCAAATTTATCTTAAAATTACACATGCACATCATCTTAGTCATTCCACTTTATTTGACCATTAAACGAATTGCTTACTGTCCCATGTCTGTGCCGCGTGTGCTCACATCCTTGGGCTTTTGCATCTCAGTTTCAGAAAGATGTTCAGCGTGCTTTATCGGTTAATCCTTACAAAACAAACGTACTGTCCTGTTGCCAGCAGAATCCATAAAACATAAAAAAGAAGCCCTTTGTTTCAACTTAACACAATTCTGTGCCACCAAAGTTATCTTTTTTGCTGTCTCGCTCAATGCCTCTCTGGTTCTCTACTTACAGTGACAGGATAACAGTCCCAACCCTTGAGGGGGCCAAAGAGAACTATAGTACATCTGGCAACCAGACGGCAATGTGGGCGGCTCCAGACATTCACAGGGACAACCCATGCAAAGTACTCTTAAGCAATGACAGAGACATTACAGAACACCGAACATGGGAGGAAAAGAAACCACAAGACCAAACATTACTAAAGCCTTTGCATCTACTGAAATCCACCTTAAGAGTTTGATGCCACAGAGTCATTAAAGAGATGATGAGATTGTGCAGTTGAAATATCCAATCCTGTTTTTTTTTTCGTTTCATAAATCATCAACTTTTTGCCAGACTGAAAAATATATGATAGGTCTGTAAATGTCATTATGATATTCTTGTCCTGTGTTTATATAACTGCCTGGCCAATTGAAAGTTTGGTATACTGAGACGCTGGCACCAGGACCAATGCTTTCCCATTCAGGGACTTGATTTAAATTCCAGTTGAGTCCGAGTATCACGGTCCTAGAACAAAAACAACAACAACAAAAATCTCCAAATATGGATGGGAAAGGACCCGGGATGCATCCTTACAAAGCTACACAAATCAGTGCACGTATATTGAGCTTGCAGCTATTCTGGAGTGATTGACATGTCCTTATTCACACTGATAAATGAACTTAAAAAACTAGACAGTCAGCAGTACAGTGAATGCCCTAACACAAGTAATCTAATGTGTATACAGCAAAGGGCTGACAAACCTTTTGTGACCCAATTGACTGCCCCCCTCTAAGATTTTTTGCCAACCGAGGGACCCTAATGCAATGTATTTACATTTGTTTAAATATAGATGTGCGGTCTTTACAATCAAATCTCTTTAAATTGTGATATAAAGATGCATATAGCATAATGACTTAAATATTAAATACTTAAATATATATGTTTAAGAACATCAACAACATAATTTACAGATATGTCTATTTGTCGGTAAAATAAATAAATACACAAATAAATACATAAATAAATAAAACTCTCTAAGCTAAGTTTTACAGGACCCACATGTCCTGCCATGTGTAAATAAATTCTCGCGTTGTAAAAATGAGATATTTCACAGAATGATAGAAAGACTAACTTTGATAAAAAAAATCACAATAGCGAATGAAGTCAAGGTAAAATATTATTCAACAGTTTTCTCACCTGGCTCCTAAAGACACCTTTCAGGAGTTTCGTGTTGAGTTGTAAGAAAAAGTTAAATGTTCACTCATATTGAGTCCTGTCAGTAAATGCAATGCAGTCAATTGTAAATCCATCTGACATGGACAAGCTTACAGCAGCGCGAGCAAAATATGTTTAAAACAGGGAGGATGGTAGGCGGAGATTGAGTTAATTCACCAATTTACAATAAGTTCACATTCATCTACTTTCCCTTCCACGTTTACTATTGACAAATACTTTCAGTATAAAATAGCTGAAAGGCATGTTCAACTTCATACGGCGGAGCGCCGACCGATCGGGCTATGACATCAAAGTACCGCGAGAGCGCTTCGACCGCATACTGCTTTCAAATCGCTCTCGCGGTATTTGATGCCATATGCTGATAAATCTGCGCAGCGTAGTCGTCAATAGGTCTAATTTGCATTTTACAACTATTTATGTCTGTGCCTAATACTGTTCACATTGTCAGAACAGAAACTGACGGATTTAAATGCATGTTCTACAAAAACACATTCTGTGAGTAGAATTATTTTTGATGCGTATATCTGCAGTAACTTATCTTTTAAAAGAGTACAAATGCACATGATTGTGCTCGGAGGGGATAGAGTGGAAGTTGCCACCTTCAATAATAACAGTTTTTAAAAAAGAAGTATAAAAATGTTTGCAAGAATATTTTGCTTAGTGACCAGGCTTATAACTTTCACTGCATTGAAATTGTGGTCTTTTTCTTTAAACTGTTGGTGAGGTGTGGATACGAGTTTCAAAGCAACCAAGTTCTCACATGAGGCAGACCTATTTCAGTTTAATCAGTTCTAAGTTGTTCTAGCACGGGTAAAGGAAACGTAAAACTTTCATCCTGTTTGGTGCAAACCATGAAAACAGTTTGATTTTTGTGACAATCACAGTGCTTAGCCTAAAAGTGTATGTTTGTACAGGTATATAATACACATTACATACATTCTTGCTCGAGTTTGTTCTTAAAACTGATTTTGCACTTTACTACAGTGCTCCACCTAGTGACTACAGCAGAAAAGATGAACACAGAGAGCTGATGTCAAGGAACTTTTTATTCATCTTGCTGTAACAGTGTCCACTGGCATTGGCATTTTATTAAAATTAAACTAAACAGGGTTTTAGAAAAAAAGAAAATAAAGTTTGAAATTTCTGCCACATTAGATAAAACACTTTCACCCAAAATCCCCCTGTACAGAGCTAAATACATTTCTGATACCTTAGGGAAGCAAAAGTTAGCAGTGATCCTTTTCAAAATTTAAACTTTCATATTTTAGAGTAACTCAAATATATTACGAGGGTAGTAAAATGATAAGTTCCCTTTAAATCACCATTATTTAAAAGTGACTTTGACAGAAATTTGATTATGATTTACAACGGACAATGTGCATCAAGTTCTCAAGGATTTGAATTCAATTCACCAGTATTGAATATTTGATAGAAAGTTTAAATGTAACGATCAAGGAAAACCTAACACCCAACCAAACCTAAGTCAAACAACCCATTACTTGTATTACAAACATTGCACTGATTTATGTCCTAATCTTTCCATCTCCGTAAGAAAGTAAATGATATTAAACATGTTTTCAAAAATATAATTGCTTTCTAGTAAAACATAGCAAATTCAGTTAATTCTCAACTTAATATCAGGGACGAATAATAAAAAGAAATCCAATGGAAAGGAAATAATCCTCTTTTAAGGTATGCAATGGGAACTGCATTGAAACAGCTGTTCAGCTTAGTAAGGCATGGATACAGAGGCGAAGCACAAGAAATGGTTTGAGAGAAAAAAATTATTTCTCTGCCGGGATAACAAACATAGAACGAGACTAAGTTTTCTAGGCCACTTGTTTGAATAATCTCTTTGTTTAATTAACTTTCAACATTAATCAAAGCTTTTTTCAGAAGATTTGGCATCCCCAAAAATAAGGTAACTCAGTAATGTTAACTTGATTCTGACATGTGAAACAAAGAGCAGATCAAAACAACATGCATAGAAGAGCAGTAAAAAGATTCAAGTTTTCAAGATTTTTTGATCTGAATCAAAATATGAATGTCTGGTCACTACAAAACTATCCATCGTTTAAAGAAATTTTGAAATTTCACATTGTGTAGTTGTGAGATAGTAAAATGACCAAACGACACTTCAGTGCTTTTCTACCTTTGATTTGATTATCAAGGTTTGTAAGAATTGTAGTAATCGGAAAGTGACAGCAAATATCACATCTGATATTAATGTTAAATATTCACTGTTATTACTCCCATGAGTGGGGCAATAATAAGTGTACTTGTTAGGTACATAGCGCAAGTACTTCCTGAGACCAGCTCTCTTTTTGTCGTAATGTTTCATTAAGTACATGAAATCCTTATCCGGTCTAACAGCACTAGGTATTGTATACCTTTGACCAGAAGTGCTTATCAGATACAGTGACTACAGAGCTGATGGGAATCCTTCAAGTATCACCTAAAGTAGCTTGCCATGCACGCAAGCTAGGAACAAACCGTATTGTCACCGGGATGAGTCTGAGCAACAACCATTTTCTCTGATCAAATGTAACAATCTGATCATTCCAAACAGTGATCTGTTAATATTATTTTTACCTTAAATTAACCTTTACTTTAAGAAGAAAGGACTAAGGAAAACTGAACTGAAATGGTGACTTTAAGGAAAGTTCTGCATTAGTCTTAAAAAAAAAATCTGGTGATTTTGTTTGGCATCATGATTCTGTATGAATTCAAATGATTTATTAAGGTCTGTGGTATGACAGTTTTATAAAACTATTCATCTGAACTAATCAAATTCCAAAAAACCTCAAGTCTTAAAAAAAAAATCAAGAGTATACGAATGTTTAACTGATATAAAAAACTTGGAATGAATATGCAAGTCTATTTATCTTTAAACCAAAATTATGGTGCTAATCCTGCTGCTCCTTGTTAGCATTACAAAGAAAAATCAAAGTATTCCGTATTTCCATTTTTTTTTTGATAGGGAAAGAAAACCATGATTAAATTTGGGAGAACACGTTCATTTTGATTACAGTTTGGCTGACTTGTCTGCAAATTATTTTACTTGTGAACAAAGTAGACTGGAACAGTGTACTTTGAAAACAACGATGTACTATCAGCAGTGAATCTCTGATGGCCGATTCGTTTATGATTCTATTACAGTAAACTTGTAAAAAGTCCGGGCACTTACAATACAGAATTTTCCCTTGCTCTGTGACAAAGCAAGTACAGCTGGAGGTTGCCCTGAAACTTAAACAGAGAAAGCTCATAAGGTTAACTTTCAGGGCTCCTGCAGCCCAATTGGGCAAACATTAGTCAAATATCCCCATGATTATGCAGCACCCTGCAGCTAGAGAGAGCTAAAGGAGAGGGCTCACAACATTGGTTTCTACAAGCCAAGCCACTGGCACACAGGTACCAGGTAAATAATCATTCTTCAAGTTGGTTTCTCTTCTTTAGATGTCCATCTCAAACTGAGCATCTTCACCTGTGACACAAAAGAAAAATGCCATTTGATATGAAACATGCATGACTAATCAGTAAACTAATACATTTATAATGGTATCTGTGTGTGTAGTGTAGCATAGAATTATACTGCATATTATAAACACTGTATATATTACTAGTCCAAACCTTTCACCAGTCATATTATTTTACTGTACCATATGTGTGTACAAAACATGATAAATTGTATAACAGGGTGGTGCAAGTAAAAACAGGTCCAGTTAGATCCGTTTTAAAGACTAACCTTGCCCTGGTTTGGCATCATGATTGTTGATGTTGTTAGCTTCATTTCTTTTCTTTTCATTCAGGACATTTTTGCTTGTCACTCCTGGGATAACCGGCAGGTGTGCTGGTGGGGTCTGGGCAATGGGTGAGTTGCGCCGGTCTAACAGGAACTTGCGATCATAGATTATTCGGGTACCTGCATTGTCATAACAACTGTCAGGATGGCATTCGGTTATAAACCAGTTCAATACACAAACAGCAACCCATGACATTTCAACAGGACTCTCTTAGAGCAATGGAATTCACATGACTAATTTATTATGACTGGTCACAACAAACAATAAATTATCACTTGGATAAATACAAAGCATAACCATGGGATTTATTTTAATTCTGTATGAGTTAAAACCAATGCATTCCTTTGTTCTGTCTATCAGTCACTGCAGACCAATCACGTTGATCAGAGTGACGCACGGGCGGCGCTCATCATCATAGCTGTTTTTGTTTTGAACTCCATGGCCGTCTCAAAACCCCATCAAGCTGCCTTCGTAGACAACATTTTTGGCAACTTCAATTTTAAACGTCCCAACATTTTTAAACACGTTTACACGCAAAATAAATCATTACGAAACTATGATGCCCCAAAATCCTGTCTATGTAGGTTTTGGGACACACTTTTGGCTTCCTGGCCAACCTAGGCCACTCTCCAACAACACGACTCTCTCCATGCATATTACAACCATATATCAGACGGGACATGGAGTGCATTACCTCCCGGGGTGGTAGAGAATAAAGTGCCCCCTGGAGTGGTGCAATAGTCGTGAGGTAGCTGCGTTGAGTCGTTGATCAGCACCGTCCTGGTCGGGATGGCCCTGCTTTCACTAAGCTGACGACTGGACGACATTGCGCTCGCTTCGGTTGCTAATCAGACTCGAGCGATAAGTTATCCCTATGGAAGGTAAAACCTTGGGCCCTTTTCCCTCTTTTATTATCGCTTTCCAAGGCTTTCTTGACGTGCAGCTCGTCCTCCCAGCCGTCAGCACCAACCCCTCCCTCCGCCAGGCAGGAAGCGAAGAGAGCTGGGCGGATATGACGTCAGCGGAGAATGCGTCACATAAACTCACACCCACATTCGCGTCACTGTTGTAGTTATAATATTTTGAGTGGTTGTTTACAGAATATATAAAATGCAGTTTTAATAATGTGATTTACAGTATTGATCACTTTATTGCTTCCTGCAGTACATCATTTTACGGTCAAATTATATCTAACTGTTTAAATGCGTACTGTATTTTTTTCATACTGATGATGTAAGATGACAGACAGACAGACCGATTGACAGACAGACGTTAATTATTTTAAAGTAATCTTGGATTACAAATCTCGCACTGAAAGCCCTATTTACGCAACGGAGTCTCTGCGCATGCGTGATTTCCTATAGCAAGCAAAGTCGCTGGGTTTGCCGCTGTGACACGGTCTACCGGAATCAATACACCATTGAAAGCAAAGTATGAGTTTCACCACTGAGGAACGAGGAAACCCTAACACTTTGAGCTATAGGATATATTTCAGTAAGTGTAAATTGCAATCTTTAGTTTTTGATAATGAGACGTTTGTAAAGTGAGGGTGGTTTATTGAATGGGGATGAAAGGGGTTGAGCTGCAAGTCCCACGTGTCGCTTTTCGTTGCGTCATTCATTAGCTAAAACCTAACCAAAGGAACTGTAAATTCAATGGGTTTATGAAGTTATATGTGGCTATGGGTTAGCTAGCCAGAATATTTAGATTTATGGATAATGATTAGTGAATTCTATCTAACGATCTTTTAACGTTTAAGGATAACCTCGGCACGAACTGGATTGCCTAGCTGGATTTATTTTATATCTATGTAGTGCAGTATTAAACAAGCTTTATTATTTTGTAATATTGTCTTTTGAATCTACATTTAATAGTAAAACAAACTCTAGAAATACTTATTAGGTGATTATTCTAAAAATAGGGCGTGTTTTATAGTTGCCACCTGTAATCTCACCCTTAGCACAATTACATAACACGTCTTCTTTTGATAGTAGTTAATTTGCAGATTAAGTACACAATAAAGGGAAATTAGAGTGCGATTTCTGATATCTTTTCATTAACACAAGGATTTTGTGCAGTTTTAAAGGTAAGACTTTAAGTATTTAAAAACAACAACATAAAAATATAGCATATTTTGTGGAAATTATTTATAGGATAAATCACGTGGTGGTAGATGGATTTTTACATTAAATGTGCTATGCAGCAGCATACACTTCATAAGTTGTTTGAATTGGCAAGTCAGGTGATAAGTGTGATTTTATGTCAAGTGTAACCGAATCATACAGCTGTACTTATGCATAGATGTTAATACATAATTTTAAAAAAGTGTTTTTTATATAAACAGAGAACTCTGATGGAAAGTACATTTCACCATTCCATGACATACCTATGTATGCAGATGAAGCTCAGGTAAAGTATTTCTCAAAATTTTCAAGATCATCATTCGTGATAACAAGTCTTGACTGTCTATAGATGTCTTTTCCCTTGTGGGAATCACTTGGCACCAAATGATAATTTCACAATCCAGCATGGGTCTATCAGTTTTTTTATCAGGCTAACCTAATGGGTAAAAGGACTAAGTGTCATCATTCAATACTTTGTACTAGTCTGTTATCTTAACTTTGTTACTTGCTCATTCATTATAATATTTTCTGTATATGAATGTATTTGTTTAGTAAAATTATAAGTTTATGGTTTAGAAATATATATTTTTTGTATTTTATTATAATTATTTATTTTTGTGCTCTGCAGAATATTTTCCACATGGTTGTTGAAGTCCCAAGATGGACAAATGCAAAAATGGAGGTACAAACAGAATTCAGTATATTATACTTGTTGAATCTTTCCACCAGAATCACATCTGACAACATCAGAAAAGGACATAAAATAAACATTGTGTACATATGTTTAATACGGCAAACTTCCAGAGCTAACTTTATCACATTTACAGAACCACTTTACGTTGTCCATTTATAACACATTGATGTTGTATGGCCTTATATTTACATATAGATACGTATATAACTTAACATGGCTGGATATACAGTAGGATAAGTACAATGTAATGTTAAAAATACAAGAATTTTATGTCTGGAGTGTACTTTTGCAGTATAACAAAATAACAAATCATCCAATTATTGTCTGCGTTATATTCTGCCATTGTGTAATTCAACATTATGCTTCACTTTCAGATCGCTACAAAAGACCCTCTGAACCCAATTAAGCAAGATGTGAAGAAGGGCAATTTGCGCTATGTAGCCAATGTTTTCCCACATAAAGGCTATATCTGGAATTATGGAGCAATCCCACAAGTAAGCTAAATAAACATGCACTGAATATAAACATTACAAATTTCAAATCAAGGGTGTGTTAATTGGTACAATACATTCAAAAAGCACTAAAACACACAGTCAATCTTCAGATTTAATTTTATGCTAAAGAATAAATGAATACAGTTATTGTTACATAATTACTTTCAAGTTTTTCATGTAAATTCAAGGTTTATTACTGCTGCTATTCCAAAGAGTAATATAGTTTTTCTATTGGCCTTGTGTGTTTGTCTCTTTCTTGACAGACATGGGAAGACCCTGGGCACACAGACAAAGACACCGGGTGTTGTGGCGACAATGACCCTATTGATGTCTGTGAAATTGGTAGCAAGGTATTTTTTTCAAAAGTTATTTTCTTTGGCTATTAGTGCATGTTTTTACAGCATCCTGTAAAAAACAGGAATGTTGTTATATGAACAGTTATGCTTTGAATATATATATATAATTATTCAAAGCATAACTGTATACGTGTATATATATATACAAACTCCATGTCCCTTAATGTTTTTAGATACTATCTCGTGGAGATATTGTCCGAGTGAAAGTCCTGGGTGTTTTGGCAATGATTGATGAAGGTGAAACTGATTGGAAAGTCATTGGAATCAGTGTTGATGACCCTGAGGCAAAAGACTTTAACAGTAAGTATTAACTTGGTGAGTTACTTGGTTCTTTTCAGTAGATTTAGGAGAGTGATTGTTCCTCTGTTATGAAATTTAGACATCAGTGATGTGAGGAGACTCAAGCCAGGTTACCTTGAGGCCACAGTTGATTGGTTTAGGAGGTACAAAGTACCTGATGGGAAACCTGAAAACAAGTTTGCATTCAATGAAGAGTTTAAAGACAAGGTATGTTGTTTAGTAAACTTTCCTCATAATATTAAAATTTTTTGGATACATTTTTAATACTCCACTAGAAATAAATAGACTCATGAAATACAGTTTGTCCCCGATTTGTCTTGTAAAATCTACTTTACGTCACTGATAATATGCTACTCTTATTACAGGACTTTGCCATTGAGACAATTAAAGCCACCCATGGCTTTTGGAAAGCACTTATTTCACAACAAACCAATGCTGGAGAACTAAACTGGTAAGTGAATAGCATGTGATATACATCTATATGTAATATATACCACAAATAACACCTGTATGTAATTTATACCACAAAAGTTAAATTTGTTTGCTCGTCTTGCATTGGTGTTTGACTTTCATTCATGATCATTACAGATTTAAAGGTGTAGATTTGGTAATATCTAGTTTAGAGTAAATATTTGCCAAAATATTACATTATGGGGAAAAGTCTTAAATCCAGGCAACATTCAGTTTATCATAATATCCCAAATTTTGATCTTTGGTTTAAATAGCTGTGCTCCCTATGTGTTTGTGATTATAAATGGAGTTTCTGCCAGACTTGTGTCAGTGTGTAGGTGTACCTAATAAAGTGGTCACTGGGTGTAAACCGAAGGCTATTAGCTTTTTATTCATTTTTTTTTTTCTGTTTTAATTTCTCTTTAATCTCAAGTAATTTTTTTTGTACTATGCAGCAAGAACACGTGTTTCTCAGGGAGCGACAGTCCTTTCTGCTGTTCAGCAGATGAAGCCAAAGCAGTTGTTGATGCAGTAAGAACTTCCTTTTTGTTTTATTACCAAGATTTTATTGGGATACCTTACAAATATCATAATATACAGATGTTTTTAGTGGTGCCTTGTGTCATAAGGAGGCAGTTTCCTGGACAGGGTTTAGATTATTCCAGGACTAGGGCTAAATTATATTACAATTAAATTTTGTCATTTTCATCCAAAGCAACTTATAAAAAGGTAAACAATAGAAGCATTTAGAACAACACAAGAACAGGAATACATACGTGCAATAAAACTAGTCTCACAAAGCCTATCTAAGTTGTGTATTTTTTTTTTTTTTAGAACTGAAGAGAATAGAAAAGGATATTGAATGAAATATATTAGGATAATTAAGTAGGTTTACAAACAAACCTTTACAATACTTGTGTGCATCTTGAGACAAAAAAGTCACTGATTAATGTTAAGGTAATAATGTCAGTGCAACATGTTTTTTTTTAATCAGGGAAGCTTAAACATGCATTTTAGTCCGGGACTAGGATAAGCCCTGTCTGTGAAATCGCCTTCACTAATGTGATGATAATACACATTTTGACATCCTCAAAGATTCATGCTTGTGTTTGGTTTTACTCTGCTAGATATGATCTGTGATCTTATGATAGTATCTGTTCTTTACATTTCCAGTCATGCCCGTGTGGAGATGCCAGTCCAATTCCATGCTCGGGTTTGTTTTTTGTCTTGAATAAATACTAAAATAATGAAGTTTTTCCCATTTGTTTTACATTATTTACATTATGTATTTTTTTCAGTTGACAAATGGTTCTACAAGGTGAAGAATTGAAGATAACACTGTGGATGGACCAGTCTGATCACATGTTTAGAATATGTATGTCAGTATCTGAATAGGACCGTGTATGTTTTAGAAAAGCATAGTTACACCTTGTATGGGGATTAAATCTCACAATAACAATGCTAATCAATGTCCAGTTAAGTTAAGTTAATTTTTCTATGTCTAGACATTCTGTTTAACCAATACTAAAGTAAACTCCGGTACTGTAAAATTCTGAATGTTTGCTTTAATAAAGTTATTCTCAATGCCATTGCTGTTATAAAATACTTCTTTGTTTATGTATAGCTTCTGTAGTGTGGAGAATAGAATAATACCGATGTATATTCATTGTTTAAAAACAACGAACAGGTCTCTCATAGCAATATAAACAAGCAAAGTAAATAGGCGAAAGTATAAATACACAACCAAAGATAAACAGTGTGGTAATGAGTGCAAAAATTAAGCATAGATGGAGTAGAAACTATCCATTAAAATTAGAATTTGACTTGCTTTGCCTTTGTATATAATTTGTATAAATTGTAAATGCATCATGACTCCTAGTTTCCATGCACCAAAGCACGCCAACAGTGCACCGCCTTGTCTATTTTTCTACATTTGAACAATAATGTCAGATCGAGTCAGTTGTGAGTTGCAGTTAACATAAGATCCCATGCAACGCAACTGATCTGAGACAACTCTACAGCGACGCAGACGCAGTTCCGGTTAAACGTCATGTTGGATTGGCATTCAGCAACACGGTGAGCGGACTGACTGCTTTACTACAGAAGCAGACCCTTTGAGGTATTGCCATAATATGTTTTTCTCTCGTGTGTTGTTTGGTTTGTTTCCTGTAATGCTTTGTTGTTGAATGACGTAATTTTTTTATCTTGATAAAATAGGCTTAACGTTACTGTGTAGAACTCTAATCGGAACTATTTATAACACATCAAAATAAACCCTCAACTCTTCACTGTTTAATAAATGTGTTGATCTTTCTTCGTATTCACCTGTTTGTTTTCACAGCGGTGTGTAATCCTTAAGTTTGTTCGACATTTATCCTACGTGTTTGTTGTTTGCTATGTATTCAAAGTGCGCCTCAGTGCCTGACACTTTCTGGAAAGTGCGCGCTCTAAACATTTGGATGCAAAAACGTATACTCTGGTGGTTACATTTAGGATATATTAACGACACTGTGTTACATATACTGCATAAATTACATTGCAAAATATATACATATCATTAATGTATAGAAACGCCCGAGCATAACGCTTATGAGAGTTGCTGTCATTTGAGTGACAGCTAAGTCTGTGCGCTGTATCCTTGGCGTCAAGTGACAAACTCTCGCAACTAGAAATAGTTGACTTTCTTTCCTCAAGTGAATGTTTACTGTTACCCAATGCTATACAGGAGACATGTAATACGTATTAAAGAATTGTCCGAGTAATTTGTAATGGTTACTGTTTTTCACCTGTTTCAGCATGTTTTGTATAGTTAGAAGAGCCCATGTAAAATTCGTGTACAATACTGTTACAATTCTCTCATTTTCATTGAAGGGAGCAATCTACAAATATGTCGTTCATAATTGATTGGCTGTACAGAGGATTCAGCAATGTATTACAATTATTAGGTAAAGTATCAGCCAGAAGTTTATGTGCTGATGATTTTTAGCATACATTTTGCCTTCCAACGTTGGCATGGCAGTTGACAGGCAGTTAATTTGACTAAAATTCATTTTTCTTTCATACTCTAGGATTATATAAAAAGTCCGGGAAACTCGTTTTTCTTGGATTAGACAATGCTGGAAAAACAACGTTATTGCACATGCTTAAAGATGATCGACTTGGTCAACATGTTCCAACACTTCACCCTAGTAAGTAATTATTTTATTCAGTGCTACATATTTAATTTTTTTAATGTGGATAAATATTGTAAGAATAAACAGATTCATCTTACAAAGTGACCTTTATGCTATAGACTGGAGCAACTAATGTATCATTTGTATTGTGACCTGTTTTTGTTTTGTCATTTAGCATCTGAAGAGCTGAGTATTGCTGGCATGACTTTCACAACATTTGACCTGGGTGGTCATGCTCAAGGTAAATGTTGAGATATTATTTTAATATCTTTTAAAAATACAGAGCTTAACAATATGTAATGATATATCCTTCATTAAAATTAGATTTTGCAAAGCAGTCATTTAAAAATTGCAACCTTTAAAGCAATGTTACATATTGGTCTTAATTGCTCTTTATTTTCAGCAAGACGAGTTTGGAAGAATTATCTACCAGCAATAAATGGAATAGTCTATCTTGTTGATGTTGCTGATCATGAGCGCCTACTTGAAGCCAAAGTTGAGCTGGATGTAAGTTTACTTTTAATTTTTTCTATATGATGCCTTTGTGTTGAATTTTTTTACACACCCAGTGACTCATAACACTGACATGCTGTAATATTTTTCAATAATAAGGGCACCATGGTATTGTCTAACATAATTTCAAAACCATAGGCTCTCCTAACTGATGAAACCATCTCCAACGTGCCAGTCCTTATTTTGGGGAATAAAATTGATCGTCCAGAAGCAATTAGTGAGGATGCCCTTAGAGAAATGTTTGGTCTTTATGGACAAACTACTGGAAAGGTAGGTTAACAGGGAAATATGTTGATCTTTCTGCAAATAAATGAATAAATTCTAAACCTAAATTACAGAGGCTTAGGGTAACTTTATGTAGCAGTAGTTATTTGGGAATTTTATATGTTTATTTCAGATATGTACTTTAAAAAATAAGTATTTGTTTGTATTTGTCTATACAGGGAAATGTATCACTAAAGGAGCTCAACCTAAGGCCAATGGAAGTCTTTATGTGCAGTGTGTTGAAGAGGCAAGGATATGGTGAAGGTTTTCGATGGCTTTCTCAGTATATTGATTAGTATATTTAATGTTACTAAACAATTTGTTCACCCTAAATCCATGATCCCTTGATTTTCTATCTTGTAATAAACTGTAGTAACCAGGGGTGTTGTATATTTTGTTGTCTGAGCCTTAAAAAAAACAGGGTGGTTATGGGATAGATACACGTTAAATTAATGTGTCTAAACAAGAGGTGAGCGGGGCACAAATTAACGTGGGGTTAACTGTAACACAGCTACTTTACATAGTTTCACAGGGCTGAGTAATGTGCTTTTGGTCATTTTCTCTTACCATCAGAAAACAATCTCCTGTGAATCTGTGAAATTTTTTTATGTGTTTTTGTAAAAATTCTTGACAAAGAGTTTTTTGTAGGCAATTTCTTCATGATGTGTTTTTTCCTGTACGATATCACCAAATCCAACTTTATATTATTTCAATCACTGTCTGGTTACCTAAAACAAAGCATCATTCTAAAACATGTCATCAACTCGTAGTAGTAACTGATAGCTGGGATTGAAAACGTTTTTTTTTTTTGCAGCGGGGTTAAGCCTCAATAATTCAATGATAATGAAATGAAAACAATGTAAATACCATTAGTCAAAATAATATATGTAAATACATTATCAGGGATGATGGATTGATAATACAAGGATGGTTAGATGAAGGATCTTGGATGGATGTGTGGATGGATATCTGTTATAGACAGATATATAAGCAACATCCACCTCTGGTATTTGGAAAGAATATTGGTAGTATGAAATTATTTGTGTTTAAATAGAAATGTCTAGCAAATGTTACAAGAAACCATCTGTCTGTTACAATTAACCCCACTTTTGGTGTAATTGTACGAAAGCGGTAGGTTCTAGAAATATTTATCGCATATTTATTGAATGATAGTGCCTCGCTCTCCCCTAACTTATAAACCAGTTAATTGTGCTCTCTCTAAAAGCAGGGTTAGCAGAAGTATATGCTATAGTAGTTGACAGAGCACCTGTCTCAGACCAAGGTAACATACAGCAACATACCCTGCCAAATGTAAACATTCATTTGTTATTTTGAAGCAAGGTAAAAATAAGGTAGACAATACTTGGTCACATTAAAAAATGTGCTGGGATATATTTTGATGATGCAAAACCATAATACAAAATCAGTGTTTTGTCTGCTACCTCTGTGCCTTAATGCTGGTGGTCTTCAATAACACTTTTTATCTTCATTTTCCTAATTCTGTATTTTTCACCTATTCAAAGAAAACTTGAAGTGATGCAGTGTGTATTCCCTGGTGAAAAAATAGTATGCTAAATATATTTAATTTTGATATACTTAAGTATACTTGCAGTCACACTAATGACCAGTATACTTAAAGTGTGCTATTGATTAGTTTATTTAAAGAGTGCTATTTTGGAACAACTAATTTTGTACTTAATATATTTTAGTTGTATATTAATTGTAACAAAGTACAACTTTAAGTGTATTTAGTGTACTTTTGTGTGCTAAAGTGGAACAACTTTAAGTGTATTTAGTACAATTTAAGTACATGACTGTTTTTGTGCTAAATTCATGCTTGATAAGTGGATTTAGAGTGTGTTTTATTTATGTTAGGAGTACATTACAAATGTATTATGAGTGTCTTGCAATCATACAATCAGTATACCTTAAATAGACTGTTTGCGTACATTCTATATATTTTTGGCCAATCCAAAATTCTAAAAATTGCCCTGGTGAAAAATGAATATGCCAAGTACATTACATTTTGTATACTTTTACATACCTGCAGCTAGATTAGTAATGAGTATACTTCAAGTGTGTTAATAATTAGTTAACTTAAAGAGTGCTGTTTTGGGAATAGATTACTTTAGCTGGTAACATAACCAAAATAATTTTTTCCAAATAAATAAAAGCTGATTAAAACAGTCAAAAACAATTCATTTTAAATATATTTAAAGTATAGTTTTATTCACAGCATTCAAAGTGTACAATATTTGCCTAAAAATTGAACAATTACTCATTGAAGAATGTCAAGATGATTGAGTTTACAACGCCTTTCTCTCCCAAATCAACTTTAGTCTGGCAGGTTTTGGTTAAGCCTAAGGAAATCTGAAAAAGAGAGACAATAAGCTCAATTAAAAAGTGTTTAATATTAAAACATTACATTTATTTAAGACTTACTGTATTAAATCTATAGTTTACTGGCAGAGATTGTATAGCAGATATATTTTTACCTAAACTAGAGCTTGACTTAAATGTCATCATATATATTAAGGGGCGGTTTCCCAGACAGGAATTAGACTAGTCCTAGACTAAAATAAATGTAAGAGCTGTCCAAACTGAAAACAACTTGCTCTGACATATCTTAAAATACATCAGTGCCCATTGTTTTACATCGTTATGCACATAAGTAATGTTTTTAGTAAGGCATGTTTGTTAAAACTATCCTAATTAAACTAAGGTCTAGTCCTGGATAAAGCTAATCCCTGTCCGGGAAACCACCCCTAAGAGTTTTCATTATAATGACTTGCCTATATGGGCTGCAAAATCCTCCTTACATAAAATACTTCAGCTCCTAAAGAAAGATGTTATTGTATTAAATTTAAATGTAAAAATTGTCAGAAAGAAAATGCAACAAGCAGACAATTGGGTGTTTCCTGGAAAGGGATTATCTTAAAACAGGACTAGGCCTTAATTTAATTAAGAAATATAACCAGTTTCAAAAAACATGCCTTAATAAAAACATTACCTGTGTGCATTTTGAGGCAAAACAAAGGACACTGGTGTATTTTAAGATATGTCAGTGCAAGTTGTTTTGAGTTTGGACAGCTCTTACATTTATTTTAGTCTAGGACTAGTCTAATCCCTGTCCGGGAAACCGCCTCAATATGTATAACGTTATCTAAACTGAAGCTTGATTTACTACTACGAATGAATTATTATATCTTAAAGAGTTTAAAATGACTTACCATTAGCTGCAAAGTCCTCCCTACAAATGTCTTTGAAAAACTTAAGCTTCTGAGGAAAGAATGCAGCATCATTAATACTAAATACAGTTAGGTAAAAGCCTTACAACCTCTAAACAGTCAATAAATGGTTAACTTTCATGCTACATTTAAAAAACAGATTTGACTGACGCTACCTTTTTTCATTAACATATACATACACACCAATACATATATTTAACAAAACAATCGGGTGTACTAATTCGATATAACAGGCTGACAGTTCTATCTTTCAAACCTTTAACATTAGCTATAAGCTAAGCTAAGCTACACAGCAGCTTATCACTAATAGCGAGTTAGACACCGCGTTATTGACAACATTTCGCATTCGAAATATGATAGTCTACTGATAAACTTCAGAATGGTCAAACGATAATCAAATATAATTAATTTTAAGATATTTTCACGTACCTTGGGACTGAATCCGTCCGCCTTGAACGACTGGTAAAAATCAAAATACGTGCGTCGTGACGTCATCACACACACGTCAGATGCATTATTCAAATCTCAGAATTCACTTTTCTCTGAAATGCATTTACGAAAACTGTTTAAGTTTTGTACAGCTAAAAGCGGTATGCAATTGACTGAAAAACTACAAAAAAACAAACACTCATATTCCCCTTACGAAAATGAATGTTTGTTTTTTTTGTGGTAGAAGTTTAGTAACCATGTTTTTTTGGTGTATTGATTATTATTAGCAAAACCACGGTTATTTTGTGGTAAAACACAGTTAATTGGTTTATCCAATGCTTGACTATAGTGAAGTTAAAGTGTACCTTATGTTAATAGTATATTACAAATGTATACATCTACAATATAAAATGTAACTGAACATACTGCTCTCTCGTAATTTTAAGCCCACGTTATTTCTCCATAAAATAATATACATTTGTACACCCCATATACTTTCAAAATGTACTTAAAATATACTGTTTCTAAAGAATACTAAATAATGTATTTTAGAAATATACTGTCAGTGCATTATTATAATGATAACTTTAAGGATACCGATAAAGTATACCTAAAATACATTTTAAAATAAGTTTAAATTTAGTATACTTTAAAAATTGCACAAAACTTTAACTTTAAGTATATTTTTCTAAAGTATACTTTTAGAAAATATACTAAAGTATAATTATTTTGAAGTATGTTAAAAGTTTAATTGTAAAAAATACGCGCAAATATGTTGTAAGCATACTTTAAATATGTTTAAAGAAAGTACATTCCTTTGTAAGTATATTTGTAATGTACTATTGCAAAGTTAAATATACTTGAAATACAATAAAGTATATTTGTTTTTCACCAGGGTTGCCAATGCAATAATTTAAAATGAAATATTTATCCAATATTTAAACATCCAAATGTTTGCAGTTTATATGTAGCGTTTTGATACTTTTAAAACAGTGTTGACGTAACAGTTGCACTATGTGTTTACATTGACCTGTTTCACTACAGCACCGGCCTACCCGATTCATCTGTGCGAGTACTTTTTGACTGTCAAAAAGTTGCGAAAATTGTGATTTATGCAGCTGTGGCATGAGAGTACAGTTGCTTTCCTTCACATGAAATATGCCTGTGCAATATAAAAATGTGTTATATTACTGGAGCACTTGCCTGGAAATAGATTTAAGTAAATAAATTTAGTTTTCAATGTTGGTTATCTTGTGAAATGACAAACTATGTACATGCCACTTGTAAGTAGGCATTACAAATAAATATTTTAATCGCCCTTAAATCCTTGTGTACATTGCATTTTGTATTTTTTATTAGGTCTACACTATTTTTTTGTTTATTAAGTAGAATAGTTAGCACGGCGCAGACCGACCAACATATGATATCAAAGTACCGTGAGAGCTATTCAAGAGACGTAAATCGTTCTCGCGATACTTCGATGACACGTGCCGCTCGTCTGTGCAGGGCTGCATGAAGTATGACATGCAGTAACATATGTGACTAAATGTGACCTCTTGTCCATGTGGAGTTGTGCAAATTGCGTTTGATGTCGATATTAAATAAATTAAAAGAGGAATGAAGTCGGACACGCCTACTAGATCGACGCGCAAAATCACATGATCACGTCTACGCCAATCGTATCATACCCGGAAATGCTGTAGTTTTAGAACTAGTGTGGGTTCGAAAATGTATTAATTTAATCCTAACTAGAAGCATTGGCCAAATCACCGGATTCGTTTTTACTGAAGGACGGTTGTAGCCAGCTTCTTATGAATGCTTTAACTGGTAGTCCAGAGCGTGACACTTTTTTGGTACAGTAGGGTAACATATTACTCGTGATGCCATTCAAAACGCGAAAGCTAGGGTCTCCTAAAAGCTAAAACAATATGCTATAGCTAGCAATATTGTATTTACTTGCAAGTTGTTTTATAGTTTATGATTGGCAATGAAGACTATTGAGGAATCGTGTTGTGTTGTCACCGTATCTGAGGCCCCCCTCGACCTCAGTTCTTTGTCCCAGAATAAAGCAATGAGTTGCAGTGGAGTATATCTAAACTACCAGTCTGGGATTGTAATCTGTACTGGCATTGTGTTTTCTAATTTTGTAAGTGAGAAGCAAAAAGTTAAGAAAGACTTACAGACATTGCATTCTGACAGTTTCAGTAAAGATATGAAAGTGTATGTAGATCACACAGAGCTCACTGATGTATCTTATAAACTAATGGACAGACCCAATGTGATCCGTCAAGAGGCTGAATTGTTAATGATGGTTAACTGTGTAGAGTTTCAAGATGCATTTCACAAAATCTTTAAGGGGGCAGATAACTGGGGCTTTTATGGTGGCATTGAGGATTCAGGGGTTCTGGAAGACTCCACGTTCCTAAGCTGGTTCGCCTTTCTTAAAGTGCCTTCTTCATCCACCTATAGCGAATCACTGCCTTGGCTGAAGAGTGACACTCTTAAAAAGGGATTTAGTGTCCTTGCCTGTGGGTCTCCTTTTGGTGGTCTATGTCCAGATCTCTTTATGAACACAGTCAGTAAAGGCATTGTGAGTAATCTCGCTGGAGATGAGAATGCACTGATCCTGACTGATGCCCGCTGTTTGCCTGGCACTGAAGGAGGAGGACTGTTTGTTAGTGAAGAAGATAGAGCTTATCTCGTGGGCTTGATCATTTCACCTCTATGCTGGAAATCAGAAGAATGGATTGGGTTAACACTAGTGTGCTCCGTTGACTTAATTCTGAAAAACGCCCTAAAGGCTGTAGGCTCTCAGGAAACACTGACAGAAATGTCATTACATTTTATCCGTAAATCTCTTCAAGCACCATTAACAAACAGACGGTCAGAGTCTGAACGTTATCCTGGAGTGGTACTGATCGACGCAGATCGGCTGTGGGGTTCTGGTGTACTGCTAAACCAGCATTTGGTTCTGACCTGCAGGCATCTGGTGAATGAAAAATCTCTGGTTACAGTTAAAGCAGATTTAGGAGGAAGGTATGGTTGTGTATACTTTGAATTTATGCAAATTTGTCTTGAGACATTTTTGTTGTGAAGGGCATTTTGTAAAGTTTTGTAAACTGTTGAGATATTTTTTTAATCTGCAGTAAAATAAATACACTTTTCAGATTTCATGTGATGAGTGGTAAGGTGCTGTACTCCTCAGCACCATCATCTCCTTATGATATTGCTGTGGTGGAGCTTCAGGAGCCCCTCATGAACATAGTTACTCCACGGTTTGCTAGACACTTTTACCCAGGTAATGTGTTACAGTTATTTTACAACAATTTAATGTTTATCCATGTTTGTTGTATTTTGAGAGTGAAGGAAATCATCTTGGGCTTCAATTTGTTAATCAGAATTCCAGCACGTCCTCCTTCTGCTATGACTTAAACCGATGCCATTCTAATTCATTGCAAATGATTTACATTAATTATTGTTACATTGCATTCATTGTTTTTACACCATATGTACCAGATAAATATAATATTTTTTATTCAGTAATACACATCGTGCAAATATTATTAGCAGGAAAATTTTAGAAGAAAATTGTTGGCTCAACCTAATAAAGTAAGCTATATAATAATTCAAAATATGAAATAAAATATTTTTTTCTCTCATTTTTAAAATAATTTGTTTTTTGTTTAGGTGAAGATGTGGTTGTCGTTGGTTTTGGGGCTTTAGGAGGTAGCTCTGGCCCATCTTTCACCTCAGGGATCTTATCCAGAGTTATCACCCATCAGTCACAGCCTGTAATGTTGCAAACTACATGTGCAGTACATTCTGGAGCCAGTGGTGGCGCTGTGGTTCGTTCTGGGACTGGGGAATTGTTGGGTAAAATCATTTCTATATTTAACATCACATAGTTACTAGTTAGCATAGCAATGGAAGAGTTGCATAAGAAATGATTATGTACTGCATCAGGTCATCAACACCAGATGTTCTATACTAATCAAGTATTTGTGTTAATAAAATAAAAAAGCTGAAGATTAAAATCTAGGCATTGTGAAATCTTACCTGTAATATATATATTTTTAACTGTGCTGTAGTTATTTATAAATCGATTATGTTTTTAATATATACTTAAAGGAGAAGTGTGTTATTTCTCTATCGCTGAAGGCACTAAGCCAGCATTGGCTTGACCAGTGGTGTGAGTGTGGGGCGGTGCTGGTTTTGCAATTCTGTAATTCGGTTTGATGACATTAGTGGTCTAAAAATCACACACTTGGCCTTAACTGACAAACACACAAATTATTCTATTACACAATATCTTCGGTAACCAGAAGGGGGCACCATATGACCAACTATGCATGTTTTTTTAACGGGTGAGTATTGAAGCATAATTCATGTTAAATGTTTTCTTTTATCTTATATCCTATTACTGCAGGTATCGTGTCTAGCAATACAAGAGACTACTCAGCGAAAGTGACATATCCACATTTAAACTTCAGTGTCCCAGTGACAGTTCTGGAACCGCTGCTGGGACTCTTTGCACAAACTGGAAACGCGGCGGTGTTTAAGGCCTTAGACAGTGCAGAGAAGGACGTCAGAAAAACATGGAGACTACAAAGCCTTCAAAGCAAGCTTTGATTGTCCTCATCAATCAAATGTAATTGTAGAAGACCTTTAAAAATGGATGATATCATTAGGAAAATGAATCACTTTCTTTTATAAAAAGATAAGAAGTCTGAGAAATGTTATTCAATCTTAGAGTAATCCGTTACCTAATAGTGTATTAACAAAATGTAGGTGTTCCTGAGTGTGATGCGTGGATGGACATTGGGCTCACAACAGCTCAACTAAGCACGTCGGATAAAAACAGGCTTGATTAAAGCATTTTAACATATTAATTATTTTAATTTCTGCACTTCTTTACAATGTACATCAAGCAAATTAACATAATGACTGTTCAAGATAAAATATTTTATGATGATGCTGTAGAAAGCACCTTTAAATTATGCCATGGTTATACCATGTTTCATTACCTAATACAGTGTATTGTAATTAGTTATGCCCCCAGTAATGTATTTTTCATTTCAATTCTTAATTATTCCAACCAAATAAAACCCCAAAAAATTTTAACCCAAAAGTATGTTAACCAATATCCAACCATCCCACTGGATACAAAGGAAGGTGCCACACTGGATCCCAAACATATGGGTGCCAACACAGTAGACCTCAACAGTTTCTTCATATAATTTTTTGATTTTAATCAATTGTAGGACAAATATTTCAAAGATGTGTGTTAACTTAATTTCTTCAATAAAGATTTGAATTACTTTTAAACTTTTTTTTTGCCATTGAAATACTTGAGTCCATTGTGTCCGTGTCTTTAGAACCAATCAGCTTTTGTTTGATATCTTATGTATATTATACAGCCAAAATGTTGCTTAAAATGTGTTGAAAACTTTGTTTCATGTCTCCAATAGCACGAAAAAATGAACATCAGTGTAGTGAAAATGTCTTGCAAATAATCAGGAGAACAAAGGGAAAAGTGTTTAGGGCCCAGAGCCTTTAATCATATTCAGGCAAGAAAGAGGACACTCAGACAAAGAAACATGCAACTAAATGCAAATATACGGCAACTCAGCGCAAATAGAGTGTTTTCTAATCAGTAAAATCCAAGTATTTACAATAATAATGGCATGTACAGTACAATACAATCATACACTAGTCCAAGTGGTATAACATCACTGTTAGCAGACTCCTGTACACTGATGAGTAAGACATCAGAACATTCACAATTCACTTTTAATGAGCAGGCCGTCTATCCACTCGATCAAACCAGAGAGACGTTATCTGATAATCCAGATATAATTTAAATATCCTCAAGCTTTGTCTCGCTGACATTTCTATTTTTTTAGAGGATTTATGTGCGGCACGAAAAGCAGCAGTACGTTGATGAATATGTTTACTTGTTTGGATGTAACCGTATCAAATGCATTTTCTCTTCCCTATTCGGAGCTCGCAAACCAAATCTGAGTAAATTAGCATACCAGACCGAGTCTATAATTCATACATTTTACAGTTCATGTGCTATAGCAACTGAAACTCCTAAGTGGAATAAAGAGAAATGTCCTGTACAGCCAGCTAGCTGTGATTTTACTCCATATTTTACTTTCAGTCTTTTAAAGATTATAAATTTGGACCTAGATTATAAATCCTTGCAGTAGCCTACCGGATTTACACCTTGCAATATTACAGCCAAGTCATCTTTCACTGCAAATGATGGGAAGATCTGATTAGAAGACATCTGCAAAGACAGATTGGTCCCTTCGGGAATATGAGGGAGAATATGTCGAAATGCATTTTCAAAAACGCATTCCTGACTCTCCTGTTCATCCATATACTGCCTTATTATAATAGCCGTGTCGCCTCAGAGGTACCGTATTACAGCCTGACCTAGTGGAGTATAAGCAAATTCTATTACGATAGAAATATGAAACCAAAAAGCACATTTCTCAAGATTTATTACTGTGCATTGCAAAACAGAAAACAATGATTTGGACATTTTTGGGGTTTGTGGGAGAGAGAGCTACTGCGTCGAGACATAGTTTGTATGAAAATATAAAGCTTTACCAGACTCTGGTTTCGGTTGGATTATTACACAAAAGAGAGAAAAACTGTGCCTTTAGGACACGGATCATCTTGTAGAAGTGCATTGTGTACTTTCGGGCAAAATTGGCTAAAATCTGTTGCAGTTTGTGACTGCTGAGAAATACGTCATATACAAGTTCAAATACATTAATGAAGGCTACCTCATCTTAAGACATTTACGACTATATCTACTTCAAAGGCTGCTTTAATGAAAAGTGTTACAGATTTTGTTCAGATCTTGCATTGATGATGAAGAGTAACAGTCTTAGCTCTAGAGTTTAATTTATTTTTTGTAGTAAACTAGTAGTAATCTTTTGTTGCTGTGCTCATACAGGCTAAACCATCTGAAGAAAGTAGAAATTTGCAATTTACGTGAACTCTAAGAGCAAAGACATTGCAGCAGCAGTCTCAAAAAGCCAAAGCCAACATAACAAAGATCTAATGAAGCAGTAAGCAACCTGGTTGGACCCCAAACCTGTCTATCTTTACAGTATACATTCTTTAAAACTTTAAATCTGCACCTCGAACAATTTACAGGTAAAATTTCCAAGTGTATAGTGATAAAAGTATGTTTTCATTAGACTTGCATAAGAACGCATCACATCACACCTATCAAGCGCCTAATTCTCGTGTTTGCGGATGCTAGAGACGGATTCACCGATTCAACAAAAAATATGATGGTTCACAAGTATTCATAAGCCCACTCCTTGCCAATAATCTCACTACAGCTAACACTAACCAGCGACCCCTCCCCACCCCCTCCCTAACTCAAAGCTGTTTGGAGTGCAGTATAAAGATGATCAACCCTCCAGTGTCCACCATTAAATGTCAGAAGATAGAGCTGCCTCTGTAGTGATGGGCCACAGAAAGCTACGTCGAACAAAGCGGATCTTTTACGATCTACCAAATGTATCCACCGTCATCTATTTCCCCCACCTCCCCTTCCTCCTCCTCGGCCTCTTCGCCATTCTCCTCCACCTCCTTCTCCTCTTCGTCTTCCCATCCGAGTCCGCTGCCGAAATCGCCCGAGTACGTGACCATCTCATCTGTAGAAGAAAACCATTATTTAATAACGGTTGAATGCATCCAGTTACGATTTTTGTGTGACAAAGGCTAAACAAAACCAAACAGGAGGTCCGTTTTTTTAATCGCTTTTTTATGTCCAGTCGGGGGATGTTCTTATCACCTGCCGGTCGGACGCAGCCCGTAGTAATTAATCTTAAAGACCTTTATTTCCGTGAGACAACTGCTCTTTTGGAATGGAAATGAACCTGGCCTAATGAATGTAGCACTTGGTCGTCTGTCAGATGCGTGACTGATGTTCTCGTGGATCTAAGCCCTAAGCCCTGTAGCTACAGAAGAAGCATTGTCCTCTGTGTGTCTATATGCGTGTGTATGTGCTTGTGCTTACCACAGTCGGGGTTGCCATGGATTCTGGAGCCCATTAACTCTCCTCCATGCTGGTCCACACACCAACACTCCCTTCTACTCTTATCGCACTGCAGTCTCCTGTAAAAGCCGTCCTCATCACAGCTGGGTATGTATGTATCTACAATAACAAAAAACGAAGAGTGATACAAATGAATGCACACACACACACAATGACTGTAAAAAAGCCAAATGTACATTTTAAATGTATTTTTATAGAATTGGGTGTAAAATGAGAATCAATCTAGTTAGCTTTAGTGCAGGTTGTAAATCATGTGACAGACCCAAGTGACAATTCTCATTGTAATGCGTAAAATGTAACCTTGGCGAGGGTTAAGGGCTGGGTTTCTGTCTGCAGTATCTCAACACATGACGCACAGTAAAATCAGCTACATTAAAATGCAGCATTTATCTAATTATATTTGTATATAGTTCAAGGACATATCTTTTAAATAAACATTTTTTAATAATCGTTCATTGTTTGTTTTTTAAAAAACACATCATATCATCATCAATTTATGTGCTTTAGATGCATCTTTGACCCTTTGACCCATTATTCTATATGTATTTTGCAATGGAATTTCAGCAAGGTTGGCAAAAGTGGTAATGCATCACATAGTTTAAGGAATATTTGCCATCATCTTCTATTGCAGTACACACTCTATCAAAACACATTTTTTAAAATAACACTTTTTATTTTTCTGTATAGAAAATTATTATATTGTTGGATTTAATCATGAACGCGTGTAAAACATAGGTTAAACTTTCCAGAAAAACAAAAAAACGCTTGGGTTTTATTGTATACGTATACGTTTTTTCTGAAGCATCAGGGGGCTTTTGCATTTTGGCTGACTCTGATTGGCTGTTGGATCTGCAGCGTGTCCTTGGAGAGTCCTAGCAGCAGTGCAGCCCAACATGCAGCGCTGTCCACTGCCAGGAGCTCCGCTCTAATCCCCACATCTAATTATGCGCTTTTTTACTTTTATTGACCTTCATTCTTTATTCTTCTAGTTCTCCACATATAGCCTCTCTCTCCAGTTTTTGTTTGAATCTCTGTTTCTCTCCTTCACACCTTAACTTGATCTTCCTGAGATAGCACAGTGAGTCTCAGCAGAGCGTTCATTCTTACCCGGTTTCTTTTTGGCTCCCTCTTGCACTTGGATTCTCTCTAGCTCAGCCAGGCAGGGAGGCTCTGAGGAAGAAAAACAGTCAGTGCCTTTAGGGAAGAGTCAGCGCTAATCTCCTTTAGACAAACGCTTCACACGAGCTCACCCACCAACTCCCAGATGATGCAGCATTATGGCCGAGCTTTTCTCTGTTCGGCCGCACACTCAAATAACGCTATTACACCCAAGCACACCACCTTATTTATAAATGGTACAAATGACTGTTAAAATCTTTAGTTTTATATCAATTTAATTTTTAAATGAAAGTAAACTCTTTAGGTAATATAACTTGGTTTAGATAGATCTGAAATGGTTGAGTAATGAACATTAAATATATGTGACATTGTCTGTGAAATCTAGGCTAAATTCTCATAATCTAATTATAAATTTGATTTCAATCATTGATTTTAATCTTTGATATGGTGTTAGGGGTTCACGATATTGGTAGATGATGCTTGCTATCCTTCGCAATCGTTCTCAATGAATTACTGTGAAATGCCGCTACATCCAAAAGCCAGAGGGCGCTCTCGTGCAGAAACTCAATATGCGCTGTAGACGAAGAACCATACACACGCAGCTAGGACCATAGATATGGGCTGTTTCTCAATTCCAAGAACGCAAAGAACGGACTTGCGTTCTCTTGGAGACTGGTCTTGCAAGGCGATCTCGGAAGAACGAACTCAGAAGGTCGCGAGAACACAGAACACACTTGTAAGAAATTGAGATGTGTGTGATCTTCCTGCTGGTCACGTCACCTCCCCAGATTTCAACGCGCAAGTCTGCACTCGATGCATCCTCGATATCAAGAACTCATCCGGGTATTTTCACGCGTCCTCTGTACTTGCGTTCTTGAGAATTGGAATTGAACTTCGACTGTTAATGATGACGTAGAGAGAGGACACAAGGACGCAAGATTGCTGAAGAACGCATATTGAGAAACAGCCATGTATAAATGCTTGATGTCTCGCCTGCGCTGCTGGCCAATTGAGTGGAACGTCCGTATTTGGCGGCCATCTTACCACAGGCAGCTCGCTCACTCGTAGCATTGAGTTTTAATAGTGCAGGTACTTTTAAATGACCATAACTTGATTAATTTTTTACAGATTTTCAAACGGTTTGGTTTGTTATAAACGTCAAAGATGTACCTATGACACTGCATACTTATAAAAAAAATGAAACATGTTAAAGCATCCAGAATTATAGCCACGTTAATAATGTTTGTAAGAAAACAAAACGTTTAAAAATCGGTAGAAAATTGAGCAAGTTATGGTCATTTAAAAGTACCTGCACCATTAAAACTCAATGCTACGAGTGAGCGAGCTGCCTGTGGTAAGATGGCCGCCAGGTGATGACGTTAGAGACTCCGCCGTAACGCATCTAGCCTTTATTATACATATCTATGATGACACGCAGCTCCAGGAAATGGCTTAAGGATATATTTATATTGCTGTTCTTCAAACATTTTCGTGCATTTTTGCATATGTATAATGATTATGTTTGACGAGTGTAGCTTTTTCAAATGCATGTTATAAACGACTCAAACTTAAGTGATTTCAGATCGATAAGGACTTACTGATCAAAAGCCGTAGTACATGAAATAGCTGTGAATAATATCGGCTGTGCGATTCAGAATAGTTATAGGCCACGTATTATTAGTGTATATCGGCATTTATCGGTGCACTCCATATGGTCTTAATCAATATTAAAGATATTAAGGTTATAATCCTCTTTCCATTATGTAAAATGGGTTTTCACAGACTTGGTCAAATTTTCCATGCTTTTTAACACTTTGACAATGCATTAAATGCATGGTTCAACCAAAAATTACATCATTTGCCCACACTATTAAAAGAATAGTCATGGTCAGTACCCATTAAAAGGTCCTAATATCTGCACAATTACGTTCAGATATGTATACATTGGCAACAATATGTATCTTTGTGATACTAATAAGTATCTCTAAATGCACTAATATGAAATCTTCAGGTTCCAATCTGTGCGTTTTTAAGGGTACAGCCACAGTGATGTGTTTTTGACAGTGCATCCACATGTTGTTGTAAACACGTGTGACCTTTCCATTTTCTGTCAAACACAAAACGGGTCCCAAGGTGATCATACGACCCTTTTAGTGAATGACTTTATCATTCAAGGTGATAGCAGTCGATAGCCTGTACAGTAATATCAACAAATGCCTTAAAGCTATCACGTTTCAAAACTACATGTGAGGGCCGGTCAGGTCAAGTCTGAAAACCTCAACGAGCTTCTGTCTCACTGCCCGTTTGGGTTCAATCCCAGAGAGTTTGAGTCCGAGCGGCCTGTCAACAACCAACAGTGATGTTGTTTTCTTTTTGCAATAACCATTTCCTTTGCACCAGGGGAAATACAAGGGGAAGACAAAGTGTGACAGGCCAAAAGCAACTGTGCCCTTCCCTGGAGAGATGAGAGTGCCCAGCCACATCGTGAGCAGAATCACATCAAACAAGAAGCAAGCTGGTATACTGTGTGTGTGTGTGTGTGTGTGTGTGTGTGTGTGTGTGTGTGTGTGTGTGTGTGTGTGTGTGTGTGTGAGAGATACAGCTCTGTGCCCTCCAATGAGATGCAGAGTAGAGCATATGTCTGTTTGTGTCAAGACGCTTGCCATGCTCCATGGCCTAAGTAAACACACAAACACACACACACACACAATTCAAGACTCAGAGGAATTCCTCAAACAAAGAAACACTCACACGCTGACAAACCTCATTAATATGTATAACATGTTGCTTATGAACACATGCACATGCAAACAGACTCGCGCTCTCTCGCTGACACAACACACACTTACTGTCAGTCACCCTAGCAACACACCGAATAGCAATTCCTCCACACAAACAGCTTATGCTGCAAAGACTCATGCATCTATTTGAATAAATACTTTAAATTACTCTACCACAAACAGCTAAAGGTCAGCTCACAGTCTCCCTTGCTCTCTCGTCTCATGTATTCTAGCCAGAGGGGTTGCGAGAGTGTTTGAAGAAAATGAAAGCTCGGGATTACGGTAATCCAAACATCCCACATATGCTTCAGTTCCCCCCTTCAATGTTTGATTATATTTAGAAAACCAATTAGGTTTAATCCACCGCAGCCTGAATAAGATAGTGGTGCGGGTCTAGAAAACTCTCTGCACGGAGATAGACAGATTTTCCTAAAGCTGTACCTAGTATCTTTATATTGTTATGCGTGATGCTGACTGATGTTAGGAGTCAGAGGAGTTTTTGCATGCAATATGTCTTCATAATCTTTGTAATGTAAATTAAATAGCTCCCTCAAACTCAACTATTAACTTTCCAAATTAAAACTCTGTGAAGCCGTGTTCAACACGGACTTGTGCTGGCACTGACGTTGGGCCATGTGTCCCCCTTCTGTCATGCTGATATAACTGAGCAGAGCAAACTGTGGACCGTGGCACAAAACAGCAGGGTGCAGGGCAGAAATGTGCAATGCCCAGGCAACCATCCCAGTTCGCTGACTTTAAAGCTGTGGGGTGTTTAATTTTCTCAATATTACAATATTTTCTCCTATCTCAACTTTACTTGACATTTGTAGCCCTAAAACTAGCGAGAATTAGCATATCCCTGAGAATTTTTTTAAGGGATTTTAAAAGATAAGTGTTTGAAGTATAGGAAAAGTTCTATAGTTACATAAACCTTAAGTTTTTTACACTTAATATACAACAAACAATCCAGCACATGCTAATTGTTCTAAACATAAATAGGCATTTAAAAGAATGTCACTATGCTATTTATTGTTATATGCTACAAAAGTCATTGAAATTTCTTTAAATTGTGTAGAGATACTGAAAACTTACTTTCTCTCCAAAAGCAGAGGCACCACTCGGCTGTGGAAACTTTGCCATCGCGGTAAGAGTCACAGGAATTGAAGAAGGGCCGTATGCACACTTCATACTTGTCCAGATTAATGGCGGCCAGCTCAGCTTGGTCCAGATACAGATCACTGTTTGTGTCCAACTTAGAGAACATCCAGCCAATAGAGTCCTTGCAGGTTGCAACAAGAGTCCGATCCACAACTATACAAAACACACAGGTACATTTCAAAATACTAGTTTACAACTACTACCCCCTGCTACCATCTACATTCATATTTATGTAGCCTACATATATATTTCTTCATTTCATTTTATTGTGCTGTAAGTTCTTTTGATTATATAATGCTATTATTGTGTTGTAATTATTTGAATTTATATAATAAATTCACTTTTATATGTATTTTGAACATAATTGTGTGTAATTATGGGATTTTTTGTGCAAACTGACGGCACTTTGAACAGGCCCCACCCACAACCGTCCAAGAAAAACAGTTAGGGGCCGTGCACATCAAAGCTTTTATGTTTTCAATTGTTTGCAATGGAAGCGCAGCGTTTTTTTTAAATAAGCGAACAGCTGGCAGGTTTAACCATGCTGAGCGCCTAGAGTTGAAAAATATTCAACTTGAAAAGCAGAATAGCTTAGCTTGTCAATGTCAGTTCTCACATGGCCATCCAATCACAGTGGAGGGGGGGGATAAACATCACAACAACCAACCGGCGCATCGTACAACGACTGATAAACAAAGCAGAACTATCACAGAAACTAAAGTGCTCAGCTGAAGAAAGCTGGCAGTCGGCATCCACCTGCTTTTAAAAGCTTTGGTGTGCACGCTATGTTAGGGGCCGATTACACCAAACACGTTTATGGCAGTCGCAGGCACCATTTTTGAATGTTTTTCTATGAGCAGTAAGCTTTATGCGTGCTGTTTATGTGCGCCGAACGCCTTGTGTTTTTTTGCCGCCTGCTGCAGCATGCGTTTTTGAAGGAGCGCTAAGAGCGGAAAAGCACCCAACTTCACTTGCGTCCTACCATTGTCCAATTGAATGAGGGGAGAGGCCTTCTGTTGTAGTGACGGAAGTTTAAAGTTGTTTAAAAACAACCGGACTGCAGTCACTCCCTGTCTCCTGTGTTTGTGCACCTCTCACCATCAAACAAGGTCAGAGCAAGTGCCCTCTTTTTTAAAGTTTCTGCTAATATGACAGTTAACAGCAAAAGAGCGCTCACGCTTCAGTATTTGATTGACAGGACAGCTGCAACAGTGGTTGCCTAGCAATATAAAAAGCTGTGCCGCACTCCTCTTTTTCAAAGTGACCAAAAAAGGCAGTGCCATGCGCCTTGCATTTCCACGCGTTTAAAACACGTTTGGTGTGATTGGCCCCTTAGGTAATTTTTTTTTTTAAATCTTCTTTACATAATTCATTATCGCACGTTCATTATAAACAATGAAGTAAGGTAGGTAAGGAAGTATTGTCTTATTTAATACAATGTATGTTTTCAGTATAGATAACAGTTAACGGGGAGGGAAGCAGCAGCAGCTCATTTGCATTTAAAGAGACACACACCAAAATAACACTTTTTCAGCAAACCCAAAAATGGGCCTTTTCAACATTGTATCATAAATTATCTATAAGGTATTTGGACCGTAAACTTTACAGGCACATTCTGGGGACACCTAAGATTATCACCATTTATTACACGGCTCTCTGGAATGCTTGATTCTGATTGGTCAGTTGAGACATTTGCAGGTTCGTTCTTTTCAAATAATAACCGCTCCAAAGTAATAACGCATAGCCGGTACTACTTGTACGATTAAAATCGCTCCGCGCCAATAAAGATTACTGTTTGGCGCAATCTTGTGACAAACACTGGACAACCACCACATTAATTTTAACATGTACGGAAAAAACAAAACATTTAAACAATGGATAGAAGAACGAACAACGACAAGACACAGAGAGCTTACTGAGACTGAACTTGACAAAATAGAGCATGACAGCTACGAAGCCAACACACAAAAAAATACAGAATGGGCATTAAAACTTCTCAAAGACTGGCTAAAAGAGAAAAAAATGGAGACAGACAAGTATGAAGCAGAGAATCTTAATAAGGTATTACGATCATTTTATGCATCTGTGCAAAGTTTCGCGGAAGGATAAAAATTTTAATTTAAAACAAATATGCCAATAAAATGTTTCAAATTCATATTCATGTCCAGTATTTTTTCTTATGTGGCAAGTAGCCGTGTAATAAGCGGGATAATGTAGAGGCAGTCGGTAGTTATCGGTAAATAAGCCCCTTCAGTGTGATACAAGACCCTCCGCTTCGCATCGGGTCCTGATCACACTGTCGGGGCTTATTTCCCGATAACTACCGGCTGCCTCTACATTATCCCTAACATAGCCAAAATTTACCATATTAGGTGACCTTTAATCTTATTTTTTGTAATTTTAATAAAGTTTTCAGATTTGTTTCTGTTTTTACATTTTTTACTTAATTTTTATTACTAATCTGATTTATATAATTTTCTTGTAATGTGTGTGAGGAGTTTCATTGCATGATGTACTTGCATATCACTGTGTTTGAGAAAATACTATATTGTGCTACTTTCTGACCGAATGAGTTTCTGAGAAATTTAACCGATTTCCTCAAAAAAGCAACATTGCTTTAAAATGTTTTTAATGAGATCCAGTAATAAAACCCATGGTCATACACACTGTATTTTTTACATGGTTATGTTTAAAGTCTGTGTTTGACAACATCTAATCCTATAGACAAACACAAACAAGGGATAAATAGTCCAGTTAAGTTTTCCACAATAATTTGTGGATCATTGACATAAGGATGTCAAATGGTCTGAAACTGACATTTTTTTAATCAAACAGGAGCAAATAATAGAAACCGTGCCACAGGAGAGGCATAGGCAGTTCACAGCTAGTTTGAGAACTGATGAGGCGTATGGTGAATCTGGCCATATTTTTGCCATTAAACTTGCATTTAATTTGAAGTAGGAGGAAATGGAGTACTTAAGCTACTGGCATTTCCCAATTCAGCAAAACTGCTTTTCGAGGGTAAGATGGTGCTTGTGCTGTTTGGTGATGGTTTAATGCTACATGAAAGGAAACAATTCAAAATAAAATATCTCTGAATCTATCAGTCGGTTCTATCGTAATTTTATGCAAAATGCAGTGCAACTTCTGTAAAACCATATTTAAAGGAATAGTTCATCAACAAATGAAAAATTCTGTCATTATTTACTAACTCTGTAAAAAAATTATTATGTCTTTACTACAATATTATATAAAACAGATAAGGTTTTGCACAAATGCTGTCATTTAAGCAAAAATATCAATTTTGAAATGTATATACATTTATCAATTAAACTTTCAACTTATAATATCATTTGTATAAAATATTCTGCACATCACAAATAATAGTGGTCTCAGACTTTTGAATCCCTTGTACTGCTGATCTGATTCTGTATCTGTATTTGAGGATGCTATGTGTAACTTAACACTATAACAACACTGTCTAAGCAGATATTAGTGTCTCACTTGATGCCGAGCTGGCTGCAGGATTCCCTGTGTTGTTCTGCTTGCCGTTGCCTTGGAGCAGCTGAAACCAATCCCGCAGGCGATCGCCTAGATCCGCCAGGTCCTGCCCTGTGCAACTCTCTACGGACGATGAGAAGAGAAAAGGTGGAAAAGGAGGTAAGGGGGTGTTGCCAGATGTTGGTATAAAAAATTCAAGCACAGTGTCCTAATGTTGCCCTCACAGATATAAATCAAACATAATCAAAAGTCAGCACATCTTCAAAATGAGAAGAAAGACAGAGAGCGAGAATCTGATGATAAATCAATAAAGCCTTTGTTACTGTAGGCAGTGCTGCAAACAGCTCAGGGGACGTAAAGAGAGGCAAATGCACTGCAGCAATCTCAAAGTAATTTACAAGCTGGTTTAAATAAGCTTATTATTGTGCTTTATACTATTTTTTAAAGCTGAACAAGCTTCACAAAGCTAGATTGCATTGTTTGTCAGTGTGTGGCATGTATACCATGTTTGCTGTCCGTGTCTGAAGTAGGTGCCACGGTGGCGGTACAGGGGCACAGACCGGCACATTTTACTTTCAGCTCCTTCCCTGTGAGACATGCTTGCTGCTCCAGTTTGCACTGATTCACAGGTGCACACACAGACACACAACACAAAGGATAACACTCTTATAACACTTGTCCAGTATCACATGCCCCAATTCAGAGGAATGAATTATAGCCAAGATACAAACCAATTACTCATGATTCATGACATCTAAACATGACATCTCCATTAAAGAAAAGCTGACGTCAACCTTCACTTCTTCCCTCACAAGGTTAAAAACAGATATAATTGAGATAATACATAATTCAGCAGAATGGCCCTTTCATCTCTGTGCACTCTGAATCTTCTCAGACAAGATTTCTGAAGATGTCCAGGGCTACAGTACAGGATTTAATGGAGAACATTACCATATTGCTCCAAGCAGATTGATCTATATGAGTCATTTAGACAATCATATACACACAAGATGGAAGCATGCAGTCGTCTCTAACAATGCCTATAGTTTGTAATTAAATTTGTAGTATGGGTGTGAATACTCCTAGTCACGTATATTTTTAGTTGATCCAACAAATTCAATTGTATTGAAATGAGCTGAACTGCAGAGAAATTGATCATGTCCGCTGGGGGAAAGAGCTACAGTGAATAAGCTCTATGTGGTGTGCAGTACCTGTGAGGCGTAGTTGTGACCATCAGAACCACAAACGGGGCCAGCAGAGGACACCGGGCAGGACCTACAGTTGCTTTCCTGCTGTTGCTTTATGACCTGCTGTTTTAACCTGACACACATTAAAAACAACAGCAACATCTTTTCTGTAAAAATGAAATGCAAATGTGCTTTCATTGGCCAGTTTTTTACTGAATGTAATATCACATGTTGTTCATATTGACTGGTACCGTACAATGAGAAATAACCCCTAAAGGTTGGCCTATGGAACATTTCAGTTACTATAAAAACAAACTCTATAGGGACTAAATCTCTGTACCTTACAACTAGACAACACATGACTTTATTAACATATTTATGAATTGAATGAACAATTTCAAACATATATTATTTGATGAATCAAACTATATTGTGAACTGTTTCTCATAACCCTAACACACATAGTAAATGCATGTTTGTTAGTTGAATAGTTCAACCAGTAATTTAGTTATTATTTATTTACTCATACTCATGTTATGGGGGAGAGAGAGAGGGAGAGATAGTTCTTCTAAGCAAAGGGCTCTGACCTGTGCTCCAGCTTCTTGCGGTTGACGCACACAGCACGCTGGTAGCCCTGGGCAACGCACACCTTGTGTCGACTGCACTTCACCTTCTGGCAAGGATCTTTAGTGGTATCAACATCTGCAGAGATTTACCGTATTTGTCAGTTACATATAGTCACTGTACATTTTATACAGTAAGCGATTCAACTATCTACTGTGTATTAGTAGGTGAGGGCAAACTACTCTGTTGTCTCGGAAGTAAATTGAATATTATGCTCGTTTTTCTATTAAAGGAATATTCCATTTTCTTAAAAGAAAAATCCAGATTATTTAATCACCACCATGTCATCCAAAATGTTGATGTCTTGAAGAAATTATGTTTTTTGAGGAAAACATTGCAGGATTTTTCTCATTTTAATGGACACCAACACTTAACACTTAACTCAACACGTAACAGTTTGTTTTCGATGGAGTTTCAAAGGACTATAAATGATCCCAAATGAGGCATAAGGGTCTTATCTAACGAAACGATTTTCATTTTTGACAAGAAAAATAATAAATATACACTTTTAAACCACAATTTCTCGTCTAGAACCAGTCCTGAAAGTGTCAGCGTGACCTCACGCAATACGTCATGACGTCAAGAGGTCACAGAGGACGAACGCGAAACTCCGCCCCAGTGTTTACAAGTGTGTTTGAAGAGGACCGTTCCGACATTGTTGTATGTGGAATGATACTAATTAATGTCTTTGTGTCAGTTTATTGTTAACAATGGTCCGCAAATGTGCGTGTTATATATGTAACACGTGACCTCCCTACGTCACTACGCATTTACGTTAGGTCGTGCTGGGCCGGATCTAGACGAGAAATTGTGGTTTAAAAGTGTATATTTGTTATTTTTCTTGTCAAAAATGAAAATCGTTTCGCTAGATAAGACCCTTATGCCTCGTTTGGGATCATTTATAGTCATTTGAAACTCCGTTGAAAAAAACTTTTACCTGTTGCGTTAAGTGTTAAGTGTTGGTGTCCATTAAAGTCCATTAAAATGAAAAAAATCCTGCAATGTTTCCCTCAAAACACATAATTTCTTCTCGACTGAACAAAGAAAGACATCAACATTTTGGATGACATGGTGGTGAGTAAATTATCTGGATTTTTTTAAGAAAATGGACTAATCCTTTAAGCAAATCCTTTAAGGTATCCAATGACAAGCATCCTCTGATTTTGAGAAAAAAAAGTCAAAATTGTGTAACCGACCATTAGCAGGATTAGCAGACATAACATAACTACAACTGGCTGTATATCAGTAACATTATGACCCTAAATGAATAAGAATCATTATTTTAAGATTAACAGATTATCTTGATCTAAACATGGCACAAAACTGATCTATACGTCTCACTACAGTCTCAAGCAAATTAACGTGAACACAAGAATGATGATGATGTTGCTATAGCAACAGTTCAACTCTAGAGTGAAGACTGATTAGAAGCTCATGTAAGTATTCTGAAAAAAGACAACACTTTCTGTCCATATTCACCACACTCCTCCTCTCTATCTCTTTTCTATTTCTAAATTGTTTTATGAGCATTTGCCCTTTGAGTTTGAGCCATATAAAACACTTTATGTAGATTCCTATGTTTGAGCGATGCCAAATCCGGCTTAGAGATCCGAGGACTCTCAGCTAGTCACTGCTGCGCCACCTCCCTTATCCTTTATTTACACACATGGCAGCATTTAATGTGATCATTACAGGCGCAGAGTGTAATCAAGGAGCCACTGACTCGATATCAAAGCCCAGCCAAAGCCTGAGCTAATGCGACCAATATTTATCAGCAGTCAGGACCAGCATTATGAAAATGTACACATATGCTGTTTACACAACAAATCCTGTGGATAAACTGAAGCATTGTTTACTTTCTCATGATCTCTTCATTAACTTACAAATTAACTCTATAAAATACTGATCAACTCTTTGTACAACCACGCAAAATGGGATAAAAAAGAGTGCTTGTGAATAATTTGTACATGCTGCTTAACAACACTCTAAATATTGCTGGGTTATTTTTAACCCAATGCTGGGTAAATATTGGACAGAACACATAAACCTATGCTGGGTTGTTTCAACACATGGTTGGGTTAACAACAACCCAGCATATGTTTATTTATAAACCAACATTTGCTCTGTCCAATATTTACCCAGCATTGGGTTTAAAAATAACCCAGCAGAATTTAGAGTAAACAATATGTGAAATGTTGACCTGTGAATGTGGTGATGATCTTCACATTTATTCTCCAGCTAAAGTGGTATATGAAGTGTTCAGATGCAAAAGCCGCTAAACGCCAATTAGATAATGATATTGATCAAATGCTCTCAGCGAGTATTATACATTCATCAAATACTTTTGCTTCAAATCCGCTTTATCCCAGCCACAAACCATTCCGAAATACCGTTTTGTTGGCAGAATCCATAAATGCGATGACAATTTGTCCGGAAAGTCCTGAGTGAACAGAAGAAAAATGGGAAGAATAAAGGTGCCCTTTTTCTCATTCATTTTATGTTGGTGCAATTGATACATCACGTAAATTTGTTCTGATACTATGTGACAGCCATTCCATTAATAACATGTAAAACGGAAATCCGTTCCTCATTAAAAAGGTAAGAACCAGATCTTCAAGAATCCGCTGTAAATGAGGCTCTTTGGGAATTCCGGTTAGCTGTCTGCTGGAGGAAAATTAGAAAATGAAGAGCAGATGCTCTGTTCCTGTTATAAAAGCTATAAATAAAATCATAAATAATTGACAATCAATCAGCCACCAAAACAAAGTATAAATAATATTCATATATATGTTTGTTCTACGCTGCAGTTTATCTAACCTTATTACTATCATGACAGGCCCACAGCACATTATTATCTTATGAAACATGCTGGCTAGAACAATGCCTAACAATAAGGTTGTGTTTGTTAACATTAGTTATTGCATTATTGTATAAATTCTTAAAGAAATATTGTGTTTTCATGGACGAAAGGGTTTGTAAATCATTTTGGGGGACACTAAGGATGACTGCTGACTGATAGCCTCAGTGCCTATTCCCTTACAATGTACACTCACCTAAAGGATTATTAGGAACACCTGTTCAATTTCTCATTAATGCAATTATCTAATCAACCAATAACTTGGCAGTTGCTTCAATGCATTTAGGGATGTGGTCCTGGTCAAGAAAATCTCCTGAACTCCAAACTGAATGTCAGAATGGGAAAGAAAAGTGATTTAAGCAATTTTGAGCGTGGCATGGTTGTTGGTGCCAGCAGAAGACCCCACCGGGTACCACTCATCTCCACTACAAATAGGAAAAAGAGGCTACAATTTGCTCAAGCTCACCAAAATTGGACAGTTGAAGACTGAAAAAATGTTGCCTGGTTTGATGAGTCTCGATTTCTGTTGGGACATTCAGATGGTAGAGTCAGAATTTGGCGTAAACAGAATGAGAACATGGATCCATCATGCCTTGTTACCACTGTGCAAGCTGCTGGTGGTGGTGTAATGGTGTGGGAGATGTTTTCTTGGCACACTTTAGGCCCCTTAGTGCCAATAGGGCATTGTTTAAATGCCATGGCCTACCTGAGCATTGTTTCTGACCATGTCCATCCCTTTATGACCACCATGTACCCATCCTCTAATGGCTACTTCCAGCAGGATAATGCACCATGTCACAAAGCTCGAATCATTTCAAATTGGTTTCTTAAACATGACAATGAGTTCACTGTACTAAAATGGCCCCCAAAGTCACCAGATCTCAACCCAACAGAGCATCTTTGGGATGTGGTGAAACGGGAGCTTCGTGCCCTGGATGTGCATCTCACAAATCTCCATCAACTGCAAGATGCTATTGTATCAATATGGGCCAAAATTTCTAAAGAATGCTTTCAGCACCTTGTTGAATAAATGCCACGTAGAATTAAAGCAGTTCTGAAGGTGGTAGGGTGTCAAACACAGTAGTAGTATGTTGTTCCTAATAATCCTTTAGGTGAGTGAGTGTATAAATGAAGGATGAACATTATACAACATGAGGGTAAATAATGACAGCATTGTCATTTTTTTGGCAGCATTGTTATATTTGCTGTGGTATGTATGCATGTTCTCTCTCTCTCTCTCTCTCTCTCTCTCTCTCTCTCTCTCTCTCTCTCTCTCTCTCTCTCTCTCTAACACTTTTGTCAAATGTTTTGTTGACAGTTCACTATTGTATGTGAAAATAACTTCATTGAATGAGTTTCAAAACAAAAGATTTGAGGTGGGAGTAGTGACAGGCTCTCAATAAACTTTAGTTTAAACTCTGAAACGGTTCATGGACCTTCGTTCTGAACATACAGTATGAAGATAAAGTGAATTTGTGCATTAAAGGAACAAAGCTAATGTCAGTCAGTGCTAAATCAAGCCTCCAGCTCTTACTGGGCCTTCAGTAGAACCAGCAATTATCCATTAATTACATCCTGAAATATTTGCTAATGGACTCCCCGATTCTGAAGACTTCATTTGAACTGAAAATCAAGACTCAATGTTCAAATGTGCCCGGGCCTTCACTCTACTCGAGCACACTCTGATGAGGGATGACCTCATCTCTTGTGTAAGCAATTAGTGTTTGGCAGTCAAGGAGAAAAGAAGGACTCTCAGCTGTGACAAACCAACACAAATGATAAAAAACTGACCAAATCCTCCTATAATAGCCTACAGTGCTTTGTAATGAAACATTCTTGTTTGGATCAAGACCCTAACATATATACTGTCAGAAGAAATGGTCAAAAAATGGTCCCTAGCTGTCACTGGGGCAGAATACTTAAAAAAGGTCTTAATATGTACCATTTAGGCACAGATTTGTATAAATCTGGTACCAATATGTACTTTAAAGGGCCGTTCACATTATAACGATAACTATAAAAATATAGTTTTGAAAACCATTATATATTAAAGGAACAGTATGTAGGATTGTGGTCAAAACTGGTACTGCAATCACAAAACTTGTGGCTAAAACTGGTACTGCAATCTTACAACTGGTGGCCAATACACAAAATGACAACATAAACATCAGTTGAGGGCTGCAACTCCACTTTTTAAATGACAATATCCTGGCCAGACCAATGTTGTCAGTGATATAAGTATTTAAAATGAAAATTATTTCTTAATGTCTAGTGACATATCAGGGCCATTTTATGATTAATTGATATACATTTCTTACATACTGTTCCTTTAAAGAGAATAGCAGAGTTCACACCACAACTATAACGATAAAGATACAATGATATTGTTGGGATCACTTTCTCAGCGTTTTTTTTTTCATCTGATGAACGATAAACCATTGACAGCCAATCAAATCTATTTGTACTCAAAGTGCACACGCACCTAAAATGACGCATTACTGAGGTGCATAACATAAAATTACCTCAGGTATCCAGTGCTGATGCAGTTGCTGTGAAATTCACTACATAATGCTTTATTCCTCCCACACTACGCCAAAAGGTAAGATATTATTACACAAACTACTAGATTCACTGTTTAGAGTTACGTGAAACGCAGCAAGTTGAAGACATCTGCTGGTTACCCACTGTGTAAATGCAACAACAACAGCATATTTACATATTCGGTGACATGTAAACAATTGCAAACATTTTTATTATTAAAAGAAATATCTAATATTAATTAATGCCATTAAAGGCAAGTGCTTAGCGTGAGTTCCTCGCACGTGAGCGAATTAGCATAAAGTTATCATTATATGCCTTATTTAGCCTGCTGCCATGTTGATTCCAAAACGAGGCTGTGAGGGAAAAACGTCCAGAGGGTGCGCTTTAAACCTATTGATTTGTATCGGGATGCTGGTCATTCTGCCGTCAAAAAACAGAAAATACATAATTTTATACATTTCCACAGGACAAAGAACCTCAAAAATCATGGATTGTTTAAATAAGAAGGGACATATAACCTAATTTTGAGATAAGAGCAGCGCAATGTGTATACAGAATCTGTTTTGCTATTTGCCTGTTGGCTAATCACTAATTCTTATGTTTTAAAAAATTTTGGCAACACTAATATAGTCCTAGAACTAAGTACATAACTCCAATTCGTACAGATTACAAAAACGCAAAACATAAATATAAAAACTTTCCTCTGAGAAAGTTTTTAAGAACATTGACTGTAGCTAATCAACAGAAGCAGGACCCTGCTGGAAAAACCAGCAAGACCAGCATATGTTGTCCCTGATGAAAAAAAACAATCAAACCATTACGGAAAATTCTAAGGGTTTCCATTAAAATACCAATAGGAACCATTAGCTTTTACCATTAAAACCACTACACTGTAGGGTGTTTTGGGCCATATTCCATTAGAACCAATACATAGAAACAATACATACCATTAGAGACCAACAAAAACCAATACACTGTAGTGTGTTCTGGGCCATATTCCAGTGGAACCAAAAAAATTCCCAATAAAACCATTAGAATTTTCTGTAATGGTTTTATTGTTTCTTTCAGCAGGGGTGTTTAAATAAAAATTTTAAGTTACACAACTTTGGGGTTCATTTGGGGTTTTACAGCTAACAATACTTGCACAATGAACTATCAAGTAAATAGCTTGTTATCAAGTCAATCACACGTTATTAAGTTAATGTTCATGTCTTGAAAAAAAAAACATAACAGAGAAAATACATAATACATACGCTCATGTTTTATACAAACTGGAGATATATACTTAGTTATTGTCATAAAATTATGTATTGTTGCCCTATATTGTTTTTTTTTTTTAAGTAAACATGCTTACAACATTAGAAATTAGAGATTAGCCAACAGGCTAATATCTTTCAGTTGATTAAATGTCTTTCAGTTAAATCCAAATGGCTCCAGGATGATAAACAAACAGGCATGATTTCTGCGATCTTTGTACTGTGGAAATTTATAAAATTATGTATTTTCTGTGTTTTGATGTCTGAATGACCAGCATCCCAGTACAAAACAATAGGTTTAAAACGCACGCTCTGGACCTCTATCCCTCACAGCCTCGTTTTGGAATCAACATGGCGGCAGGCTGAATAAGACGTATGATGTGGACACTAATATATTAATCGTTATAGTTAATGTTATAATGTGAACGGCCCTTAAAGGGATAGTTCGGCCAAAAATGATATTAAACCTATGATTTACTCACCCCCAAGCTGTACGAGTTGCTTATGTCCATCGTTTTTCAGACAAACACATTTTCGGATATTTTAGAAAATGTTTTAGATCTTTCAAAGTTTTAAATATGGATATTTCTACAACAACACCGCGCGGATTACCCTCAGAAGACCTTTGTTTATCATCCTGGAGCCGTTTGGATTTAATTTGTGAAGGATGCATGCACTTTTTTTGGACTTGAAGGTCGTGGACCCTGTAACATTACATTTAATCAACTAAAAGATCTAAAACATTTTCTAAAATATCCGAAAATGTGTTTGTCTGAAAAACGATGGACATATGCAACTCGGACAGCTTGGGGGTGAGTAAATCATGGGTTTAATATCATTTTTGGCCGAACTATCCCTTTAAGTCTGAGGTATTAATATGCACTCTTTGCTACCAATATGGAGGTACTAATATTAACTTTTTAGGTGCAAAGGTGCATTTCTGAATGGATACCACACCATACATTAAAACTTATATACAAGTTATTTGTCTGATATTTTTGGTTTTTGAAAGCATTATTCACTCAAAAAAAAAAAGGTTGGGTAAAATATATCATAAACTAACAGTTGGGTTTGAATTAACATAGTCTATTCTAATTTGTTTTAACCCAAAATCCTGGGATGGTTGGATATAGAAATATAGACATGTCCTAACAGTTATGTTTGTCCATATTTAACCCAACCATAGTTTGAAACAATCCAGCATTTTTTAGACTGTATGTTGGTGAGAGTGTAAGGTGTCTAAGCCATTGTGATCGGACCTTTCTTCCTTGCATATAATTAATCTTTAATAATCACCTTTACACAGTGACTATGTGACATGGCAAAAAATGACAATGTGCTTTGATGTGCCATTTCCTTTATGCACAACCAAAGCCTGATACCTAAACTTGCATTGTTAAATTTAACATTGTTGTTTATCTGGTAACATTTGGATTTGAGTACTTAAATAGACGGCCTATTACAATATAGAAAATATACTACAGTAATAATATTAAAGATGACTTACTTTCATTTGAGCCTTGATTTTCATCCCATGATCTGATGTAATCATCCTGACAGAGAAAAACAGTTGTCAGTCCATGTGCTACTGAATCGTTCACAAGCTAAGCCTGTAGTCAATAGGCTCAATCTTTTATCAATACAATCCATAAGTCACACATATGATCACATATTTTAATGATGATAAGCACTAAGATTCAATGGAACAGAGAGAGGAACCAGATAAATAAAAATGAAAGAAATTTAAAGTGAGATGACTAAATGCAGACTGTAATAAAAAGCAGGGTTATAGAACTTTGATGGAGAATCCTACGGTAGATGACATTTCAAAAAAGACATCAAACACAAGCAAAGTCATGAGGCAAGCACTACTAACCTCCACTTCCTGGTGAAATGTGAGGAAGATGAATAAAAGAGAAAAGAGGAGCAGACAGTTAGAGGAGAGAGATGCATCTCCGAGGAGTAACTTTCAAGAAAACAAAGACAGACTCCAACTGCTTTAAACATCTATTTGCCTCCTGGGCAGAGCTTTGAATACATCTGTAATAATCTCCCATGTGTTCTAATAAAACAGGCAGTTGCTTTGAAATAATTATACACTTGGTGCTCATAGCACTTGAAATATTGCAGTAGCGATAAATAATAGTAGTGAACTTTATTTATCAGTGGTAATTTATCTTGTAGTGGTCGCTTTTGCTGTTAGTGTAAATAGAAGGTGAAATTACAAATTGATTGATTTTGGCTTTGTCAACTACAAAAGGGCAATAAATTATTATTTCTGCAATCACAAGTCAAGTGGCTATTGAAGTGATGCATACAAAGGCTATATAGTTGGTTAAATGACTCTGCTTTAGAAACATATACTGTTTTATGCATCCTTTTTGGGTGTGTGTATATATATATACTATAATATATGTTATTATTTTGTTTTATGGTGATACTTAGCTGTATTTTTTAAGTTATGAAGATTTAAACTAAGGTTAAAACAAACCAACTGCAGTTGAATTGATATTAATTGGAATGCACAACCAAAAAACGAGATTTCTGAAAAATTAAAAAAATCTCGTTTTGCAACAAAACTCTTCATATATAAAACTGCTGAAATTTACCACACATACAAAAAATCCTTCAAATGTGCCCTTTAGTATGTGAAATACATAGTTATTTTTAGGGATTTTTACCCAAAAATGAAAACTCACAAAATTCATTTACTCACCCTCATGTTGTTATAAACCTGTATGTGTTTCTTTTATTCTGTTGAATACAAATATATTTTGATAAATGGTGGTAAGCACACAGTTGATGGTCCCCATTGACTTCCATAGTATTTGTTTTTTCTACACTCTTAGAAAAAAGGTAAAAAAAAGTTTTTTTTAAAAGGTCCTTATAAAATTTTGTTAGAGATATGGACCTTTGATGGACCAATATGCACCTTTTAGGTACAAAAGTGTACCTTATTTCTGAGAGTGTATTATGAAGGTCAGTGGGTACCGTCACCTGTGTGGGTACCATCATTAATCAAAATATCTTCTTTTGTGTTAAACAGAAGAAAAGTTTAGAACAACATACAAGTGAGTAGATGATGCCTTTAAAGGAATAGTCTACTCATTTTCAATATTAAAATATGTTATTACCTTAACTAAGAAGAGTTGATACATCCCTCTATCATCTTAGTGCGTGCACGTAAGCGCTGGAGCGCGCTGCTACACTTCGATAGCATTTAGCTTAGTCCCATTCATTCAATGGTACCACTCAGAGACAAAGTTAGAAGTGACCAAACACATCAACGTTTTTCCTAAAAAAAAGAGTAACTATATTGTATGGCGGAATAGCACTTTTGGGAGTACTTCAACTCGCCTGAAAAATCCGCTCCCCTTCTCCCTCTCATAATGGGACCGAGTCGAAGTACTCCCAAAAGTGCTGTTCCGCCATACAATATAGTTCCTCTTTTAAATCCGCTTAGAAAAGCGATACGTTTTATTTTGTACCACCAAACTTGCTCGTATAACTACTCGTCTTAAATAGGAAAAACGTTGATGTGTTTGGTCACTTCTAACTTTATCTCTGAGTGGTACCATTGAATGAATAGGGCTAAGCTAAATGCTATCAAAGTGTAGCAGCGCGCTCCAGCGCTTACGTGCACGCACTAAGATGATAGAGGGATGTATCATCTCTTCTTAGTTAAGGTAATAACATATTTTAATATTGAAAATGAGTAGACTATTACTTTAAGGGCAGTTGGTTTCAGCACTAAACCAACACTTCCAAGTGCAACATGATCTCATGGAAATCCGTGTTATAGTCACGGAAAATTTGGGGTTGGGATTTAGGTTAGGATGTCTAAAAATGAAACAGAAAGTGATTTTAACCCTAACCCCAAGCGACAATGGTAAGAAAATAGAAAAAAACAATAAGAAAACAATACATAAAATGACACGAGAAATCGGTGGGAGTGACATGAAAAAGATATATGTGGTCCCGTCACGAAAAAAAAGCTGAATTCAGTGACATGGTCACATATAAAGTGATTAAATATTCCATGACTACAACACAGATTTTCATGAGATCAGGTTGTGCAATTGCATTTAAACTTACTTTACACCCCAACATTTGTTTAAAATCTCTCCTGGATCAATTACAATAAAACACATTATAAACACTGATTCACGCTTGTCCCTAATATGACACAACTCTGTCAGAAGAAATAAACTCATGCTGTAAAAGACCACTGGCTTACTACTGCAGTGCTTAAGAGCAATAATATATGGCGGTGGACATCCTTGATATTGATTCCCTGATATCTGCATTATTTAAGTCTGTTTCTGCTGTCTTTGCAAATGAGATACTGTGTGGTCTACTGACATATTAGATGTCTATATCAGTGAATATCTAATGTTCTACAAGGGTAGAGGAGTGAAACCATCTCAAGGGTCGCTTATTTCTTATCTTTAGATTATGCAAATTGAAGCAACCATCCATAGCAACACATCCTGAAAATGTTTAGATGTGCACTTTTTGCTGCTTGCATGAGAGTGGTAAACCCAGTGAGTGAGAAAATATTGTGTCACATAAACGCATTTACCCTCTCTGAAAAGAGGCAAGGATGAGTCACAGCAGAGAAATATTGCCACCACTAACAGAGATATTGCCATAACATATCATCATCATCATCATCCTCTTTAAATTTAATATCACCGCCATCACAAAATATCACCATCATCAAGGTCTTGACTTCTTTACGGTGATATAGAAAATATTTTTTATACAGTAAATGGGAAAGTATGATGCAAGCTTATACCAATGGGCATGCATGCAGTAATCTTTAAGAGTCCTTGTTTTTGGCACTTCATCAATTACAAAGAAAAGCCAGAGTTTGGGGTGAGACTTTCTGTTTGTCTGATCAATGACAATTACTTTTTTTTGTTTGTTTGACAGCATACTTTAAACTCATCAAAGACTAGGTAGCATCTGTGGATGGCACCTCCTATATCCAGAGTCAGCTCATCTTTGCTTTGACCTGAGTTAAGGTTGGCAGGGGTATGTCTCAGAGGACCACCGTCTCACGAAAAACATCACAGTGTCTCACCCCCTCCTGTGCTGACTGACAACTCTTTTATCCCTCACATCACTGCCATGTAATCCAACACGTCTGAACATGCACTCTGTAAATTCGACTGTGATTTAGAGGCCCTGATATCACCGGTGTATGTTTATGTGGAAAAATAAGGATTTGATTGGCACTTTAGAAAAGGATGACGAGTGAAACATACACGTGTCTGCGTGTGTTCGAGCATCAGTTAGTGGGTGAACTGGATATTTCTTTTCCACTCATGCTTGACAGTTACATCACAATGCAGATAGACAGCAAGTGGTATGCAGGAATGCACCACTGCACTCTGCTGTGGAAACGTTTGCGACATCCAGCAAACACATATCAGGAAACATCAATATGAAATGCGGGTTTATTGACTTTCTTTCTTCAGCAGAAAACATATGGTTTGAAACAACATGAGGGTGGATATATAGACCATTCAAACATGCCCCCCTTTTTTTAGCCAAATGGATTTTGCATGCAACCTCAACATCAAAGAAGCGGGCAATAATCTGTTATTTGACTTTTAATCTGTTTAATATGCACAATATTATCAATTTTGTTTTGGTTTCGGCACTTATAAGGAAATCAAAATTGCATGCCGTGCTCATAATTAATGCTTGTTGAAGGCCCTCAGTCTTCCATAATTGATAAAAGCAGGAGGGATCCTGGTTGTGATGACCTCACAGCGGCCTCACACCCACACATTTATCACACCACGATGTTGGCAGAAATCACGCAGGCTCCTCACAGTTCATAAACACCCCAGGCGGTGCATGATGCTGAGGTCCCACACATCCATCCTTCCTTTGACTCCGATTGTAATCAGTCACGTTCCGCGATCGGGAAAAGAATCCAGAGAGAAACAGGCGCTGTATTATCAGTACCTTCCAAACTATGTTTTCACTGTCACACCATGGTTTTAGCTGACAGGCATGCACGGCCTCCTACTTGATTTATGCATGAGGCCTTTCCGACTGGGATTTTCAGATTAACCGTACACGAGTGCATCAAAAAGCTCAGCTAACAGCCCACTCCCTTGACTGTGAACATATCCTGCCATTCCTCATGTGGAGGAAAAAGCTCAGAGGCCTGCCAGCCAGTAGGTTTTTGTAAAGCTGAGAGGAGAAAGGCAAGCTGCTGCTCCAGGGTAAAACTCTAGACCCAGACTGTCTGGAGAGAGTGTGAAAAGAACAGAGCTGACTTTTCGCTGAGAGCATTTGTCACTGACTTTGGCCTTTAAATTAAACATACAACTGAGACTGAAAGCATCTGTTGTCAGATACAAGAGTTACAGAATGCATTTTGATGCATGAAAGATGCACATCTCTTGACTTTTTGAGGTCTCACACTTGACACATGTCACCCTTCAACCCAATCTCAAAGCATTTTGTGGTATAGTCACACATGTTAGATTTATTTATTTGTGTTCATTGACACGGTTTTCCTCTTTTTTTTCAGGTTAATGAGCACAATGTCTTTGTTACTCGGCATGAATTACTATTGTTTTTCGTGTCCCCAAGCATGACTTTCTTTTCGTGCCATTTTATGTATTGGTTTCTTATATTTTTACCATTGTCGCTTGGGGTTGCGGTTAGAAGGACTCACTGTTACATTTCAGACATCCTAACCCAAATCTAACCTCAAGTGACAATAGTTAAAAATTGTAAAAAAAAAATTGAGAAACCAATACATAAAATAACATCCTAACCAAACCCCAAATCCAACCCCAAGCGGCAATGGTTTAAAAATAGATTAAAAAAATTTGTGCTCATTACACCAAAAAAAGAGGAAAATTGTGTACATAAACCCATTAAATAAATAAAATATTTTGTGACTATACCACGAAATGTCTTGAGATAGGGCTGCACCTTTAACAATGCTTCTATACTTTGCAGATTCATACTGTTGACCCAAAAATCTTGTTTTTCTTAATGGCTTATGCAAGTGTAAATTAAAGGCGGGGTGCACGATCTCTGAAAGCCAATGTTGACATTTGAAATCACCTTAACAAACCCGCCCCTACCCCAATAGAATTTCGAGCTTCTTTTGTTAGACCCGCCCAACACATACACAACCCAGGCAACAGAGACAGAGAGCAACGCCTCATAACCGGAAAACCACACCCACCGGAGGGGAAACAATCCATCAGTCTCCATTGACTTTGTATTACGTGAGGCTGCCTCCTTGTCATTTCTGGCTTATAACAAAAAGCAGAATAATGCCCAAAAGATGCTGTGTGACGGGATGTACAGCTAACAAGCCCAAAAAAATAAAAATACGTTTTTATAAGCTGTCAACCCCAAAAAACGAGCATTTAAAAACCCAAATGTATATACAAGCAACTTTGCATTGTACTACTTTTATTAGAACTACGCCCACTGGAGACAAACGTAGTCGACGATCCACTTTTGTGTCTTTAAATGCTCGTTTTTTGGGTTTTTTTAGCTTGTTAGCTGTATACCTTGTCACACAACAGCTTTAAGGCCTTATTCTGTTTTTTGTTATTAGCCAGAAATGACAAGAAGGCGGCCTCACGTAATGCAAAACAATGGAGACGGTTGGATTGTTTTCCCCCTGGTGGGCGTGGTTTTTAAATAAGCATAACTACGCTCTGTCTATACGTCGGTTAGTAGACATGCCCCTTACTGCTGATTGGCTACAAGTGTGTTTTGGTACTCGGCCCAATCTCAAAAATCGTGCACCCCACCTTTAAATCAAGCAAAGCCATAGAATAACCATTTTTGGGTCTTCAAAGAATCTTTTAAATGAAAGGATCTTAAAGGAAACATAAAGCACAGCAAGCAGCTATACCATTTCAGAATTTTTTTTTAAATAAATGGTCTTGCTATCACTGGGGCAGTACTTTTAAAAAGGTCCCAGTATTTACCATTTAGGTACAGATTTGTATACATTTAGTACCAGTATGTACCTTTGAGGTACTAATATGCACTAATTGGTACCAGTATGTACCTCTGGAGTAGTAATATGAAGTATTTAGGTGCAAATGTGTACTTTAAAAAAAAAAGCTTGGGACCATTTTTTTTACAATGCCCTATCAAGAACCCTGTGTGCATAGAGCCATACAGCTTGACAAAGAGCATTTTTGGATCCTTAAAGAGGGTACATTCTGTCCAGATCCATTGGTCAGTAATCTTAAATCTTCCTGCCTCTTAAGACTCAATAACACTCCCAGCAACTCAATGGGACCGACTGACAGCCCTAAAAGTGAGAGTGAGAGATACAGCAGAGGCAAGAGCTGCTTTTAAATGAGCAAATCTGACACCAACAGCAGTCAATACGGCATTCACTGGATGTGAAGGACTGAACCTCTGAGGGGAATGGATGGGGGGATGACAGGTCACGTCAACTCCATACCTTTACAGCTCTCTCTAGGATTAATCCTAGTTTTCCCCGTCTCATTATTGCTGGAGGCTTAATGCACTTTATTGGAGATTAGAGTCTGTAAAGTCGGTGCCCCTTAACTGTGGCATTTTCAAAAGCACGTCTTTGTTTATTTCAAGCAGACTTGGAAGGGAAGAATTATGCTGCCTTCATCCGGGACAGGAAACCTTTGGGGGAGAAAATAGCGTCGTCATGCTAGTATTTGTAATTGGATGCCCGGAACAAGAGCCGTTTTATTTGGTAGGTCAGCTTGATCTTCAGAGAACACTGTGTTTTATACTCAGACTCCCAGAAGCTCGGGGAGAAAGGCAGAAAAGTGAGGTTGCTTTCATTTTTAGCTCCAATTGTAACAGCACTTGTAGATATTGAAGGTAAAAAAAGAGATTTTCTCGAATTGAGCCTGACCAAAGCCTCCAAAAATGATCCTGGGTCAACCGTGCACCTGCATTCTCCAAATAAAAAGATAAATTAAACAGGAAATAATGGCGTATATGGATGTATCATCTTATGCTGCATTATCAGTAATTATGGACCATATGCTAGGCTGCTCCGACAGTTGCTAGGGCATTCCCACATTCTAATGCATGTGCCTTGAATCCTTATGGACCAGAGCCATGACAGGCCAGCACTGAGGTTCTCTGCGGTTGGTATGCATGTCTAGCAGGCTTGTCGGACGAAATCACTCGCTTCATTCGACAGACACATATTGTGCAGTTTCTATTTCTCCACTGGATCCACATATTCGAATGCTGATGTAAAAACTGCGGCTAATTTCATTAGAACACAAACTGTGCCAGATAAAGCCGAGTTCTGTCAGAAAGAGACGAACGCATTCAATATTTAAGCCACAATGAAAATTTCATAAATTAAGAAACTGAAAAAACCTTCCTCCACCCACTCTGAATGAACAAATGGTATTTTAAAGGAAATAGTGATGAATGGTTAAATGGAAGAGCATTTTTAGTTGAAGCTTGAAACATTTTTGCTTCATTAAAAATGTAGCGGTTGAATAACAGGTGCAAGCCGAGAGTGTTCTGAAGCGGAGGGAAAGCACAGATTTTTAATGAGCCTTTTCTACATTGTGAAGGGGGAGAGAAAGAGAGGGTTGCCAGCCACCACGGGATTGGTCAGCAGCGCTGCTGGTTGTTTACATTCAGCAGGATAGATAACAGATTCACTCCTGGTTTGTGAGACATTCTTTTTAAAAAGGACATTTAACAAGACTTTATTAAGATGTCAAAAAATTAGTTGGTGTCCCCAGAGTACATACGTGAAGTTTTAGCTCAAAATACACCACAGATAATTTATTATAGCATGTTAAAATTTCAGCTTTGTAGAGAGCAAAAATGTGCTGTTTTTGTGTCTGTCCTTTTCAGTGCAAATGAGCTGATCTCTGCACTTAATGGCAGTGCCGTGGTTGAATAGTGCCGATTAAGGGGCGGTATTATCCCCTTCTGACATCACAAGGGGAGCCAAATTTCATTGACCTATTTTTTCACATGCTTGCAGAGAATGGTTTATCAAAACTAAGTAACTGGGTTGATCTTATTCATGTTTTCTAGGTTGATAAACGCTCTGGGGACCCAATTATAGCACTTAAACATAGAAAAAGTCAGATTTTCTTGATATGTCCCCTTTAACAAAGTGTGAGGGGTGCAATTATCCAGAGCCACATATGAAATCCTCTAAGTGCGTCTGACATGTTTTCTGGTAAATGAGAATTTTAATCAGACTCTGAATGGCCTGATTAAGTGGATTTTAATCGAAATTATTGGACGAACACATAATACATGCAAAGACCATTCGGTTAATATCATTACCTCATTTTTGACGGAAGTGGCATTTAGAGGCTTTTGCATCTGAGCTCCTTGTATGTAGTTGTATATAGCAAGATCTTTCAAGTTGATATATATCTGATGTACAGCTAAGTTAGACTTAATGTTGCAGAGGCAATTGTGAATGTAATTGTGTCCAGCAGGGATTTGTCATTTTAAGTGATCTAATCTATTACATTCTGCAGTATATTTGGTCTTAAATGCCGACCATGAAATAAGATTAATTTTCCACTTGTATGGGAAAAGATAAGAGAGCATGACAAAATGGTTTAAACCCACACTGTGAGTTTTTAGTGTCTATGTGATGTTCCTGACTAAGCCTGAATCTACTTTATATCAGCACTTAGGGTTGATCAGTATGTAATTATCTTCAGATGTTTGTAATCTTTCCTAATATAGAGTCACTGTGATTTAAAAAAAGAACTATAACTTGATAACATAGTACTTTAAAGTAAAACAAAAACTTTCGTAATGCATGCTGCTGATTTTACTTTAAATGATTTATTCCAAGTAAAACATTTTTGTCTTCCAAATGTACGACAGCATGTCTGACATCTTTTCGGTGTAAAACATGTAATTGGAAAGTGTAACATATAGCAAACATACAGAATTTTTTTTTTTGGGGGGGGGCATTATTTTTCACAATCCAATTAAATTGATATGGTTCCACCATATACACTTTTAAAAAATGCTAGGTTTTTTCAACCCAGAGTTGGGTCAAAAAGGGACAAACGCAACCCACTGGGTTGTAATTTAACAAATGCTGGATTGTTTAAATCCATTTGTTGGGTCAAATATAAACAATTTCTGGGTTAATTTTACCTAACGGCTAAATTTGTAAATTTTTTATCCAATGCTTGGTTGAAAATAACCTATTTTTTAGGGTAAAAAAAGAAAATTGGTTGTAAAGGATGACTGACACCATCATCAGTTTATAATCAGTCTGGTTGTCTTTGTGCCCACATTCAATTTGTAGAAAATAAAACCCATTCGAACCCCACAGATTACAAGAGGCTTGTCTTAAAGCCATGGTTCTGTATCATCATAATATGTAAGACGTTAATACATTCGTAACTGAAAAAAGACACATTTAATTTAAATGACAGGGTTTGTAAATAAAACAGAAGGGACATCAGTCCAATTCATACTTCTCCTACTGTATAAAGTGAAATTAAGTTTAAAAAATCAACAATGAATGAAATTTAAAGAGTATATGAAATATTTATGTCAAATCATAACCCATGTGCATCAGCGAGCATTCCATGTTCTGCTTTCATTAGTGTTAGCTTGGTTGTATCATTATTCAGCTCTAAGAACCTCAAAGGACTTTGAGAGCCAACATCAATTTGAATTATTTGCCCTTGTCACAAGCAACACTTTAAAGATGAAATCAGCTGTGTTCAGAAAGAGATTAATTTTCAGTCTTCAACAGTTTTATCTCTGTCTCTGATCAGAGATAACAGGTGACTATTAAAATGGTGCAGAACTGTGTCGGAGCTTTTGTTAATCCTTGCGGTCTCCGAATAATAAACAAATTAACATCAGCAAACACGTCAGCATGATCTGAACCCATGCAATTTAAATAGATTATTTTTGGAAAAGCAAGGGACAGGATTGAGACCGCATTTAAATCAATATCTAATTACAAATGCAATTTATGTTAATCCATGAAGTTAAAATACTGTAGTGTAGATATTTAGGGACCATTTCTTTGAAAGTCTTGTAAAATAAAAATATATAGCCCAGCTGACTCCAAAACAGCAGACGAGCTTCAGATTATTTAAGATGTATGCATGCTGTACTTTTTCAGCATCAGGTCAAAATTGTTAAATAAACCAAATCTGAAACGACTTGCTTTTCTTGTCTGACCCAACCAAGCTTTTGTTGCCAAGGCAGCCAGAAATAATGAAAATTGTTGCTATGTTTGCTTTGAGAAAAGTGTGCTTTTATGGTGCAAGGGCTTTTTCAATTTTCTTCTCCCCCAGGCATACTTCACAAGTTCGAATTCTTTAACAACAAGTTTTATTTATTATTTATAATAAAAAAATATTCCAATTATCTGTGCTATGGCACGGCAAACCAAACTATACAGCTGCGAGCATTTCATGGCAAGTGATTCAGCTAGTATACAGTTTAAGAAAAAAACAACCTGCATTTTAACTAGATGGCCAGAGAGACAGAGAAAAGGCTGTTTTGATTCTCGTGAAAGAAAGGAGGGCTGTTATTTCGGCAAAACACCCGTATGTGTTGGACAAGCATTGCTCCTCTGCTATTCATGTGAGATGGTGTGATCAATGGCCATTGATTGGAGAATACACAGGTTGCTGCAGGGCCTGGTTTAAACCTGTAAACCACTGATATTAAAATGCTGTACCCATCCATTTATAATCCTGGTCTAATTCATACTTAATCTTTTCATACCCACATTTTGATAAGTTCCCGGTTCTCTTGAATGTGTTTTTCGACATAATCGTTTAAGGAGTTATACACTTAATCTACTTCCAGAAGGGTAAAAATAGCTGCCAGCCAAACACTGACGGAGATAAATCACGGTTTAATGTTTCAATTTTAGGTGCACAGCTCATGCAAACAGAGAACGACTGAGAACCCTTTTAAGTTTCAAGAACAGTATGTCACCTGCTGATGTCAAATATCACTACCTGTTTTTAATACCTATGTTACATATTCATAAGGGCTATTGATTTTTGCCTGAGTGACAATAAAGTGTTTTTTCTGACATTGCTTGGGATGAGATAATATTTTCCGCAAATTTATACAGAAATACAATTGGATAAAGCATCAGTTGACATAACTGTATAATAACTCTATTCTACAATACGACCTTTAGGAGATTAATAAATTCATAAATCTCCCTCTGAACACATGTGAGGTCTTATCAATTATTAAAGTTTCTTATTATTACATCAGATTAAACAGCTGGGCAATGACTGACACTCCAATGCAATCTGCTTTATTTTGTAATCAAACCTATGTTGTCAATTAAACACACAGAAACAGATGGTTCATTGTTTTGAAACAAGTCTGTGTAAACACCAGGGCAGTGTTGGCTATACAAAATGCAAATGATTGCTATGTATCGGACGTACATAATTTTTAAATAAAATTCACTCTCACAATTTCAATTTGCCCGAGAGTTTGTGATGCAATTGTGAATTTATGTCTTGGTACTAATGGTGTCTTATGAATACTGTCCAACATATCCTATCGCTTACAAATCTATCAGTATTGATAAGAGCTAAAGCAGATAGCGTCGTGCAGTGTCATCATTGATACTCTTAAAGACAAACTCACATCTCTGAAGCGGTTCCAGTGCTTGATCTTGTGACTGTACTGGGAAATGGTGGACAGCCACTGTTCATCTTCCATGAAATTCCCTGTTTTCTCGGCTTCTTTTCCGTTCTTTACGTCCACCTGCATGGAAACCCGCATGAGCATTAGCAACGGGACGAGAAGACATCCCAGATCATTCATCCACACCATTATTCCGCCTGTCTGATGTCCGATTCCTCTGCTGTAAAGCGCGAGAAACGGATGCTGAGACTACAGTGAAATGTGACCTGATTACGGGATGCGTCTTCCCTCTACGAGAGAGAGAGAGAGAGGAGAGAGAGAGAGAGAGAGAGAGAGAGAGAGAGAGAGAGAGAGAGAGAGAGAGAGAGAGAGAGACGAAAAGAGCTGCTACTATCAAGCTTGGCAGTGAACGCGTGATCGGAATTTAAAGTGTGCAAATAAAAATTATGATTTGACAGTGTAAGTGACATTGGATTTATTTTTGCCTAGTGATGACCAAGGGAAACGGAGAAGCAGAGGAAAATCATTCTGAACGTATCCTACAATATTGTATTATATAAAAAAAGGTAGGTAAATCAATTATGACACTCAAAACATAAAATGTGCGATACAAGAAATGTAAACAGCAATAAACATAAAATAGCAGAAACACTAAAATACCGTTTTGGCAGAAATGGAGATACATTCTTTCTGATGGTTTTAACTGAGGCAGGTGCGTTGCCGTGGTTACGTGCCTGGCCCGAAGTTAACTTCCGCTCTGTGCTCGTTAAATAAAAAATAAATGAATAAAAATGTTTCGGTTTCCAAAAGGGGAGACAGTGAGCATGGAACACCGCTGGATTTGACAGTCATAAGAATTAAAGAATCTGTCATTTATTTTACACAGTTATATTAGCTTAGTGTAATGGTTGATATGCTTTAGCTAGGATTTTGAATTAAGGTAATTTACTGGTTATTTATTGTGCCTGTATAATCTAAAGGACTTTGTTATTACTGCAAAGTCCACCGAAAGTTACGTTTGATCCAAAATTTGTTTATGCTGTTGCCACTGAAACGGTCTATACTTATGGTTGCACATGTTTGCCCAGATATAGTTTGTGTACAATATTGACACTCTTAGATGTCACTGTAAATAATGCAGTGTAATATTGTGAGTATCTACAGTACAATACAATATTTCTACATTACAATAAAATATTGTACAGTAGTTTGTATTGCATTCTGGGTAATTTTGTTTGAACTGGGATATTTTACAGTATACTTTCTGTAACTTTGCTGTAAGCTGGCTAGTTCTTATTTTACTTTTTAGTCAATTTTATTTTTATTAAGTCTATGTTGTACAGTTTCGCATGTGTCTCTTGTGTTATCTAATGCAGTAACTTATAATTCACTCAAAAATGAAAATTTTGTCATCATCTCTTCACCCTCGTGTTGTTATAAACCTGTATACATTTCTTTGTTCAGATGAACACAAAGGAAGATATTTTGAGAAATGTTACCAAACCTTTCGTAGAACCCATTTACTTCCATAGTATTCTTTTTCCTACTATGGAAGTGAATGGGGTCCACGAACGGTTTGGTTACAAACATTTCTCAAAATATCTTCCTTTGTGTTCATCAGAACAAAGAAATTTATGGAGGTTTGTTACAACAAGAGATAGATAGAGAGTAAATGATGCCAGAATTTTCATTTTTTGGTGAACTATCCCTTTAAGGAACAGAAGGAACTATTTCTTTATTTTCCCAACCCTAGTTTTGCTGATCCAAAAATTATTGAATTCATTACTCAAAAAATGTAATATAATCTAATTAACACCTACTATATTGGAAAATTATGTAATTGAGGTCCCCCCTATTTCACCAAGGTCCACTCAGTTTAAAATATCTGACCTTGTTTCACACTAATTTGAGGGGTAAAATTGGTTATGGTTTGAGTTAAGGGTAATTTGGGGTTTCAGATGATTGTTGATCCAGGATCACATCTTACTTTGTGAAATTACATCAACCCAATAATGGGAGGGGGGCTTAGCTGGGGGAACCCCCATAAGCTTTATAATTCGGACACTGCACAGCATACAAGCTGTACAGTATATGGCTAAAATATATAGTATGATCAAGTGCATTTAACAAATAAGCAAATGTGTAATTATTATCTGAATTCTAACAAAAGGGACACCTGAAATGGTTAGAAGGAAATGTGCACCATGATATTGAAACCAACGTGATATAACATAAAAAACATTGATTGACAGGACAATTGACCAAACATACATGACAATGTTTTTGTGTGTGAATATGTCAGTGTGTAGAGTAACTCAGTCCTGAAAGTCCCACAGGGGGTTTCAAGTGGTCTTCATATTTGAGCATAGTTGTCACTCATGAGAACACCTGATTCACATGAACACACAGCTCCAGGCAAGCAATGTAAACCTCCACATACATGTTTTGTTGCTATATGTATCAGTATCACAGTGTACTTTTTCTAAAATAATTATGATTTTCAAATTTAAACTTTATTGACACAAATAATACACACAAAATGAACACTTTGAATCTAGATGACTGTCATCATCCCATTCATCTTCCAGTGCTGAGAGGTGATGTTGTAGCACATGGACTGGGACAGGATGCAGGTTTTTTTTACTGCCCTCAGCACTTGCCAACACCGCGGTACAGTATCACTTCTCCCACTGATATTCTGCAGTAAAGGCAAACTACACTTACCCTCCATTTAACTTTCTTTCATCTCCTGTGATGATATTATTACAATGCACTGTGTTTGCCTCTGAGTGATTTTAGTGATACTGATATGTTTTGTTTCTTCATGATTTGGTTTTGCTGATTCTTGGCGGTGGTTTTCTTAAAAGAAACTTGAGACAGAAGGAATAATACAAGAACATTAACATGGCAAAGGACATAGGAAAGATGTCATGTCACTAGGTTTTGTTTTAAAGTACGGCATATTGATCTTACAAAGTGCGGCCGGCCTATACGCTTCTAATGTAATGTGAAGAAGTCTTTAGATGGTGGGTTAAGGTTGCTCCAGTTAAGCTCTGTGTCAACCCTAAACTCTATAAACCCATACGGCAAAATAAAAAAGTCTCTGGCCAAAAATATATTTTAAATATAAGTTAAATATTTTGAAAGTAAAGCTCAACTGAATATATTTTTGAATTTGGAAATATATTTCGTTTTAACCTTCATATATCAACATATATTTTAAAATGTATTTCAAGGGCAAGCAAATACATTTAAAATGTTTCATCCCAAATTGAGAAAATGTATTCTTTGCCAAAATTGAAAATATATTTATAACCTTTTAAAACTATTATGTTTACAGGTTTGTTACATAAACAAAGTTTTTCTTCCAATGCGATGTGAATATATTTGAAATATATGGAGGGCTAAATATATTTTTTCAAAATATACAAAAATGGCCAAAACATTTTTCAGTGAAAAATATTTTTGCAAGCATAATCCAAAATATATTTCAACAAATAATATATTTAAAAACATATTTTTTGCCATATGGGAAGACGCAATAGAGCCCTACATCCACCTCAGGCCTAATATCAGGGGTGTCACTGATGTATGTTTTCCTCTGAATACAGCAATACTGGAAGACATTATATTTGCACAATTTTTGCTGACAGAAGTATTTGAGTATTGTTTAAGGTTAGGCTTCCAAAAAGGGGCAACATTTTAAATGGCGTGACATTTTCATACATTACAGTACAATATTGCAACTTAAGGAAATTAATTTTTCCAAGACATATTTCATGGCCAACTAGATAAGTGACTTAGATCTCTATGTTAACCTTAAGTGTAACTTTACACCTAAAGTCGCTGTGCTGTGCATTGGAAATGCAGGAAAACCGCATCTCAGCAAGAATTAGCCAACATCAGATTTTCTCCTGTACCTACCCCTGGGAGCTGGGATCCTTTTCGTCCTGTCCAGCAATAAATCACATCTTAAATGGAACAGTGTTTTGGTTAACACACACACACATAGACACAGTTTATCTTGTGGCTTGTGTTCCTACTTGATCTCAACCACAAACCCCTTCACATTTAAATGATCATTGAATTAAACGTGTAAAATGAATTCCCTTAACATCGTTTCAAATTTCCAGTAGCATGTTTTGTTTCAACTAACCTTGATAACACAATCAGTTAGTTCTGAAGTAAATAATGGTCTCAAGACTTTAAACATCAGTAAGGCACAGACCAAACAGAAGTCTTGTCTTCTTTCATAAAACATGTTGTTTCTATGGTTACTGGCTACTCAATGCAGTCTGGGAATTGGTCTATAGCTCCTCCCCTCTCTGTGCAGCCCATTAATTCAGCTCAGCGCAATATTTCATGAAATTACAACATATATATTTACGAAATCTTAGTGTAATACCAATAACATCCTTATATGATTGATCATAGAAAAATTGTTGATGTTGAAAGGATTACAATTATGGGCCTGTAGTAATCATCTTAGAAAACTAGGTGTTTGAAATGCATTAAGAGTTGAAATAAAATGAATAGTACCAAAGAGACCTTTTTAACCCTGGAGAACCCAGGAAAATCCAAAAACCCAATTATTCTATTGAACAAATTTGACCCTGTGGGTTCTCCAGGGTTAAATAGCATTTTTAGCACATATTGCGTTGCTAAAAAAAATCAATGTTATTTTGTGTAATACAATGTGTTTGCATGGTTTATGTTTAAAAGACACATTATTTTCCACACATTATTGTTGCTCCTCTGCTTGCCTCCCTGAAACGCGTTGATTTTGTACAAAGCTTATTGTTCTGAAAAACGCAGTGTCCTCCGATTGGCCATCTAACTAGGACGTTCTGATTGGCCTGAATACCTCTCTCGTCACCCGGAAATGTGCCACTCCTTACCACGTTTGGAAGATTAGCTGCCAATGCAATACTGACAGGAATTAATATCCTCTTTACTACCCTGTCTATTCAAGCCAAATCTGATCGAGAAAATGCAGACGACCAAGCTGATCGATCAACTTATACCAGCACGTCTTGAGCAGGACATAACAGATTGGTAAGGATACTAAAACATTAAAATGATGTCTGTATATAACTTGCGTTTTCGTTTACTTTGGGATTTATACCTTATATCATTAACATGTACTAATACACCAAAGGAAATGTAAAATCATGAATCGGATAATAGGTGCTCTTTAAAATCTTCCAAGAACCTTCTTCAGTATTAAAGGTGCACTGTGTAGGTCTTTAGCGGCATCTAGTGGTGAGATGGTGAATTGCAACCAAAGGCTCAGTCCACAGCTCAACCCCCTTGCCTTTCGAAATGCAAAGTGAAGCTACGGTAGCCGCCACTGGACAAACATGTCATCGTCTGGGACAACATCATAAAGAAACATGCTCGATAAACCAGTTCATCCATTTAGGGCTACTGTATTACTATGGTGTCGCAAAATACCATGTAAGGGGACTGGTGATGTATGTAGATCAAAATGGCTCATTCTAAGGTAATAAAAACAATATATTAAATTTTGTAAGGTCTTTATGCACCACTGATAATAGTTATGTATATTATAATGCATTTCTATCAAGAGATCTTTCTATAAGTTATGCAGTGCATCTTTAATGCATTAGAGAAAGAAGAAAAAACAGGAGAACTATGATGTGCGAACTTTTAGTTGAAAACATTTACCTTTGTTTACTAAAATATTTTCCACCAAAAACAACTATGAGAATTACTTCTTTAATAGCCCATATCAGAGGCATTTTTATCCATTCATGAATTTAAAGAGATTCAAGGTTAAAACCATTTGGAAAAGGTGAAACTTTTTTTCAATGCACATCATAATCTATTAGGCTACTGAGCAGCTATAGATTCATAAAAAAGCATAAGAACATTGCTCCAGTTTCTCAGGTGCTTCAGAGATATTGGCTGCTTTTTAAATACAGACCAATACTCCTCCACACTTTGTTCAACATTCTTCCCATTCATTCCTGTATATTCCTCTGAGAAGTGATCGCCCACATAGTAAGGCACCTTCAGTGGCAGTGTGTCGCAAGTTTGTAGCCTGTGGATCTGCAATGGGTGAAAGATTTTAACAGCGTCAGAGATATTTATCATCCGCACGCAAGTCAACCAACAACAATGAGGCCTTACAAAATACTTAAAAAGTATATTTTTCTGCTGTATGTGTGGCCTCTATATGAAGGACTTGAAACTATCGTCTGGCTGAGCGCATATGATCAGTATGAATATAGGCTGGCAAACAAAATAGGAAAGGCCTGGATAATAAAAATTATTCATTTGAATAAAAAACCTAACACATAACGAACAAGGCAAGCTGCTGTTATATTCCATTACCCAAAGTAACTCTTAAAACATTGACAGTAGCCTATTGATGATGGAGTGGCCTCTTACCTCAGACACCATTGGACCATTACACATGCATATTACCTACAGTAGAAGCACAAACAATAAATATGCGATATTTTTGCTAAGAAAAAAAGCGTTTTTGTGGATGTTATGAATCGTTGAACTTTAATTTGGAAATGGTTTAAAGGGTTAATTTTTTAATTAAGAGGAAATAACTAGTCAAAGGATCTGATGTTATGTTTGAATGTATTTTTTTTTACAAAATAAACACAGAATATATCTGTCATAAAGAGACAATGGTGTTATACCTTCCATTCTCTTAATTGTTTTCTAGTATAAAGGCTTGTGATTGCCTCCATGTGTGTAATATCGGTATTACAACACAGATTTCAATATGCAAATATTTGTTTAGACACTTACAGTATTTATCACTGACAGAACTTTCTCAAAAATAACTTTTATAACAATTAAATTGCATTGAGCACGTCCATAATAAAATAAAAGTAATAAAAAAATAATTTATAGTGTTGCCATATCCATTTTAATTCCCCACTTTCAGTCATCTTAACCTAAAACACATGGTATGGATCACATTTTTAGTTTGGACCATAATACTTCTACACATAATTCTGTGTATCTGGAACCTGTTGTACGTGGACAATTATACTACTTCATGTTCAAAGAAAAATATTTGGTTATTATATTTATTGGTTCTTCCTAACCTCAAATAACTGGAAGAAATCAAAAATGCAAGCCAAACCAAAGCTTGGGTTTTAGGAGGTTAATATGAATAGGAATGTTTCAGGAAATCAATATGAATTCATTATTATTCACATTATGCTCAAGAGGAACCCATTTTGGTTACCTAGTTGTATACCCCCAAAATTTATATATATATATATCTTATATATATATATTTATATATATATATATATATATGTATATATATATATATGTATATATATGTATATATATATATGTATATATATATATATGGTTTTATTCTAAAATGTACTTCCTGTAAATTTTCTTTGCAACAATGCAAAGCTGCAGAAAGTGCTACAAAATAAAGTTGAATGAACACAATCTTAAAGCACTTACATTTGAACAACAAAGTCAACATTTAAAAATGTGAGACATGGACTTCAAATAAAGCATAATTATTAAACACTAAACATTTTAGAAAGAAAATTTATTACTTTTTATGTCATGTCTTTTAGAGTAACTATATTGTGTACATTACAGGCTTTTTACATAAAATGTTACATGGAACTACGAGAATGTGAAACATGGGGGACAAGACTATTTGGTCAAAACACTAAACACATCAGTCCAAACACTGATGCTTTTATCTTCCTATATTACATGTGGGGAGTAACAGTATACTGCAAGACTGGAGATGGCAAGGCACTTGAATATGCTTCAGAACTCAATCTACACTTCAAAACATTTATAGTTAAAAAAAAAATTAATGCTTACAATGGTCCTTTTCTATCGTAAGGAATAAATTAAATGGAGAAGTTATAGTATGATACAATTTAATAAATACAAATATTATTTTCTCATTTGCATCAATCTTAAACATTCTTTTTAAAAATCTAACAGGCAAAACCACAGTGAACAATTCATTAAATGGTGAATGACCCTAGCGTTATGCTTTAATTTCCTGTGGTCAAATACACAGATCCAGAACTACTGAAATTTTACAGTTGGCTCAGAAAACCCAAATATGGGTTTGAAAAATGCTTGAGAGTTGTAAATATAAAAGCAGTAAGCTAGCAGCATTGATTACCAATAAACAGCCATTTACTTCTCTCTCAACTATCTATTTTTCATTCTTAATTCAACGCATTTTTAAATCAATATTAAGATCTTCCAGGAGTCGCAGCTTTCCAGAAATTTTGAATGACAAAGCCCCTGTGGCACCGGCTACTTTGCTCCTTGCTTCAACAGGTACAATGCACTGTCCCAATTTAGAACAGAAGACCATTTCTGTACAAAATCATCACCTTCAAAGCAGGACCTGAAAGCAAACAGAAATAAAACACTACCCCCTGATGCATATGCAAAAGCACTGTGTATACCAAATATATTTTGACAAATGCACCTAAAGTTAAATAAAAAATCAGATAGGGAATTCAAAACATGATGTACGAACTTACTTTTTGCTACTCATGGTCCATATAACAGAACTTGTATGTCTGAAAGCTTTGAGCAACTGGGTGTTGCCATTTTTTGCGCCCTTTGGTACAAGTCCGTGTCTCCAAAATAACGCGCACGATACAACAAGCCTTCCTCTGCAAATCAGAACAAAAATGTCTAAGTGGCCAGAATATTCAACAAAATTGAATTAGTCTTTAACCGAGTGGTCATGGAAAGTTGAAAACAAATGCAGAGGTAAGATCACACAGAAAACGCATGCATTATTAAGCAGTTTCACAGGAAAGCATCAGAATTTTAAAAAGCTAAAGCTATGTACACAACAACAATATGGGAAAAAAAACTGAAAAGTTTTCCCTTTTCGTTTTTGAAAAATTTCACGTACATGCGACAATGGTGTCAAAAAACCCCTGCATTTACACAAATTCACAATAATCACTGTATTATGTGTGACAGGCCAGTAACAACGTTACTTTGTAAAGAAGCACAACAAGCCTGCAAACACACACATCTACAGAGCGATCAACACAAACAATAAAGGTGACAAAAACATTGTGCAGTTTTGTTTAGACGGATGATAAGGTGGGAATATTACTACAAATGACTCTTAAGTATAAAGTGGCAAAACTTTGTAAACTTTGTTGAAGTGTTAATAAACTCGAGCAGCACAAACACAGTCCTGTAGGCAACTGTTGTTTTTGTTATACTCGTGCATGCCTATAGATCGAATTGACACATGCGCTTGACATCACCCACCGTTATTGCAGATTTGTGTTAAAAAAATGTAAACAGAGACGACAAGGGGCCATTTTTTAAAAGATTGCATTTTTCAGGACCCCAAATACCAATGTCGTGTAAACGCACAGCCAAGTGCATAAAAACACAAGCTAACATTTTTGTGTAAATGGCCTCTACGATGTATAGACATGTTTCTTATTCCAACCCTATATCACTACTCCACATACTCTGTTGTTTCTCTTTCCAGCAGTTGTTCCTCAGGTTTGATATGAAGTCCTCTTCCACATTTTGTTCAACATTCTTCAGTTTCATTCCTGTATATTCCTCTGAGAAGTGATCGGCCACATAGTAAGGCACCTTCAAAGTGGTAGTGTGTCGCTTATGTATGTGACCTGTGGATCTGCAATGGGGAGATGTTAATATTTTACAAATGCCAGAGATGGTTATCACCTGCAAGTCAACCATATGAAGATGCTTTACGAGATATTCTGGCTTACAAACTCCTTAGAGGTCAGGTTTACAAAAAATAAAACTAAACCAACTATATCTTACAACAGAATTTGACCGCTAACTCAAAACACACAAAGGTATAAGTACGATGTTCATATTAGTAATATCCAACACAAAAAACAACACAGATAATACACAAGCATTTTTAAAGAAAATAAAACACATGATCTTACGATCTATGGCTGAGGCTATATGGGGGACTGGAAACCATCATCTGGCTGAGAGCTGAGACTATGATCAGTATGAGTATAGGCATGAGCTGTACAAACAAAGCAAGGCCACCCTAGAAAATAAAAATCATTAATTTAAATAAACAATACATAATGACATAATAAACAAGCTGCTCAAATACGTCTTATAAACTTCCATGACAAATTCCCAGTTAATTCAAGAGACACCACATTTCACTATTTATAACACATGAATAAAAATGGCATTGTTACCATACATTGACACAGATAAATAAATCAAAATCAATCTCTAACGCTACTGATGTGTAGTCAGTTACCTCTCTGTGCTGTTCTCGTCGTTCATGTCGGTGTTGATGACCAAACCTCATCCTGCCATTGCTGTACACATGCACATTACCTAGAAAGACACAATAATTTAGTGCTTATAATAACTACACCACATTGATTTTGATATCTAAAACGTAAAAGGTCAACCTACAATAAGTGCAAAGCAATATTCAAACTACTTACTAGTTGGAAAACCACCTCCAAAGAACATATTAAAGAGGTCTTCAGGGGAAATATCAGCCTCAAAATTTCTGTGATGGGTCCTTTGATGAGACGGATTGGCTTTCTCTTCTCCATAGACATCATATTGTCGCCTTTTTTCAGCATTACTTAAAACTGCATAAGCATTACCTATAGCTGTTTAGGGCAGTAATGAACAAAATTTTCGTGAGCCTTCTCCATAAAATAAATCCTAAATGCATGAGTTTAAAATCACGTATGATACCTTTAAATGCTTCAGTGGCACCAGGCGCGTGGTTTTTATCTGGATGAAACTTCAAAGCCAACTTTCGGTAAGCTTTTTTTAGATCATCCTCAGTGGCTTCTTTAGTGACGCCAAGAATTTCATAATAGTCCTTACACCTCTTAATTCTACATTAAGCGAAAGATAGATCACAATATAATGATGTATATCACAGAATGTTATGGTCTTTTATGAAAGTAGTCAGTAACCTTTTGACAGCATCCAGCTGTTCTGTCGTATAGGGTTTGGATGACTCTGTGGCACCATGTTCAGAGGAGTGTTCTTCATTGCTGTGCAGTCTGCTTCGTAAACCAGCACCGTCATTTTCTCCAATGTTTTCTTTATTTGTGGAAGGTCCTCCGTTCTCAGCAATAGATTCTAGTAAAGCTAAAGTGAGAACACTTGCATTTTAATCAGGAGGAATTGCATCAATATCTATACAAAATAAGATACACTATTATGTGGACACCATGAAAAAGTGAGATTAGGACCATAAAAGTTACTTTAGTTTCAATCTTTAATATTACATCACTCAGTCAAGACTATAGATATCAAGGTTATTTCTTCACAGAATGTTCTTTACATTATGTAGGATGATTTTATGTAGAAAACAGCAAATACTACTTTTTTTTAGGTTAGCTGGGTTTTCACAGACAGGGTCACATATTGTCTCAAATACTATACATAAATACAGAATATTACACATCATTTTTTTTAGAATAAGCATTAGTACTACTACATTTTCTTTATTTTTACTAGTATGATTATGGACATCGGCTCTATTCAGAGTCAGTAGTATATAACCAAAAGCACAAAATAAGTGCTGCAAGAAAACACAATTTTACATTTTACGAGTAAATGAATCATCTAGTATTAGGGTTCTAGAGCCATAACCGTCATCTGATCTTACTACTGAGGTTTATCCTGTGGCCAGACCTCTTATGATCTCCGGTAAACACTTATTGACATCACACGCACCTTTCACCTTCTCGGTGGGAAACAGTCTCTGTGCCTTTTCTAAAAAGCGTCTGGCTTTGTCGTGTCGATTATCTCGCAGTGCTGCGATGGCAATTTCAATGCAGCGTTCCGCTTCGTCCTTGTTTGATTCCATTGCGACGGCGGAACTGATGACTGATCTCTTTCCTGACGCTACAGACGCACCTTGATGACGTTTACAACCATTTAAAGACATTTCAGTAGCGCATAGAACGTCCACTTTACCCAAGAAAGAAAATGGTGGCGCTTCATACATTTTTATTCATAAATAATGTTAATATTTTAGACTTGTATGTAAAATGTAAAGAAGCCATTATACACAATTTTCTATTATTATAAATAATAATTAATTTATAATATTTCTCCTTGCTCGCTATTCTTTTTCTTTTTATTTAAATACGATGTTTTTAAGCCGCAATCTATCTTTATATTTGTTTTTATTATGATTTGCGCTATGTATTTTTTCTTTATATTGATCATTGCTTGTTTGCTCAAGTTATTTTACTTAGCGTATTATTATCTAGCTACACTTATTATCTAGTTCTCTATTGCTGTTTACAAAATACATGAAACTCTGTGAAATGTTTCCTCAATTTGCTAATTTGAGTAATCTTGAATCTTGAATATAAAAAAATCTAATCTCCGGAAACAAACTTGCTTGCCCTTTTGCTCAATCCAAAGGCTGCAGCCTGCGGAGGTCGCATATGCAGGCTGCATACATCATCAAACCTGGTTTATTTAAGTTAATTGAGCATTACATTCGCAAGTCATAAGCATATCACAACGATTAATATTAACCAAGAATAATAGTCAACTTTATAATTGTTAATATTTTGAAATTAGACAGTCTTGATGACGTATGAAGCCTAGAAATGCGACCTCCGGAGGCTACAAACTTCGAATTGAGAAACGGCCACAGAGTGGGTCTGCTAGTGAGTAACGTTTTATCTTGCGTAACCGAAATGAGAAGCTTTCAGTTCAACTTGTTATGAAAATAAACAAGAGGAGAGGAGGGCTAGTGCAAACAAAAACGGTTTTTCCGGGCTTTTGCCAGTACGTAAGTTTTATATAGTATTTTAAACTCTGGCCGTCTGATATCACAGCATTTGCAATGTGTTTGAGTGTGTGCTCTCACGTGCTGCATAACTAACTAAAAGTCGGCATCAATGATCAATGCCTTTAAAATAATGGGCTTTCATTTATTTTCCCCAGTGCTAAGACAAATAATCACTCAACCGAAAGCGTGCTTTAGTTATTCAGTATTACGTCACAGTTTTGTCAATACTGACAGTAAAGGGTGATTTATACTCGTGCGTAGGTCCTACGGCGTAGCAGCGACGGCGTAGGTTCCGCGTCGGTTTTCATTTATACTTGTGCGTCGCCGTCCGCGTCGACGTGCAAAGACACGCGAAACCGCTGGTTGGCAGTAATCACGCGTGTAACCACAGTAGCAGCAGAAGTCGTCACAGAAGAAGAAGCTAAGCAAGTTAACCCACAAACGAAGAAAAAATAGCAACTTGTTGTGTATAATTTGAGAAGACCAGCAATGATGTAAGTAAATAAACAGCGACTTATGTTGCAGTTTTAGTTAAATCACTTCTCGACTTGGCTCATCTTTGTTTTCACCGTCTCAACGGGAAATACCTATGACGCAGTTTTTTTTACCTGACGGGAGGGGTTCTGGTGGACCAATCACAGAGCTTGCGGTCCGCGTAGGTCCGACGCGCTGTTAGGAATTTTGTGAGGTGCGCGTCAGGCTACGCAGAGCTACGCACAGGCTACGGATAGCCTACGCCGTAGCTACGGCGTAGCACCTACGCACGACTATAAATCGCCCTTAAGCCTGCAAAGAGAAAAGGGAAACCTGATCTACCTGCTCACTGGCACTCGCTCTCCTGGGAAGAGAGACTGTCTGATGCTGTGACTCCTCTATGGAGACTGAGTTATGAGCAGCAGCTTAAATGGAAACAAGAACAACAGCACAAAATTTTACTTGAGATGACAAAGCTGGCTCAGGATTTACCCCATAAGCCTGATGATTTAAGATTCCCCCTCCTACCCATAGTACCCTCACCAGTGATTGATGGATACCGCAATAAGTCAACCTTCTCTGTCAACACAGGAGTAGACGGAAACCCAAAGACTGTTGGATTTTACATCGGCAATGGAAAAAGTGGTAACATTGTCTGTGTCCATGGCGACCACCTCTTGAACATGCCCCCAAAGCACAAGATGGTCGCAAGGTACTATGAGCAATTTCTACGTCTCTCACCCCTTAATCCATGTATTTTGTTTCACGATGGCGGTCACTGGAGAGAAATCACTATAAGAACTAATTCTGCCGGTCACACTATGGCTATAGTTTACTTCCATCCTCAACAACTGACACCTGAGGAGATTACCATCCATAAAGCTGACCTGGTCGAATACTTCACAGAAGGTCCCGGTGCAGTTTGTCAGTTGGATTCGCTTTACTTTCAGGAGAGTACAATGACCCGATGCTGTCATGAACAATCCCCCTACCAGCTTCTGTATGGACAGCCTCATATCTTTGAGGAGGTGCTTGGGTTTAAGTTCAGAATATCTGCTGATTCTTTTTTTCAGGTGAACAGGGGAGCAGCAGAGGCCCTGTACCGCACTGTTGCGGAGCTGAATAGGACTTGTGTTGGGGGTACCCTTCTTGATATCTGCTGTGGTACAGGAGCCATTGGCATTTCATTATCTACACAGATGGAGAGAGTCATCGGCATAGAGCTTATTGAGCAGGCAGTTAAGGACGCCAAGTATAATGCAGAACTAAATGGAGTAAATAACTGTGAATTTCTTTCAGGCAAAGCAGAGGTTGTTCTACCAAATTTGATGCCTACGTTGGGTTCTCACTGTGGGCTGACAGCCGTCGTGAATCCGTCCAGGGCTGGCCTGCATTATCGAGTTGTCAGAGCCTTAAGGAACCACCCAGCCATAAAAAGGCTTGTCTACATATCATGCAAACCTGATGGAGAGGCAATGAGGAACTTTAGAGATCTTTGCTGTGGATCCAATTTTCAGAGGAAGATCAACGGGGAAGCCTTTAAGCCAGTCTTGGCTGTTCCTGTGGACCTGTTTCCACACACTCCTCACTGTGAACTTGTGCTTGTTATTGAGAGATAGTATAGAAAATACTGATTGAAGGAAATTAATCACTTTGTAACAAAACATGAATATCTATAAACCATTGAATGTGAATGCAAAGTGTTCAGTATAATTACCACCTAAAATGTCAGAAATACATTCATTAAATATCAGAAAGACACAATATTACAGAAACCCATATTTATTTGAATGTTATCAATTATGTGAACAAACCACTTACATTATCACTAGAGGGTGCTATTGGGACATTTCTCCATTTTGTGCATTAACGTGTTGGGTCAAAAAGGGACAAGCCCAGCCCGTTGGGTTGTTTCAACCCAAAATGCTGGGTTGTTTGAACCTATTGTTGGGTCAAATATTAACATTTTCTGCGTTAATGCAACCCATCGTCTGGGCTTGACCCTTTTTGACCCAATGTTGCATTGAAGTAACCCAGCATTTTTTAGAGTGTAGCCTAGTTGCAAGATATTAGCTTGCATATCCAGCAACATATTTATTTCAGAAGTTTGTTTTTGAAATATTAAGGTAAGTTTAAAGGGTGTACAACAGAATACAGTAAAATATAGCTAATGTGCTGCAGTTATGCCAAGACATCCACATTGGCCACATTCTGACAGTTTTGCCTTGAAAAAAAGACAACTGATATCGGCTTCCTTTAAAATGATTCAGTTTTGTATTAGTTAGATAGGCTAATGTAATTATATGAATGAAGCCTACTTTCCATTTAATAGCATACTGAGAACTAGAAACAAAATGATCAAGTGCACAGATAAAGTGAGAAGTGCAAAATGAGAAGTCTTCTGGTAGAGCATGTGTTAGCAGTACAAAGTTCATTGGTTTGATACCTAGCCAACACACATACTTATAAAATGTCTCTTGTTTGCACTGTAAGTTGAATTGGATTCAAATGTACATAAATGTACATGTAAGTACAATCCCATTCAATTGCTATAATGTGCTCAGAGTTGTACATTTTAAGTTGGAAATAAGGTATGGAAGTAAACTGTTTATTCCAGTATACTCAAGACCTGTGCTGTCCCTTACCTGAATTCAGGTAAATTGACTTTCAGTTGACTGTACCTGAATTCACCCTATAAAATAGCTTTACAGCAGTGTTTCTCAGTCAGAGGACCAGTGCCCACACTGGGATCTCAACATCACAAATATTTAAAGTAAAACAAGCATTAAAATGAGCAAAACCTTTAGCAAACATACAGTTATGCAAGCTCTAGAATACTTTGTTAGAAATTGTGAGTGGGGGCATTTATGTGAAAAGGTTGCTTTACAAATAAACTCATGTATGTAGGCTTTTTTTCTAAGATTAAACCAGTGATGTGTTCGTTTATATTATCAACACTGAATTAACATCTTCCTTTTTAAAATAATAAACATGCTGAGCGAGATGAAATATATTATTTTAACTGGCAATAAAAATCCTTTTAATAACACCTCTCATCCTCACTGGGAATCAGATTTGTGGAAATTTTTAAGGCACGAGCTTTGTATCAGTGTGACCTAATTTATGTCGCACCGGGTTAACTCTTAGCGATGCATAATAATCATTACGCATAGTGAACATGTCGTTCTCAACATAAGCATCAGATAACCAGGCAACCAATGAAACTGGTAGGGTAGATGGCATCCTTTCAGCCTCGCCCAATTGCATCATTTTAAACAACCAAAAATCGACATCGAGGGCTTAGGTGAGAAAAAAAATTTCACTCGACGTCTTCTCTCTCTTCCTGCCGGCTCGCATCAGTCATACTGCAATAAGCCTTCATGGTTGCGTCGCAGAAAAAGGTAAGCGCGTGTTACAGAACAACAGACGCGTAATGAGCGTTTATTTCAGCGCGTGCCACAGTTGTCCTACCTATTAAGAGACAAATCACCCATTTATGTGCAGAATTAAAAAGGCGTTAGTTAATATTCATTGCATGCTTGGATTGGACGAACAGGGCTTTATCTAGAAAATAGGTGGGAAAATGCGTTTTAGTCACGGTGATGAAAATATAACCGACTTATTATTCTCTCGACAGATGTCAATAAAGACAACAAAGAGCAAAAGAGCGATGGATGAAACCTCTTTTACAGAAGATGTGTATGATGATTCTTACAAACCGAAGAAGGGCCCGAGTCCTCCAAGACAAATAGTCTGGAGAAACGTCGTGTTAATGTCTCTCTTGCACATAGGAGCTCTTTATGGACTGATTGTTATACCATCCGCCTCTGCCTTAACCCTCATATGGAGTGAGTAGCTGATATAACTGCTTTTTCTCATTATGTGAGATGTCATTTTACTTAAATAAACTATTTATATTTCTCCTGGCCTGATGGTCACGTGCGCACGTATGTTATCTAAGATCCAAAGTTGTGATTAGCTACAATTATCAGATGTAATCCTTTATTGTGACCATTAAACAATGCTTAATGTCCCCCCCAAAAGTAAAAAATATATCATTGCATTTTTTATTTCAGCTAAATTTGTGATTTTGTCTATTTCTTGTGTGAGAAATGCAATCCTAAGAATATCTTTAAAAAATCCCCAAATTTGTGGTTCAGTGTTTGGTGCATTTTTGGCATTGCATAATTGCATAATATTGTGCCTTGTAGAACAATGAACGATTGCTGTTTAAATAGGCTCTCCATTGTAAACTGTGCAGGGTTATAACAGTACACTCTTCTTCACAGTCCGTGTACATCCCTTGCAGTTTTGTCTGACAAAACACAACAAGATATTGTCCTCTAATAGAACAAATCAAGGGCGCACACACCATTACAAACTACAGAATGACTTAGAATGACATGTGTGTATTAAATATTTTTGTTTACTCCCTTGTGACAGCTGGAGTGTGTTTCATGATAAGTGCTCTAGGAATTACTGCTGGCGCCCATCGTCTGTGGAGCCACAGGTCTTATAAAGCCTCGTTGCCATTAAGAATCTTCTTAGCTGTTGCAAACTCCATGGCTTTTCAGGTAAACCGTTTTATAAAATGGAGGAAACAATATAATGAGATTAGAATAGATACAGAGTCATGTGGAGAATTTTTTTGACAATTACATCTCAGATGCTGGTTAAAAATATGGGCTCACTGGTTCAAACCTCACACAATGGGTGATCCATCAACTATTACCATTGTGCTTTTGAGCAAATCAATTCACCCAAGATCTGCTAGAAGTGTGCTGTAAATTGTTTTGGAAATAAGCATATGCCAAATGGGTCCCTATAAGTCAAAGTGTAGAGCATTGCATTAGCAACACAAAAGGTCATGGGTTCGAAACCCGGGGTAACACACATATGCCTACTGATAAAATATATACCTTGATAAAAGCAAATGTTCAGATGCAATGAAACATAAAGGTAACTTGCTAATTGTACTTTGTTTTTTTTAAACACATTTAGAATGATATCTATGAGTGGGCCAGAGACCATCGCGTTCACCACAAGTTTTCGGAGACTGATGCAGACCCACACAATGCCCGGAGGGGATTTTTTTTCGCTCACATTGGCTGGCTGCTGGTCCGTAAACACCCAGATGTTATTGAAAAAGGGAAGAAGCTGGAGCTCAGTGATCTTAAAGAAGATGGAGTTGTAATGTTTCAGAGGAGGTAAGTATATTTTTTTATTTAGTATCACCAAAAATGGAAATTCTGTCATCATTTACTTCCCTCAAGTTGTTTCAAACCTGTAGAAATGTCTTTGTTCTGCTAAACACAAATGATATTTGTAAACAAGCAATAATCAGAAGCACCATTCACTTCCATAGTAGAAGAAACAATTATATGGAAGTCAATGGTGCTTACCAAAAAATGTTTTTGTTACAAACATTGCTTAAAATATCTTCCTTTGTGTTCAACAGAACAAAGTAATCCCTATAATGCTGCATTGTAAGGGCTATTAAATATAAAAAATCAGTGGTAATCAATGTAAATCAATATATATTGGTTCAGTTTGATCCAGGTTTTATAATTCCTTATGATCAAAAATACATGTTTTTTTTTTTTTGTGGTTACGTTTTCCTCACACTCCTATGGCCAGGACCACTATAAACTGGCATTTAGTTTTGCCTACGAAAATAATTGACCAGGTCTATCACTTTGGATAAAATCCAACAAACATCCTGAACTTCTTCATAAGGGTTTAATGTTTTGATATGCTTCCAAAATGCTTTATAGGCTTGCCAAATCAGATAGTGGGAGAATAGCTGGTTCATCAGCATTCCAGTGTTTTTAATCTGTTACAGCTGAGCTTTATACTGTACAGCAGGTGCTATTTGAAACATGAGAAACAAATACATGCTTATTTTGAAATATTTTTCTGTTCTCTTTTTCTAGGTATTACAAGTTGTCTGTGCTGGTGATGTGTTTTGTCATTCCCATGTGGGTACCTTGGTTCTTTTGGGAAGAGAGTCTTTGGATGAGTTACCTCATCCCTTGTCTGTTGAGATACGCAGTGGTCCTCAATGCAAGCTGGCTGGTCAACAGTGCAGCTCACATGTGGGGAATGAGACCCTATGACCACAACATCAATCCTAGAGAGAACAAGCTGGTTGCCTTTAGCGCCATCGGTAAAAACTCTTTTCTTTATTTTACTTTACATTTAACACTTATAAATTGGAGTCCATTGAATAAATTACATATAAATAAGCACAGATTTATGACAAAAAGCTTTGTACCTACTTAAATTGCCATTGCCTTTATATAGCATATACTGTTTGAATGCATAATTCAACTAAACCGGGCAACTAAATATCATTTGGGTCATATCCTTAAAGATCTGTTATTAACAATGATTACATTATGCTATAGAAATGGATTTATATGTTTTTTTACACTCAGTTTGCATGTGAAAATGTTTGGATAATATATCCCATCATTTAATTTCAGGTGAAGGATTTCACAACTACCATCACACGTTCCCCCATGATTATGCTACAAGTGAGTTTGGCAGTCAGCTGAATGTGACCAAAGGATTTATAGATCTCATGTGCTACTTCGGCCTGGCCTCGAACTGCAGAAGGGTACCTCATGAGACTGTCATGGCCCGTGTTAAACGCACTGGCGATGGCAGCCACAAAAGTGGTTAATTTATTCATTTTATGTCATAAACAAAATGTTACGATAAGCCAAAATACACAAATGCATTTTGCGGCATTTCACCGTGTACAATGAAGATTGATTTGTATCCACTCTTAGATAAAAAACTCTAGAGTGCATTGTACTAACATTCATTCTAAGAAATCGTTTTCCTTTTCATAAAGTGTATTGGACTGTGGGGATGGTTTGCTGATGGTAAAGACCATAGATTGGGAGGATAATAATATCTCCTTCTGCCTCCACTGGCAAGAAATGGTACTTCACTAGTTAAACAGCCATGTGCCTCATTACAGCCCTCTCTCATGAATAGGTTGACCCATATTTCCCTGGTTAAATAATAACTGCTCTGATTTAGTGTGCTTTGCATCTGTCTATATATATATACGAATCACCTGGCAATATTGTAATGTCTTTGCTATTTAGGTGGTTAAAGCTGATTTCTATCTGAAATATAAATAGCATTACTGATCAAAGTATACTGTATGCAGTTACAAGTCAGAAAAGTGCTAGGCCACAGATAATGGGTTTTGAGGTCATTGGAAAATTATATTCTTTAGCAAAACTACACCTTTGGTGCTTTGAGCTCTACTCTAGTGAGAATAAATATCTGTTTTTCAGTATGGACCATTTATATGAAAAAGTCGTGGATTATTCATCTTCGGGCATTGTTGTTAGAAACAGTAGCCTATCTATGAAATGATCATACACACCAATGCAAAAGTTGTATTATCAGCACTGTAAAAAAAAATTGCAGCGTGAAGTTAAAACAACTTGGTTATGCAAGTCAATTCAACCCCTTTTTTAAGTTTTGACATGTGATAAGTCGTCATAATTTATAAAAAAGGTAATTTGTTAAAGTAACATAAAAATATATGTTGATTTGATAGAATTTTTACAGTGTGCTAATAAATGAATTTTCTCAAGTAAATTTATTAATTCACCATAAATTTGAATTTGAAATTATATTTTAAGACCTGGCTAATATTGTTGTAGTGTCCTGTATTCCTGTATTTAAATGCACTGAAGCTTCAAAAGACTATCTAAAATTATGTAATAATATTTATTTGTTGAGGTAACTGTATTACAGATTTATTGTGAGACTTTTTTTGTCCTTTATATTACAAGAACTGAAAATTTGAAAATGTTTAAGTTTGTTTTCATAACTTGCCCTTTGCCTTATACAGGATATATATGTTTTTTGGCTAGACCCAAAATTGGAACACAAAGAAGATTATTTATAACTTCAGATAAATTTCCAAATAGTGAGCATTAATGTATATGCATGGATCTTTTATGGTCTCTGCGACAAATGAATAACCACATGCTCACTCAAAATATAACAACAGAAAAACTTTATATATATTTAAAATATATATTTAAAACATACACCCATGTTTAAAAGAAGAAAACAAAAATGATCTATATATTTTACATACAGTGTTGACCTTTGATGTTTGGGAGCCTTAATGGGCACATTTTCAAGCAATGTTGTTTCACTGTACCATTAAATAAACTAAGATTTGTATAATTGGGAGAGTTTTGCAAGTTGTACCATGAGTTTTGTTATGAATCAATATTAATCGTTTCTTAATTGAATAAAAATATGTGTACATCTGAAAATATAGTGTCAGCAACCTTTTTTTTCACGTATCTTGTTATAGTAACACTTTACAGTAAGGTGGTATTTGTTAACATTAGTAAATGCATATGCTAACATGAACTAACCAATACATAGTTTTCAGCATTTATAAATCTTTGTTTATATGAGTTAATGCCAACACAATTGTTAATGTTTGTTAAATGTGCATTTACCGATTAAAATGTACAGGTTTTGATTTTAAAACGGTGTCATTAAATGCTGAAATGAAGATTAATAAATGCTGTAAAGTATCATTTATTTTTCGTTAATGTTATGCATTTACATATTAAACACCATTATGGTATAAATGACTTACATTTTTTAAAATAATTTGTTGAATCAGTGATCAGGAGATGTCTGTTATAAATGCGTGTACCGAAACGCATTGTTTTTTGCAACTTATATTCTTTATTATTTGCATAGCCGTGAAGTTATTCCAACTAGCAATTCGTTAGGGCTAATCAGTTTTACTATTTGTATTTAAATTAGACAACTTTACCTTTTATGCAACATACTTAAAATACATGACTAATTTTAAGATATAGTTGCAACCACTGCATTCGGTTTAGCCCAAAATAAGAGCTTTGCGACTTCATGTTGTGTTTGTGTACATTGTATTTATAGTTTTTAGAATTAAACATTTCAAATCCGATTTTCTTGTATGCATAAAACTTTGTACATCATCTTAAATTTAACTATAACATTTTATGGCGCTGTGTCATGAGGTCCTCTTATTTAAATGAAATCAAAGGTATTTTTTCCTAGTTCCACGTGTGTTTTACCAGTCTCAGGGACGTTTTTCATGCATGGGGTAATCCAAAAACATCCCTCTAAAATCTCTCAAATAACTTTCCTAATCCTAATTTGCACACAAGAAGATAGGCGGATGTCAAAGAATCAGATCCTAAAGGTCACGAAGGGTCATCTGAGGACTTAACTGAGAGAGAAAATAAAACAACACTCTTTAAAAATTATGAAGTCCCCCTGAATAAACTGCAAACACAAATCTTATCAATTCGGTTTAATCCTCCTTATCTATGTAAATTCCTGCTGTATTTTACAATCTCTTAATTCGTCCCCGCCCCACATAGTTTCGTGTTAGATTCTCACGTTTTCAGACGTAGGCTGGGAAAAGGTTTTACCTTTAATTGTTTAAGTTACAATTATCTGCTTTAATTTTCTTTTTTGTGCCAGATTTATTCATCCTAAAAAACTATGAATACGCTCGCGAGGCCTGCAACATCCAAAAAAGCATCTTAACACCACAAATAACATTTGTCGTTTGATGCACCAGATAATGCCAGTAATCCTTAAGCGTTATAAGCCACTACTGTATCCAACCCTTTCATGCCGCTCTTGAAATTGAGTTTTAAGGCACAACCTTAGAGATGCCATCCCGATTTCATATTAATTCACTCCAACTGTTAGCACGCAGGGAGCTCTTCCCAGCTATTTGTCCCAGAGGAGCCCAGGGTGCCCTTTTGATCATTTCAATCTCTCTCTGGTACAATAGTTCTGATTGGCTGAACGAGTAAGAAAAGGGAAAATCTTTAATTAAGCACATAATCTCTTGTTGGGATGAGAGGAGCTCCATTTCAGAACCCCCCTGGCTCACACATGAGACCCCCAGCCTCTACATTTTGGATGTAGTTTATATAGAGCTCTTGCAGACTCCTCTGCTTTCCAAGGTGACGAAAAGTCTGCTGCCGGACTTCTCTCAGGATGTTCATGCATTGGGAGGTTTATTATTACTCTTTCATTTTGATGGCGCACATGAGGTCTTGCTGTAGTTGGTAAGTTCAGTTGTTCTTTTGGCGTTTACGCAGATGACTTTGGTGATAACATCGCGGGTTTTTTTCTATTTTCACTTTTTTAATAATAAAAAATCTCTAGCCTATTATGGCTGTCTTTTGCGTTGTATTTTTTTTAACATTTCAGATGATCATCTCATGATAAAGATCCTTTGACTCTTTTTGCACTGGGTGGCATGCTTAAAAATAATTATATTGAACGCATTTCATGTATTTTTAACAGCAAAATTAATTTTTTTTGGGAATATGTAACCCATATGGATAGGTTTTCTGTAATATATAATATGTTAAAAATAATGAATTACTTAATATTTTGTTTTTGGTAATAATAATGTACTAATTCTTTCGAAGCTACTTTGAAAAAAGTTGTAGGTCTAATAGATAAAATGTATTTTTTATGTTTATGATCACCAGTAAGGCATTTCAGCGTGATTTTCTCTTAATCTCAAGTGAAACATATAAAAGTATTGTCTCTGTGTGGCTCAAACACTTTAACACTGATTAAATTAGGCTGATCTATCTTCCAGGTCAGTGAATAATTTCCTGATGACTGGCCCAAAGGTAAGCCAACATCTTTTGATCTTCTTTTCTGACCTTTATCAGCCAGGAGAAACTTCAAAAAGTCTAAATATTTCTCGGATTTAAGTAGTTCATATTTGACATGCATGGGCATGCATGTGATCACAGTGCAAGCAAGTATCAAATGAAAAGATTTTCACAGCACAGGTGCTGTATTTCTTTAGCATGTGTCTTCTATTAGGTATTACTTGCTTCTTGGGGTGGACTGGACCATATAGCTTTCACACACTTGAGCTCATTCACAATGTGAAGTTGTGAGGAGTTTTCACTGAGTGGCCAGGGAAGGGGCCTTTGGTGGGTGGTCATCATTAGCAACCCAGCCGTCCGTGAGAGCACTTGTAGTGCAGTCTCTTCTAAACCACTTGAGACATATTAGATTGTATAAACCACAGTTTCAGCACGCTACATAGACCCTTATTGTTTACAGTTTGTGTTTTGTGAAGAGTCTCTGAAGTTTAACCATGGGGAAACCATTTACACTTATATTTATTGTATTTTCCCATAAAATTAAGTATAATTCTGAAACTTTTACTATATTAATAAAGACTTCTTTTCAGTGTTTTATTTCCATATTAATTTATTTTCCCAATTATTGCAACCATGTATAATGAAAAATGTTTTGTTGCTGTGCTTTTGTGAACACCGTACCTACATTTGTAGTTATACATAGGCAGACGCTTTTTTCCTAAGAGCCTATGCTCATTACAAGTGCTATACACTCTCAGAAGAAAATATACATCAGCTGTCACTGGGGCGGTATACCTTTTCAAAAAGTACATCTTTGTACCTAAAAAGTGCATATTAATACATACTGGTGCTAAATTTTTGTACCTAAATAGTACATTTTAGGACCTTCTGCCCCAGTGACAGCATTTTCAGAGAGTGCACTGTTTCATGGGGCTCAAACCCATGACCTTTTGCACTGCTAATGCTAATGCTCTACCAAATGAATAACATGGAGCTACATTAATAATTATCTGTTTTTCAGGCTTACTTGATCTACTCCAGCAGTGTGGCCGCTGGAGCTCAGAGTGGGATTGAGGAGTGCAAGTATCAGTTTGCATGGGATCGCTGGAACTGTCCAGAGAGGGCTCTTCAGCTCTCCACCCACAGTGGACTGAGAAGTGGTGAGAACTTTGACCTTTGATAGTGAAATCATAATCTATGAATTTGTTTAAATTGCTAATCTCTTAAAATGCACATATTATTAGAATAAAAGTTAGTGAGGGTTTACTTTTTATATAACTCAACGTGTTTAGTGTTTCAAATCCAAGTCGTAACAATCCCAGTTACATCACTTAAAACAAACAATGATTATTTTAAATGCACTCTCAGAAGCCTCTCCCAATGTTGATGTGCATGAAACCACTGCATTCTTGAGTCAATTAAACCTAGTCTGTTAATAGGCAAATAGAAAAGCCACCAAGGGTATATTGTGCACCGGAGTGAGTGAGTGAAATGGACGCCCTCTCAAGTCAAAGGGTGTGGGTCAAAGGTTTGCCTCAGACTCTTTTCATTAGGGATTCCTCAAGTGCCAAAGAGGGACCCGTTGCAGTCCAATGCAAACCTCAGACTGACAATGTATGAGAGTAGACCAATACCACTAGTCTATGTTTGTTGCTGGGGGGAAATTGTGTCAAAATAAGATTTAACATTTTTATTATGCTGCCTGCATATAATTTTCAGGGACAGATCAGGTAGAAATATCTCCTCGATGCCTTTTACGACTTTTAACATTGTAAAAACATGAAGAGTGAAGGTACTTTATAAAGGTACAAGAGCAAATTAATGCCATTCTTACTTGTGTTCACAGCAAACAGAGAGACTGCGTTTTTTCACGCTATCAGCTCTGCTGGGGTTATGTACACCCTCACCAGAAACTGCAGTCTTGGTGACTTTGACAACTGTGGGTGCGATGATACCCGGAACGGCCAACGAGGTGATAAACTGAAGCTCAACAGTAAACTGATAAAAACAAATATAATAGACAGTCAATTAATGTGCTACATATGTAGCTATTTTTTCAAAAGCATATATACAAGTAAAAATTACTGTGTCCCAAGCTGTCACTGGGACAGTACCCTTTAAAAAAGTCCTAATATGTACCATTTGGGTACAGATATGTATACATTTGGTACCAATATGTACCTCAGAAGTACTAATATGAACTTTATGGGGTTTCCCAGACAGGGATTAGACAAGTGCTAGACTAAAATAAATGTAAGAGCTGTCCAAACTGAAAACAACTTGCACTGACATATCTTAAAATACATCAGTGCCCTTTGTTTTGCCTCAAAATGCACACAAGTAATGTTTTTAGTAAGGCATGTTTGTTAAAACTAGTAATACCATGGGTCTGTTGAATGCTGTATTCTGATTGGTTGAGAAATGTTCCATGGGTATGCATTATTTTTCGATAACTGCACACCTAACTTTTAAAATGTCTTAAAAATAGGCACCAGAGCAATGTTTGTGGTATAAGCAGAATAATTGACTCCGGTCCTTTGAATATTTTAAAATAATGCACACTCGCGGTGTAACGGCACTCCGTGACCACCTTGGGTGTGCATTATTTTCTTATAATTCAATGGCCCGTCGTCAATTATTCCTTATTTATATTTCATAATTAAACTAAGTCCTAGTCCTGGTTTAAGCTAATCCATGTCCAGGAAACCGCCCCTACAGTATATGTGCAAAGGTGTACTTTTAGAATGGGTATGTCCCAGTGACAGCATTTTTTGACTACTATTTTCTGGCAGTGTTATTTTGTCTGGTAATAAACATCATTCTTTTGCTGTCGCAGGTGGGCAAGGGTGGCTTTGGGGAGGGTGCAGTGATAACGTGGGATTCGGAGAAGTGATCTCTAAGCAGTTTGTGGACGCGCTGGAAACCGGACAGGATGCGAGAGCGGCCATGAACCTGCACAACAATGAAGTGGGACGCAAGGTACGTCAAGTTATTTTTGCCTTTTAAAAAAGTCTTCAGTCTTCCAGTCCAAATTTCTGTCTCAGCTTTTAGCCTTTAGGAGGACGGTGAATTCAATCATGCTGGTTGGGGTCTTTGCACTTGCGCCATAAAATTCGGGCCGACTGATTGTGGAGTGCCTTCTGAATCATTTTTCAGCGCTTCTAATGATAGCGTACCACCCAAGAGTTTCATTCACTGCCTTATAAGCAAGGTGCCACTCGTTCTTCCAATAGAGTGTGTTGTACTAGAAAGGCCTATTTACAGCCTGTGAATGTCCTTTATGACGGGCCCTTAACTTGAGATTCTTGGGATCAGTGGTGCGAGCTTAATTAGACGACCTAGGGGTCCGCATTTTGCAAAGGTTCTGTATTCTGTTGCTTCCCAAATAAGTGTTTAGTTTTATTCTTGCAATAAGGATCTTACATTTATGTTGGTCTTTGTTGTACTTGAGAAAGCCACGGGGATCACGGCCATGTGGCTGAAGTGCGCTTTGTTTATCCTGCCTGTGCCCCCGTCTGCAGGTTTTGTCAATTGATTGGCACCTGGAGCATCATTGTAACTAAAAAAAAGTGAAAGAATTCTTTTTCACTTCCTCTTCAATGGACTTACCACTGGGTCTGTCCACGACAGAAAACACGTCGACAATGGCTATGCAAAATAAATACACCCCTTTCCTGTGCCGAACAATCTATCTCGATGTGAGACCCTGATTCTGCGGCGAACGCATAGCGAGTGCCTCCCTGAGAAAAGAGGGGTTCCTTTTCAAACGAACAGCTGTTTGTTTTCAGCCGAAGTCAGGAATTATTCTACGCCCACCAGAAAAGAGAAAACCCCAGACTTGAACCTTGAACCGGTTCCTCTTAACTCACAGTTTCCTTCAGCTTTTTCGTTTATTTCTCGATGTATAGCCCTTCTTATTGTATATTTAGTCTGACGAGCTCAATCCTAATTAGAAAGTTCTTAAACATGAACATTTGCCTCTAGAATGCATGAATGAACGACAAATGTGAACCCTCCATTCTGAATGAACCTCTGAATGAAATGTCTCTCTACAGAAGTGCATTGCTAATTCTTTAACACCAGATCCTCTCCCCAATCAGGCAGTAAAAGGAACCATGCAGAGAACGTGCAAGTGCCATGGAGTGTCTGGCAGCTGCACAACTCAGACTTGCTGGCTGCAGTTGCCAGAGTTTCGTGAGGTGGGCAACTATCTAAAGGAGAAATATCACAGAGCTCTGAAGGTGGACCTGCTGCGCGGCGCAGGCAACAGCGCAGCCAGCCGCGGGGCGATCGCGGAGACCTTCAGCTCAATCTCACGTAAAGAGCTGGTGCATTTGGAGGATTCGCCCGACTACTGCTTGGAGAACCGGACCTTAGGCTTGGCAGGTACAGAAGGCCGTGAATGCCTGAGGAAAGGGAAGAACCTGACCAAATGGGAGAAGCGCAGCTGTAAGCGGCTGTGTTTGGATTGTGGTCTGGCCGTAGAGGAGCGCAGGGCTGAGACCGTTTCTAGCTGCAACTGCAAGTTCCATTGGTGCTGTGCCGTGAAATGCGAGCAGTGCCGTAAAACTGTCACAAAGTACTACTGTGTCAAGAGGACCAAGCGAGTCAAGAACGATAGCAGCGCCAGCCGCAGGAAAAGCTATCGGTTAAAGAAAAAGCTCTAGAGTTTTTACTAGTTTTGTTTGTTTCACCCTTAGCTAAAAGAAACCTGTAAAGAATGCTTTAATGGAGGCCTGACATCTCTAGGAGATCTTATACTGTGAGCACATATTCATTTCAATTGCAGACGTGTCTTAAATTGAAAAATGCATGTACAGTAAGATATCACCCCTTATCTTTCAAAATTTTAAGATAGCACTGAACACCACATCAAATTATTTAGGGGCACAAAAGACTTTAAAAAACTCTTCATTTAGATTTTGGACAAACTTAAACTTTTTTTGCTGCCTAAATCTTTAAGTTTAATCAAATTGGCTTAGTTAAAATGTAAACCATTTGAAATTCGATGTTTTAAGTAGTTATAAGTACACTCAAGGTACAAGAAGGTACAAAAGTTGTCACTTCGGGCGGTACCTTTTCAAACATACACTTTTGTACCTAAAAGGTGCATATTGGTACCTCAAAGGTACACAGTGGTACCTTGGAGATTCACACTGGTACCTCAAAGGTACTCATCTGTACCAAAATAGTACATATAGGACCATTTTAAAGGGTACCCTTTTTTTCTTAAAGTGTAGAATTGCACAGGCAATTAGATTAAAACTTTTTACATTTAAGGTAGCAATTTGAACGTGGATGTATTTTATTTTATAATTTATTCGTTGATCATACAAAGGGGGGTTTCAATGCATTATTGGACACAAACATTTCTTTCCTAATGTCTTGTCTGTTAGCATCCTGATGATAGTTTTACCTTGATGCTGTATATGAAATGTAAATAAGAGAAAGCACTTTGTATATTGTTAATTTATTGCACAGATACTATAGTGCTGTTTTTCTATATTAGTTTTTTTTTGTGTTGCTTTTTCCACCTTACTTTCATAATTAAAGATATGTAACCTTTCTTTTAATAGTTGTATTACTCAATGCATCTGAATTTATTGCTGTTTCTGTAGTAAAATATCCTGTGCTTATTTATATTTTGGAAATAAATGTGCTTCACACTGATGACGGAAAAATCCAAAAACCAACAAGGAGAATTTGTAGATCAATGCACAAGATTTTTGGGTTATGTCTATTGAGTAGCTAAATTAAAACTAATCAAATATGGAAGACCAACAGCTTAAATCATTTGCCATACCATTGGTCAGATCTAATTATTTCTTTGTCTTTAGCACATATACTCTTTTTCTTTTTGTATTCTTCAGCCTGGTGTCACATAACCCTGGGGCAGAGAAACAATGGAAGACAGCATTTAATTATAGTCTTCCTTCCTTCACGCCTCTCTCAATTTCTTCTTCACAAATGCCTCCTTTTCTGTCGGAGTAATCCTCAAAGCACTCCCAATGCTTTTGCGCTTGGATGTTTCTTTACTGTTTAAGGCTAGTTTAATTAACTTTGTTGAGACAGAGGGAAAACATGAACCAAGTCGCCCCACAAATCATCCAGCGTCTAATTTTGTATGCTAATCTCCTTTTTCATGCCGCCATCTCGGGAGAAAAAAAAAATGTTGGGAAAACTTCATGTAGCCTGTATTGGGCTTCCTGTGGATGTTTTATTCCAGGCCCACCTATTTGGCTCTTTTCAGTCTTCTAGGGCCTTCCTTTGCTCGATTTAACAATGAATGGCGAGCTAATCAGCTCCCTCGGAAATGCACTGCTACTGAGGACGCTAATCCCCCTCTCCTCCTCCTTCAATGGCCTGTCGCCTTCAAAAGGACTTTGGGAAAAGGCTTTGCATGGATTCACACTGTTTGCTGAATAGAAGTTAGTTCAAGTATTGTACCCAAACAAGTAGGGTTTATAAACAAATACTTGCCAGCTACCGTCCCATCTGCAGAAGTGCCAACACTACAGTATAACACTGACAAAAACGTGGCCCTTAGAAAGCTGACTAAAAAAACTAATTAAAACTCTTGATATCTGGATCTGATGTGTAGTCTCTTCGCGGATGTTCCAGTAAAGCATCTCATTGACATCTTATTTACAAAATCAAGATCAAAATAAAAAACTCCCATTGATACCTCAATAATCATGTGAGTTTAGGTCAGTTCCTCCTGGTTAACGCCACAGGTTAGTGGGTAAGGGCAACTCTGCCTTAGGTGTTACACATTTAGTTCATAATGAAACAAATAAAATAAAACAAATTACGTTCCTACACTCTAAGAATAAAGGTGCAAAAAGGTTATGGGGTGGTATCAAAAAGTACACTTTTATACCTAAAAGGTGGATACCCCAAAGGTATATTGGTACCTTAATGGTAAATACTGCTACCTCAAAGGTACACGTATGTACCAAAATGGTACATAATAGGTGATAACTTTGAACCTTTTATTTCTGAGAGGTTAGTGCTATGTGATAAAACAAATGTATTTTAGACCCTTTGAAATCTATATACATTTTAAAAATCATATACATTTTTACAAATAAATGTGCTATAAAAGTTTTTTTTTTTACAGCAATGCTGTAGAATAATGTTTGGTTTCCCAAATAACCATTTCTTTCCTTACGGTTAATAGCCTAATGAACCTTTTGTGAAACAGAAAGTTTCTTTATTCAGTGAATGTGAAAATGTATACATATCACACAAATCATATACAAAAATATCATATATCTTTGACAAAAAATAATAAATCAAGAAATTAAGACATGGTGAAATAATTAAAACCCTATTTATTAAGGATTTAAACTTACAGTTAGACTTCCCGTTTGTGTGTTCTAATGAAACCAGGGTCAGGTTAGCCTTGCCATGGATTATTTGCAGTTGGGCATCATTTTGAGGTGGTTGAAAGTGTGACACACTGGAAAAGAACAAGAAAAGAGAAAAAACTAAAACAACAAGAACAACAACAACAACAACCAATAAACATTACAAAAATGCAGAATAATAAAGTTGAGCATTGTTCAGATCCCTCAGCACCACAGAAGAGATTGGAAAATTACATTTAATTGTTCTGAGAAACCTTGACTAAAAGGATTTGTGACTTAAGACATCTGGGGGAACAACACCAAGAGGTGACTAGGTCAGCATGGGTGTGAGTATAGTGGTGGGTGGGAAAACGATTTATCTTCTTCCTTTGACATTCCCTAGTTTGCACAACAGTTGGTTTATGTAAGCTTCAGGTTAAAAGATGCATGCCATCACAACTTGACTAACTCCAATCAAGTACATCATGTACATTTAATGCAAATTTAAGAATTACATCATTCATAATACTAATAATTTGCTTCGTATTGCCAAAATGGTGAGGTTTTTAAACAAACAAAAAAATCCCTAAAAGAGACCGTGCCAGGGGTTGCAGATCAGGTCATCATGAATTTTAACAAACAGGTGCGACTTTAGACACAGTGGGATGCAGAGCAATAGCTCCATCTGGTGGTAAAATTATTAATCCCATCATAAATTCACTTGTCAACTAAAGTATTAGACAAGTTTATTGGCGCCCTCTGGAGGTGGCCTATATATATATTTTTACATATAGGCTCAGAGGAAAATGAAGGATAAAGCACACTGTTGGAATCTTGTGACACACTTTAAAGAATAAAAAACAATTAATACAAAAACAAATTGGTGATTGCTAAATTTAATACCATAATATCCGCAAAAACCTGCTTTTGTGTAAATGGCCAGTAGGAAGACACGATCAGTAATAGATAAGAGATTAATTATACATTAACTGGCCTACGTTTTAAATTATATTTCACCACTCTGGAGCATACCTGGGTTATGTTTGTTTAAGAGTGTTGCAGGGGTTTTGCATGGCGCCTAGCAACGTCATGGGTTTAATTCCAGAGGAGCCCATGATTTAATCAAATGCGTAAGATATTACCCTTACCCTTTTTAAAACCAAAAAAACGATAGTTACTGTAGTAAATCCATGGTTACAACAAAATAACTATGGTTTTGTAAACATCTTTATCTGTCTCCTGGCGAGATTTTGATCACTAAATATGTACATGGTCAGCACTTTAGGTCACAGCTGGGGGGTTTTATTCTGGGGTTCATCTGGACTGCCGAAAATTGTATTTTAATTCCCACCAAAATACCATATTAAATTTTTTGTTACAGCAATAAAACTAATATACACAAAATGTGAAATAATACAAATGCAATAGTTATTTGTGTGTTGTATGGTCGCTTTATTTGTGAACAGTAGAATCTAATGCGGACTTTTATTTTGAAACGACTCACTTCCGGTAGGTGTTGTGAAAACATAAGCAGAAAGCTTTCGCTTCACTTGTGTGACTGTGTCTGTTCGTCATTCAGTAGCGTTTGTGTGGATGAGTTGTTTGAATCTCCTGCATATTGCTACTCTTTAGGCCTTGCGATCTTAGATCGCTCGACTTTATTGCGTCGTAGTAGTTTCCGCGCAAAATAATCGTCTGGCGCACTCACAGGACATGGCAGAGACCGATGGAGCTGGTGCCTCCTTCGCGGAACTACGCGACCCAGGCTGGGATGAATCGCAGCTAAGGCCGTATACTTTTCCAACAAGACAGATATTGCGACTCTCGCATACGGATCCACGCGCCGAGATGCTAATAAATAACGAGGTATTTTGGCAGATTTATCTTGGGTTTTGTTATTGTTCTACAGACGGTCGATCTAAAGAACAACTGGTTGGGCTCATCCAATGCAAGGTGTTACTATTATTCGCGAAAGGGAAGATTAACTCAAACTTAAATAAATGCATCGATTTAACATCAAAAACATTTAGTAACGTTAACGTTACTGAAATCTTTCATGGGTTTGCCAGACAACGGCAAGTCTGTTTTGACGTGGCTAATCTGATCTCTTTTGGTCCTGTTAGTTTGTAGTTATATTAATAGTTATTCTACACTAACTATATGTCATGTTGGGCTTTACTTTCAGCAAGTTGGTAAACGGGCCATGTAACGTTACCACACGTAATATCCGCATGATATTTAACTTGCACAAGGTGTGAAAGTGAAACTGTACAGTATGCCAGTAGATGTAATACACTGTAAATACTTTTAATATTGAGTATATTAGAGTTAAAATGTATTAGTCATATATACATATATACATACTACATATAAATACAACACTGTTGTTTATATACGGGGACGTTGGTAAGTTATAGCAAAGACATTTCTTTAATAAAAGGACATAATCATAACAGTACACATCTCATGGCATGTAAAGGGACCCTGCATTAAATAGAAAGTAAAAAATAGAATTGCAATATCTTTTATAAAAAGCAGTATGGTCTTTAGTTATACAAGACTGTGGCATTGGTTTATAATGAGAACACAGTCAAAGCACACTGTTCAAGTTGTGTTGACGGCTGCCTCATTGGTGTAAACAATTCAAGCGCGCCTTTTGTACACACCCAGTTCATACAATTTAAAATGCATTTATAATAAATGGGTAAATTACTAATAAACAATTTATATGTAAAAAAAAAAACTCTTTGGAATATCTTTGCATATTCGATTTTTAATTATTGTGTTTCCAAGCAACGCCTCTAACGTTTGTGTTTGAACGAGACTTGGTACACAATCAGTATACCAATTATAATAGTTTGAAAACAAATGTTTATTTAGAGTAGTTTAAAATAAAATAATAATTTTTTGGTTGTTACCATGCATGATGCTTAGGTTAGCATGCTGTGCTGCTGTAGCTGCAGCGGAGGGCGCGAGCAGTCTGGTCGCGCGCATGCTGGAACTGAGTACGTTCCTCTAGTCACGTAGCACTTGTCATTTTTTTTTCACGGTGCAGCAGCATCAGTATTATTATTATGTTAAATAAACGATGAGTTTGGCGTTTTCGCGACAGCATTCCGCAAGTTCTGTGTATTGACAATGTATCTAAGATCATTAAAATATTCACCTTAAGACATGCAGTAAACTTGAAGGTGACCATGAAGACAGAATGACAGGGAAACAAATGTCCCACCCAAATGTAGTTAGAAAAAGTTAAACATTAAGCAATCTGTTAAATACACCCCTAAGCTGACATTTTAAATGTTAAGTTGTGTGCAAATGATCTTTTTATTAGAAGATTTTAATAGTTTGGATGCACTATTTTCTTTCTCAGGAACCTGTTGTGTTAACAGACACCAACTTGGTGCACCCAGCCCTAAAATGGGACATACCCTACTTGCAAGAGAACATTGGAAATGGAGACTTCTCTGTTTACACAGCAAATAATCACAAATTCTTATATTATGACGAGAAGAAACTGTCGAACTTTGAGGACTTTGTACCCAAATCTCGTCGAATAGAAATGAAATTTTCAGAGTTTGTAGACAGGATACACCAGGCAGAAGAGCAAGGTGGAAATGAAAGGTATTTCAACATGTTTTGCCTTATTACATGTCCAGTATTGTCTTTGTAATACATTTTATCCTTTAACAATCCTCTTGTAGCTCTTATTTATTTATCATCCTAAATATGGTGTCAAACAAATCAAAGTGACCCTTTAGTTTTTATTCTTTCACAGATAAAAATACATCCAGTAGCCTGTAATTGTACACTTGTCCAGAATTAAAATTAAGCTTGAGCATAAGGTTTTGAACCGTTTATATTGACAGTTGTATGATGTGGTGGATAAGTGTTGAGATGCATGAAATCCAATCCAGGAAATGAAATTACTCGGCTACATGACTAAGCATTTAGTTCTGCCAATGGGTATCCTGGTCACATCTCTGACCTTTCGCTATGTTACTTTGCTGACTTTACTCCCTATACCATTTTCAATCATCCTGTTTTTGGCTCTTCACCCTTTGTTTTCATTAGACTTTACTAAATAAATCAAAAAAGAGGAATATCTAGAGAAATCAGTTCTCTATAATCTTGATCATTTTTGAGAGTACAATTGGAGCTTTTAAAGCACCAAATGATTTAAAGGATTAGTCAATTTTCTTAAAAATCCAGATAATTTACTCACCACCATGTCATGTTAATGTTAATGTCTTTCTTTGTTCAGTCGAGAAGATTTTTTTTTAAGGAAAACATTTCAGGATCTCACTTTAATGGACCCCAACACTTAACTCAACACTTAACAGTTTTTTTCAACTGAGTTTCAAAGGACTCTAAATGATCCTAAATGAGGCATAAGGGTCTTCTCTAGTGAAACGATTTACATATAAATAAAAATATGCACTTTTAAACCACAACTTCTCGTCTATCTCCGGCCTGTGACGTGCCAGTGCGACTTCACGTAACTGCGTAGTGACGTAGAAAGGTCACGTGTTACATATATGAAACACACATTTGCGGACCATTTTAAAACGATAAACTGACACAAAGACATGAATTATTATCATTCGACATACAACAACGTCGGAACGGTTCTCTTTCTCCACACTTGTAAACACTGGGCGTAGTTTCGCATACATCATCCGTGACCTCTTGACATGATGACGAATTGCGTGAGGATGCGCTGGCGCATCACAGGACTGGCGATCGATGAGAAGTTGTGGTTTAAAAGTGCATATTTTTATTTTTATTGTCAGAAATGACAATCTTTTCGCTAGATAAGACCCTTATGCCTCATTTGGGATCGTTTAGAGTCCTTTGAAATGCTATTGAAAAAAACTGTTAAGTGTTAAGTGTTGGGGTCCATTAAAATGAGAAAAATCCTGGAATGTTTTCCTTAAAAAAGAAAAGACATCAACATTTTGGATGACATGGTGGTGAGTAAAATATCTGAATTTTTTAAGAAAGTGGACTAATCCTTTAAAATATCATTTTAAAGTTGAAAATTGACTTTGTCCATTTGTATTATTTGCAGATTGTATTTGCAGCAAACTCTGAATGATACAGTAGGCCGAAAAATAGTGGTGGACTTCCTTGGATTCAATTGGAACTGGATTAACAAACAGCAAGCTAAACGAAACTGGGGACCGCTTACCTCAAATTTGCTACTCATAGGAATGGAAGGTACAGATGCAGTGCACTTTATTTCAGATTTATATTATTACCATCAAACCTCAATTATAATTGTCAAAACAAATTCACAGCCAAAATGTGTCTTGAGTTTTAAATGGATTTTCTCTTGAATATTCTCTGGTTGTTTTTTAGTTGTCTGTCTTTGGTTTTAAGCTGATAAATTGGCAGTGCAGTACTTGTCATCTAATTTTTTTTGTTTGTTTATCCTCTGAAAATGTCACAAGGCAATGTGACACCAGCACACTATGATGAGCAGCAGAATTTCTTTGCACAAATTAAAGGACATAAAAGATGTATCCTCTTTCCTCCTGATCAGTTTGATTGCCTTTATCCCTACCCTGTTCATCATCCATGTGACAGACAGTCTCAGGTATTTTATGTTTGATAGCATCTGAGATCAGTGGTTGTCAAAGTGCTTAACTTGACATTAAAAGTTGCATTTTTAATGATTTATTTTTAATTTCTAGTTGTGTTTACAATATTAGTACAGCTCTATGTGTCTATGGCTCTCATACATGGCTCAGTTTCTACTTTGGGAATGAATGTTGCAATTTAATGTTTTATGAAGGTTCATTATTGTCTAAAATATTTGCATGTGCAGAGTTAAATTCACAAAAATGTAAATCATGTCAAATCAACATCAAATAAACATTTGCATTTACAGAGTAAGATTAGCAAAACTGTACAACAGTTTGCATAAGTATAAACCGTGGGAAAGTATTCACCGTCATAGCTGTCGGTAGCTTGGCCATACTGTGGTTTGGCCATCCACAAATTTAGTGGAACGGAAAGGGTCTGTAGGAACTGAGATGCTTGATATGAGGCACGTTTAAACACTGGATCCGGGACTTAGTTTTGAGCATAGTTTCAATCATGTGATAGATCATGTTATCTAACTGAGGATCATGGGTAATGCGTTGTGGCCAGAAAGTGTCACCTAAAAAGTTTGAGAACCACTGATCTTAACTGATTTTTAATACTTAAACTTTTCAAGACATAATATATTTCACAGTGATTTCAACAAGCTATATGTTTTTGCTGTCATAGGTTGACTTCGAAAATCCAGATTATGATAAGTTTCCTAATTTCAAAAATACCATTGGATATGAGGCTGTTGTCGGACCAGGTGATGTTCTCTACATCCCAATGTATTGGTAAGAAATGCTTTTAAATATTCATAAAAGTATGTGACCTGCGCATACAGTATGCCCATACTTTTCTAATGATGAAATTTGCATCACACGTACTGTACATGGACCCTCGCGTATGTGTAAAAACAAGACTATACTTCTAGCTTAAAATGCTTCACAGCCACCACTTGTTCTCTGATCACAAATATGGAACCGTCTACTCTGGTGGCAGATTTTCCAGTCACAAATATGTGACCATATGGCTCCAAACAAGCCTCTGTTATAAATATTAAAATGCTCAGTGGCATAATGATAGAAATGGTTCCCGTGGTAATACTGATGGAATATTACATGGCTGGAAAATACTTTGAGCCAATCAGATTCGAGAACCAAATAAACGGTTATATAATACTTCAATATAGACAGAGAACTATAAGCTATTTATTTGTAATTCACATAAAGTATGTTAACTCTGAGACCCCAACTTTTAAAGTAACTCACAATTACTGTAGTTTGCTGACACTAGTGGTGCAGACTCAGAGATGACATACAATAACGCTTTTATTTTTGTGCATTAAATAAATTGAGGGGCTCTGGTTGATCCTACCTGTACCTGCATAATTCTTAATAGACATTCTATAGATAGACAATTTTTTTTATATATCAATAAGGTGTATTAGGCACAGTTTTAAAAATCTCCCATTGAAGTCTAGACCTGAAATGACCCAGCTGGTGTTGGCCCCTTTTTCAGTGGAGTATGTCATTTAGCAGGCCTATATGGGCTGCTGACTTGGTTTCAAGCCTGTAAGAGCGACTCAGCCATGACGGCTTCGTCTTCCAACTCCTTGCTCCCTCCAGTCACTGGAGTGCAAAATGATGCCAACCAGCTGTGTAATTCTACAGTCCATACTGTTTCCGTTGCCTGTCTGAGTGTGAACATCTTCCCCCTTTTGAAACCTAGACTTCATTTGCATTAGAGGAAATATTTCTTTTTTAAGTTTCTCAAATCAATTTCATACACATCCAATCTAATCTGACACATGGGTGATGTTAGGAGTATATGAGCACCATGCATATGGTTTACTCAAGGGGAAGTTTCCTGCAGGTGCGGCCGTATATATGGGTAAAATATCAGGGCATTTAAAATCTAGAGGAAGTCTTTAGGTGTAGGGTTTTATGCCGAGAAATAAGTGTTTTTGCTCTTTCACTTGGTTAAGGTGGCATCACATCGAGTCACTGTTAAATGGAGGAGTAACCATCACGGTGAACTTTTGGTACAAGGTATGGATTAGCAAAGCCATCTCAGTAATACTGTGTCTTGTGTGTATTGTAAATATTGCCTAAACTGTCAACTAATATTGCACACTATATAATTATAAGGGGGCACCAACTCCAAAAAGGATAGAGTACCCATTGAGAGCTCATCAGAAGGTGGCCATTATGAGGAACATAGAGAAGATGTTGGGAGAGGCCTTGGGGGACCCACATGAGGTAGAGAGAAATGGAACAGTCAATCAAATTCATCTCCATTTTTAGTTCTTAGATATGAATAATGCATTAAGGAATTCCCTGTGTATTTTGACCTTGACAATAACCTAATTACAATTATATCTGTGGTTAACCTGTTTAAACGAGATTAAAATTGTGTGTGCTTTAATTTGACAAAGCAAAAACTATTTTTTTAAAATCTTTTATTATATTGGCCATCGTTTATAATAAACTAAGATTTCAATTCTTAATTCAGTCTAGTTAGTATGTTGTTATAATTGAACATTGAGACAAAATAATAAATTTTATATTAATTATGCTGTGTTTTCAACAGGTTGGTCCATTGTTGAACATGATGATAAAGGGCAGATATGATCATGGACTGAGCTGAATTCTTTAGTGTCCTGCTAGGATGGTCTGTTTATTTGTATGTGTGAATATGATAATATGCTTGACCGTACAGTCAGACTGTTGAAATGGCAATATTTTGGCATTTTGTCCCATTATCACATTAGTTCTGTGTTGGTGTAAGGAGAATACCACTAAAATCTTTATTTGATCTGTTTTTAATAAGAGACCTTATTCATATGTGTGAGACATTACATACTAACAGTTCTATAGCATTACCAGAAAGCACTTTTACACCACACAGAGCGCCTGTTTGTCATTTTTTTTGTCCCATGTTGGGACAAAGGTGCCATATAACATAATTAGACTCCCTTGGTTTCGAGTCTGCAGGAATGCCTTGAGCATATCCTACTGTATATTTAGCTTAAAACTTACCATCATTCATTCATATTGAACAGTTTTAAACTGTTAATGGTATCTTTTGAGAAGCAGTAATGTCTGTGCTTGTTTCTGTTAGGATAAAGGTAATGCAGAACGCAATGGTAGGCCAATTTTTAAACGTAAGGAATTTTTTAACCCTTTCATACCTGACTCGCTGTGTTCAATTTGTGATCTTTTTTTCTTTTCTATGTGTATATTAAGGCAAATGTTTTAGTTTCTTTGTGTTAAATGCTTCAATGTACACGGTACCTCTCGAGTCAGAAATTTAATTCCGAACAAACTACACTTGCCAAGTCTGTGTTACTGTCTGTTATTTCAAAATAGTAAAAGATAATTATTTTGAATTGAACTTATAGAATTATTATAATTTTATGATATTTGATGCATTTTTAAATGTGTGCTAGAAAGCTAAACAAGCAACACACTGGAATTCAACATGCTGTGTGCCAAAATCACCCTCCATGCATGTTGCAATCATACCTGTGCTAATGTTTTTGGCATTAGTTTAAGTTGGGGTCAGTTAAACTGGCTTGACATTGTTTTAGAATATCGAAGTGTTCAATTGGTCTTTCTTAAGATTGTAGTTATCTACCAGGTCCTTTCATTCAAGAAACAAAAATGTCACATTAATAAATCATAGCACACACTGGCATTCTGGGAATGTTTGTTTTAAGTACTAAATTTTAAATAATTAAAAAATTGCAATCCTTAACAATGATACAGGAAGGAAAAGATTGACATACAAAGGTAATACTAAACATTGCATGTGGGTTTTTGTCTAAAAGAATAAACTCAAGTAATGTACTGATTCACTCATGCTTTGAAATACGGTGTAAGATTGAAAGAAAACTAAACCTGTTGTTTTAAAATCTTCCTGCGTGATTTATGCAATTCTTAGCGGCTTCTCACAGTTACACTGATTTTTAAAGATTCTGCTTGTACTCCTTAAATTAAAAAACAAAAGGCCTTCATGTTCATGACTTTGTGTCTTCAGATATGTATAGTTAATTATCCTAACACAATCTTATTATAAAACTATTCGTGTCAAAATACACAGAACTGAGAAAAGACTGTATTTGTAAAACATCCAATTTTTACTAGTTACTTTGAGAAACAATGTTAATATATTTGAATCCAATCACTTCACTTTAGTTTTAGGGCTGCGGTGGTTTTGGAAACATCTGGTGATGTTGACAGCTCACGCTACACAAAACACAACCGGGTAAACAGTACATCAAATGGCAACAATCTTCAAATACTAGTGTAATATGAATATAACTGTTAATCGTGAACACAAGCATTCATTTCTAAAACTATGTATAGCCAGCTAAATACACAATACAGTGAAACTTAATGAAATATTCACTCAAAGGTTAATCTATCCAAAGTTATCCAGTGTATATTTGCCATCAGATGAGTCCTGAATTAACACACCTTGTTTGTGAACTGCAACACGAATCCACTGTCACAGACCCATCAATTCCTTAATATTTGTATGAACATATATTTTATATTTCTGCATATGAAAATAAAAACAGCATGATAAATTGGTTGATTTTAAAACAAAACAACCACTTCACTGCATGTTTCAATGACACATTATGATGTTTCAAACAAGGTTTGACTTTACGGAGGCCAACAGCCAAATGAGGTGTAAACACCCCAATGTTCTTCAATATAGCTTTATGTTTAGTAAAGATTAAAAAAATAAATACATTAACTCATAAGGGTTTGAAAAGAAACTGCTGTGAGTTTCACTGAAAACAAGGCAAAACCAATCCAACTCCTTCAAATATTAAGGAAACAAAAACTTGAGCACCACAACAAATCCAATGGACACCCATTTTGACCAAGGTACACTTAAATAAAAACCAAACTATTTGTTTCCAGTCATAGATCATTCGACGGGACACAAATATCAAAAACAAAAGATAATCAGAATGGTCCATGAACAAGATGATTGTCATCAATGAAAACGATATTTGCGTGCTGGTTTGAGACTAACGTAGGTCTTCTTCATATCTTCACCTTCTTCTTTCTTGACTAGATGGTAGCGTTCTCCTTTTGTGGTGACCACTTGACTTCCATGGTAGCGCACTAATTTTTTAGGGGCCTGCAAGTAACCAAGCACAGCATATGAATTAGTATCTAATATATTTAACAATGATAAGCAATGCAATCATGTATTTCTTTAAATTGGTTCTTTGATACCCTCAAAAATCCATATGGATTTGCTACAGAAAAATGCATGAGACACGGATGCATGGCACAAGATTGATTAAAAAAGAAAAAAAAAATCAATAGAAAAAAAATGAGACCAAAAACTTACATCTTTTGGAGTAACTGGCCTGTGTACTTTTTTATCTTCTTCACTATCAACATGCATGTACCTGTGGGGGATTAAAAACATCAAAAACATTTATTAGACAAACATATTATATTTCATTTTAAGTGGAAAATTTTTTTTTTTTGCTTTCGATATAACTATTGTAGCTGACATAAGTTGGTCAACCAGAAACAAATGAAGGTAACTTTAACAATACTTACTTTTCTAAAATACTTGCTTTAAGTTTCTGATCAACTTCAGCAGATACAGTCTTCCCTTCGTTTACCTAAAAATATAAAATGTAAAAGGCATTCACACACAAACGACAAAATTCCTTCATAACGTAACATGTTTTTCTAAGGCAAAACGTACAGTATCTAGTAAAGTCAACTCACATTGAGTGAAGGTGGACACATCAGCTGAACATCTCCTTCAATAATAAGACGAACAGCCTCCTCCATATCTCCTTTTGCAATCGACAATGCACTTCTGGCCTCAGTCACACTGCACTTAGGAAACATCTCAAGAAGATGCTGCTCCTGGTTATCCCACACAGATTCAGTCACCTGAACACACATCACCAGATCAGATGACTCATTTGTATACTCTTGACCTTTATCCAAGTATAAGCAAGTAAAATCAATTATATTAAGCATCAGATATCTAATCAGTGTCTTTAAGACATGAACCTTAATTTGCTCTTCAAAAAAAAATACAGATGAATGTGTTTAAAAAGACCTCAGCTGTGGCTCCCTCTGCTTGTGATGTGACACTGTGAGGCTTTGCTCCTGAGTGTTTGTTGGTGATGGCCGAGCTTTCTGATAAGTGAAATTTAATCTCTTCGGTTTTCATCTCTCCAGTATCTTTCACACAGAAATATCACAATTGTGTTAAAACATCCAGTAATACAAGATTTTTTTAGCAACATTGTACACTTATGAGAGGTGAAAATTACCTGTGTCCCGTGCTGAAGCCAACTTTGATGCCAGACTAAACATCATCTCACAAACTTTGACACTGTAAGCAAGATTGTCTCATCAGTGGAATATGCTATAAGCTAAGCATATATTTTTTTCCAAAACAGTACATTAAAAATAACAATTTTAACACATTTTTGTTAATCATTTTAGTACAATTAAAGTTGCAAATAATGTATTTGCTATCGACATTACCTGTCAATATCAGAAAAACCAGGGATGTAGGCTTCCAGCATTTCAACAAACACCTCTACATCGAAGTTTTCCTCCACACTTTCTTGGGATCCCAAATCTTCCAGCACCCCGGTGATGTATGACAAAAGCACATCATCAAGAGTACTAACGAGGATACAAATTTGGAAGGTAATTGACAGATTTGGTCAGAACTTAAAAACAAACTTTATTTAAACGCATGCGTGCGTTCGTTCACACGCACCTGAGGTCTGCTTGAGGTATATAGGACTGAATGAACTCGTGTAGTGCATCGTGAATGATTTTCTGGATGTCCATCTTATCAGCAATTAGACAAAAAAGAAGGAAGAGGAGACAGAGAAGCAAATAACAACTTGTTTACAAGCTGATTCTGTTTTGCTACCAAGTAAGTAACGATTTGTGCATAGAAACAAACATACACACACTGACGATTTAGAGAGTTAGCAACGTTGACTTGAATCAAAACGTTACAATCGATTCTTATTTTCTCACGCAAGATCATTCGAAATTCGACAAACACGAGTCTTGAGTCTTTAATGCAATGTATTTTATTCATTCAGCACAAGCATTGAATTGATGTACGTTAAGTACATTTCTTTAAAACGTGCTGGAAAACAAATAAGTTACTTTTACACGCCTGCAGCGGTAACATTTGCACGCGACATAACGTTACACAACTGGTTTTGCTAGCTGGCTTTTTGAACATTATTAAGTTAAACATTTACTCTTAGTATTAACAAAATGAATACAGGTCGCAAATCACATGCATTCAAATGCTGTGAACACATTTGACAGCGATATCACGGTTTGTTTACTTCGGCTCAGCGCGGTAGCTATGGCTAACTAGCATCATCCATAATCTGCGCATGGGGCTTTATGAGTTTTATCTTACCTTTTCGATAAAATTGCAAACCTGGAATGATAGCAATAAAAAAAATCTAAAATCTTAGTCTTAAGTTGGTTAGATGCCACCAAAGCTTAAAATGTATAGCTAATTCATTAGCGCTGCGCGCGTTCGCTGAGGTTTAAAACCAATTACGTCATATCCGCTTTAATGTAAACACACCCTCGTGTCATTGTTGTGATTGCTATTGCAGTCTTTCGTAAACACTTTTTATGCTATCTGTTCGCTATTATAACAGTAGATGGGCAGACAGACGGGCAGATAGATTTAACATATGTGACTTTACTTGCAAATGCACAAAGTAGTGTGGTATAACTGGAAGTGTGCTTTGCATTGCTTTGTGCATACAGTATGACGTCATTGTTATCCATGATATATATGCTCTATTCTTTCACAATGAATAAGGGCTACCATGGCACATTTTTTTATAGATAAGCAATAGCAACTACTGTAGTTTGTGTTTTGTTGATGTTTTCTAATGCCCTCACATACATCATCATTTGTTAGACCACATACAAGAGGTGAATAGTGCTCCAGTGGTTTCTGGCGGTTCAGTGTTATTACACAAGTGTATGCTGTCACGCCTACTGATTACAAATTGGTTTCATAGATGTTTAGCGCTGCATAATTAATGCTCATCACACGAGCGCGCGCTTGTGTGAGTTTTATACAGCTGCACTGTTTTATTTGTTAGTGCGGGAAATGCAGTACACGAGGCTGATAATGAGTAGCTATAGGACAAAGATGGCTCATCTTGGCTGGACTCTACTTAACCCTCTTGGATCAGTGACATGTGGAATTCTCTCACAAATTGAATGCATAAATGAAACTAACATATTCAGTACACAAAACTTACAGTAGCCTATATTATTAGACTTAAAATAAGAGTTGGCAAAAATGTAGCCTACTACATAAATGTTACCTTTTTTGCAAGTCTATTTATTTAGCATTTTTCATTTTAGTTGAATTTTATGGAACAGAGTAAAATGTCATTGTGCCAAAGTTTAAGGTCATTAAGTACACTGAAATACAGTTGTGCTGTTTGTGTTAGAGTAAACAAGCCAAGCTGTAGCCCATGTTGCTTCCACAAAGCAAGTTTCATATTTAGGTCCTTTTAATTTTCTAGTATTTATTTGGTATTAATTTTAAGCTAGTTACCCCTTTTCTGTTTAAATATTTATCCAGTTTTTTATGCAGCTTTAGTGATAACACTCCTCAGTAACAAGCATTGTGCCATTATTGTATATCATGTTCTATATAGCTGAGCCAATTCTACTTTTTTAAAATTCCACATGCAAAACCATTACAAAATTATTAAATAGTAATAAATTATTTAAAACATATGATCATTTATTCACATTACTCTACTAAGACATTCGTGTGATTTTGGACTTTTGACTCCCTACCATATAATTACTGAGATAATATAGACTTTCACACTGTGACAACTAGCCCCAGTCGCCTCTATCATTTTTCTTTTTCAAAATACCTTATCTGATATTTATCTAAAGTAAATGTGTTTTTAAGGCCACATAACCTAGTGTTTTAACCTTTAAAATTCAATACTGTTTCTTATTAAATATCATTATTATTACATATTTGATATTTGTACATTCTATGTTAAGTTTGCCAGTTTGCCTTGTTTTATTGGTTTCGTGATTCTGTGCATGGCTTATGATTTGGTGGGCTTCGCAGTCTAAACGCAAGGTGGCGTCATCGAGTCACGCTAAGTGATACAGTGCTGATTGTAAATCGAAATATTGAAGCACTTCATAATGGCTAAAGGTGACCCATGATAAAATATTAGACCTACTACGAAACAAGACCTGCACGTAGAGTTTATGGGGTTTTGCTGCAATAACTTGCTAGTTATTAGGCCTATGCCTATATCAAATACATAGCCCATTAAAGAGATAGTTCACCCAAAAATGAAATTGTTGTTATCATTTACTCAGCCTCATGTTGTGCTAAACCTGTATGAGTTACTTTATTCTGTTGAACACTAAAGAAGGTATTTTGATAATTGATGGTACGCACACAGTAGACTGTGCCTATTGACTTCCATAGTAGCAATAACAAATACTATGAAAGTCATTGGGTACTGTCTACTACTGTGTGCTTACCATCATTTATCAAAATCCCTTCTTTTGTGATCAACAGAATATAGAAACTCATACAAGTTTAGAGCAACATGAGGATGAGTAAATATGAACAATTTTTTATTTTGGGTAAACTATTCATTTAAAAAAAAACAATCAAACTCAAAAGAAACAGTAATAATTTTATATTATTATTCTCGTAATATAAAATGTATTTAGTAAAATTGTATACACAACAGTATTTCACAGTTTAGCAAGTGACGTTATCAGTGAATATGATTTTTGGTGTTGGAGGCAATATTATAGTTTGTTGTGTGACTCATATTGCTTTTAATTCTCTTTTTTTTATCATTGACACAAGAGAACTGTTTTCCAGTTGAAGGCATGATGTGTCCCATCTGCCATTGTGGCAAAACCCTTGTGCCTAAGGTGGGCCACAGAGATTACTGTACTGAATCAGCAGGGGCTATCTCGTCAAGCACATCCCTTAACAGTGCAGAACTTTAACATAGTCCTATTAAATCCAAAGTGCAATGCACTTAAATATGTTGTGACACTACATTACCATCTCTGATGTTTGTTAAACACACACTATTGTTGCTCTGCGCACTCAGAAACCAGATGTGAAATTAACAGCCTAACTATATCATAAAAATCATTTTTATACATTGTCTCTGTAAAGTTAAAACTTTTATGAACGTTCCTCTATTTTTGTACACTGTAAATGCCCTTTACTTATATAATTTGGTCGCTTGTATGCAAAAGAATCATATGAGGTGTGTTTTAAGTGTTGTGACTTTAAGTATATTTATTTTAAAGTAGACTAAAAACTTTGTTACAATTTTTAGGGTGTTTGATAACCTAACTAGTATTATTTTGTATATTTTTGTATTTGATAGCATTTCAGTATAAATCTATTAACGTCGGTTTAAATCTAGCTTTTATGCATTCCAAAAAATAGATAAAATAATAATTATAAAATAATTACGTAATTAATTTTTCAATGTCTTTTATAAGGAAATAACTATATGATTATAACATTTTGCATAAAAAATATTAAAAAGTAATTAATGAGATTTCACTCATAGTTACTGGTATGCTCAAGCATGTCATTCGGCAATGGAAGGCCGCCACACAATGTGCATATTGTGTTAAAAGAGAAAGATTTCCAATTGATCAGACACAATGAAAGAATACTTGATCTCCGCTTTTGCAATTTCCTCTCCTTCGTTAGAGGTGCCAAACACAGTGCGAATAAATTTACTGCCAAATTAATTACCTTTTCCTCAACTTTAGACAATAATACCAGGAGCTGTCTGTCGGAACACATCTGTAATTATTTTATTAATGTTTGATTCACAGTTCAGGTACAGCGATTTCACATTTTTTATTAACTTTATTATACTTTGAAGTGAATGTGTATTATTGTATTATATATTAGATGATTTTGAATTAAATTATCCAAGTGCCAAAATCAAATCAACAGATTTTTGTTTTCTTCCCGCAGATATTGAGAGAAATTGAACAAATCTCTTTTGTAATTGAAGCCACCAAGTTTTATTAATGAGTTTTTTTCAAGCTTTTCACAATTTGTCCTCTAACTCTCAAATGGTGAGATAAATGAACAGAATTTAATCACACAGCCAAACGGCATGAAAGGTGCTTTAAAGTTCACCATCACTTGCGTGAGGTGAACATAATGTTAGGTTTAGCCACAGTTTTTTTTCTGTACATGGATCATAAAACTGCATTGTCTTTACAAATATGTGCGCTACAGTATGTTAGAATCAAACAGATTAAAGTACAGTACACTCCGATATGACACAATAAATCATTTAGATTAAACACTGTGCTACAATTAAATAATGTTTATGCAATATAATTCTTTTCTATTATTTAATTAAAGATTTGTGAATTCTTGAATTGTGCATTAGCAGGTGCTTGTTGGTGTCTGACACATATGATAATTGTCCTTAAATACAGCATGAAAGACTACTAGCAGGAAACCAATGTCACACAGTAGCATGCGTGCTGCAAGCATGACAAACAATATTTAGACCTGCTTGTCTGGCCAGGGTATCCGGCTTGGGGGTCTGGAGCTGTATCAAGCCATCAGAGCTGGCTTATCCGGCCTCCTGCAAGGCAACGCTTGCCTTCCCGTCTGGCTCCTGTTTAGATCCTGTCTCAAAGAAATAGGCACCAGACTGGCCACTGCTCTCTAAGACCCACCGTGAACAGAAGGCATAATGCAGTTTTGTGCAGTGGTCGCCGTCTTGTAGTCTGATTTAGATGAGTCTGCCTAAATAGACCACTGAGCTCAGATATAACTGAAACACCTGCATATGTTGATCTTGAGAAATGTGCATGCGTGTATGTGAAGTATGTATACATAAACACACAGTGCTTCCAAAAAGTACTCAACATTTTTTGGAAGCATGGGTCACACCTGCAGATAAGATGCAATTTACTGCAACAAAAAGTTTTGTAAATTTTAACAAAGGTGACTTTTAGTGAATGATGTCATTTGAGACTCAGCAATATATTTAAGAGACCAAAACAAGTTATTTTAAACGAAGTATATAAATAAACATTATTTATTTGTTTGGTCGCAGCTTGTCCTACCATGAACTCGGATCTATAGAGTGTTTACACTACACATGTATGTTACATTGTCTATATATGACAGATATACGACACAGAAAGAGGTTGTATGATATATGAAGCGCTTCATATATCATAAAGACTTTGTTTCTGGCTCAATCCGCTTATCAGGCCTCTCTGCGCATTGACCCCAGCACTCAACTGGTTAAAGGTTGTCCGCAATCCATCTTCGGGACCCCCTGCATATTGATATTGATCTGTTGGAAATGAAGAACAGACATGTGTTATGGTTTACAGTAGGAAGATTTTTCTTTTTGTGATAGATCTGAAGAGCAACATTTCTGACAAATGGCCTTTCTAATGTGTTTTGTTTTCAGTCAATAACACGGCTCTTCTCCGGATCATGGATCAATAGAGGCAAACACTCTTGTGCGGTAAGACTTATCACATTTTTTTTCTTCTCATTTTTAGGTTTTGTTTTGATATAACAAAGGTTTCTTTTGTAAAACTTTGGTAGCGCGGTACACTGGTGCTTATGTTTTAATACCCCTCTGTGTTTTTGACTGGAATAGTTAGTGGTGGGTAGTCCGTATGGGGGTTGAGTTTTTACCAGTGAACATACATTTTCAGGACGGTTTCCAGAGCTTTTGGGTGTCTCTCATGTGTGAGACTGCTCAGTGGAGAGTAGACTCCCCTCGGTAGAAACATCTGTTGTAGAAGAGCCTGTCACATTTCCTTTTGTAGGCTCTGTCTCTTCCTCAGACTGAGGCTGTCATCAAGTTTGATCATTTGTGCGGCTCACAGAATATTGTTACAGAATTGGGCATGCGTTCATGCATTTGAGTAACTCTGCATGTCTATGGTTTTTCTCCTTTGGATTACGTTTGGAGGAGAAATGCTGTTTTTGTCAACGAAACAAAATACAAGAGTGAGATGTAATAATCAAAAAAATTCTCAATAAGCAACTCTTCTGAATGTTATATTGTAACTTTATCTTTTTATATATGAATGTGTTTGCTCTCAAGGACCCAAAGCAGTGGCTCTCAAATTGTGGTCCAGGTTGTAAAATGATCTGACACACATACACAAAAAAACGAATAAACCATGCTGGGTTATTTTCAAACCAGTGCTGGGTCAAAAAGGGACAAACCCAGCAATTCAGGTTAAAAACATCCAGGATTTTGGTTTGAAACAACCCAGCATAGGTGAAATTACAACCTAACGGGCTGGGCTCATTCATTTTTGACCCAACACTGGGTTTAAAATAACCCAGCATTTTTTTACAGCGTATGATAGATCTATGAAATGATAAAGTTCCTAAAATCATCGATATTGCATAACAGTTCATTGATACAGTACAGTACATTTACAGTAGTTGGGCTAAGAGCTGTCCAGTAATTTTCATAAAAAATAAACAATACAGCAATGATTAGTGAGTCAACATAATATCAGTTTTTAATGAAATTTGGGGTGAGTTACATGGTCTGAATTTATACAGATTTTTTTTAAAGTTTGGGAACGACTGACTTTGAGAAACCACCAAACCTGATATTCTTACTTAATATTTTGTGTTAATAAGGATAAATGAGATGGACTTAAAGTCACAATGAAACAGAAGTAGCGATTGTCTTATTTTCCACATCGTGACGTACATCCGAGTAAAACAAGGTAGGGCGGGACTTGAATTTGTCCATTGAAATATGATTGGATTGTTGAAAGTTGGAAGGTCATGTTGCTATTTGCTAATCGCTGCAATCTTTTCCCGGGTCCCACCATTCCTCGTGACTGAAAGTAAAGAGAGATCGTTTTGAGGAGGGGAGGAGATTTAAGTTTTTTTATCAAAGTAGTGCTGCCTCACGATTAGTTTTGACTTTGCAGAATAAAAGTTTCTGTTTACAAAATATATGTGTGTGTACTGTGTATAATAATTATGTATATATAAATACACACACATACATGTATAATTTTAAGAAAAAAATAAATGTACATAATAAATATTAATATTTATATGTAATAAATTATATATAAAGTAAACATGTATACACATGCAAATGTTTCTTAATTATATACGTGTGTGTGTGTTTGTGTATTTATTAATAATTATTATACACCCACATATAATATGTAAACAAAAACTTTTATTCTGCAAATGTTTAGTCATGATTAATCGTGAGGCAGCACTAGATCAAAGATTATGAGGGCACATGAATTTGTAATGCACATTTCTAAAAAATACCACAAAATTTAAGTTTTTAATTTCAATTTCATTGTGACTTTATGCTTTTTACAAGTACAGCCTGTCTCAGTCAGTTACACTTTTCTCAAAGTTTTCATAGATGAGATATATCCATGTCTAAAATGGCCCAAAGGCGTGTCGTTTCTCAAACAACACAGGAAATGTTTTCAGAGCTGCGGCACAACAATGCTACAAGGCTTCTCACCTCCTTGTGTCTTTGGGTCAACTCCCATTTATCTTGTGTCAGAAAGTACCTTGCAATTCTTCATCTTATCTTGACATTAGAGCCACTTCAAAACATGAGTGGACTTGATTTCTGTGCCACTGGAAACCATAAATAAGGGTGAATATGCAGTCAAAACACAACCTTAAACTCTAATCTCACATGTTGATTTTAATATAAATGAACAATGCAACAATTTTTGGATTGTTCATTTATAAATACTGTTAACTGCATTTTAGCCACTGCATTTGGTTCAAATGGTATTGCATATCGTAGAGTACTCGCATAATATCCCTAATAAAAGTTAAGTACATTTTAGCTCAAACTGGTGACTGATTTCTATTGAAAACATTTTTGAATTCAATAAGACATTGACATGGGTTTCATTGCTACAAGTGTTATTGACACTTTAACAGCTTCTTTATTGATAGCTCATGGTCATCTCTGTGCAGTTTGAGTTGGCATAATTGGATTAGATATTTTGCTGTTATGTTTATTGTCATTGTAAACGCGTCTGGCACGTGACAAAAAAGCAAAACATGCCCGTCCAAATACAGTGCTCAGCTATTAGGTTAACTCGATTGTAAGCTCAGCCAAGCCTTTGCAGTTGGATGCACAGATGGTTCACCTGTTTCTGTAAAGATAGTCTTGCTTATGAAAATAGGTTATTTCAGGACGAAAACATGCTTGGCTTTAGAGGAAGGGCCCCGTGCCACTCTCGCCTGTCACCATATTGCTCATCTTGCACAGCGAGTGGAATTCCAGCTCGGGTCTCGCCGTCTCTCTCCAGTGTGTGTGTTTTGTTCAGAGACTGTGTGCCATTCTTCTAACTTTGTTCCATTGACTGAGTAGCCCCGAGTGAGCTATGAGAGACGCTGGCTTTCTGTGCCAAAGGTACGCTAGCATTACTGTCTGAAGAAAATAAAGCTTGCTGTTTCGCTTTGCTGCCACCAGATGCAATTCGCAGCATGAAATACGGGCGGTAGACTCTGGGCTCTGCGCATTGTGCAAAAAAATTGCAGGGTGCTTTCTACTCAAAACCCAGCGTTTTCGCTTTCAAATTATACAATTGTATCATTTTCTTGTTTTGTATTTTTCTTTTACTTATTGTGGAAACCAGAAAAGTTAGTTTTTTCCTCAGCGATCCTGAGATGAAAGTGATCATTTTAAAATGCTGAAGCCTGGAAATATTATTTTTTCAGATGTTTCTCTTTTAAAGCTCAGGAGATTTTATGGAGTTCTCAGTTATGTTTCATTCAAGTATTGGTCTCAGATGTTTCTCCTGAAGTTGCTTGGGAGAAAGAAACAAATGAGACAATTATTAAAATACATCAAGCGTATGGAGCCGTAAAATTAATGTAGAATGTATGGGTAAAATAATCTGGATTTGGGTAAACTTGATGAGAAGTGTTTGTTCAAATTGAAATCGTCAATAATATTGACTTTTGATAGCAGACTTGTAATTATTGAGATCTCTTCAATAATCTAATGGAGAAAACTGTGAGATTTCTGAATTTTTCTCCTCAGGAGAAATATCTGAGACAAAGCCTACTCACTAAAAACAGTTGGGTTAAAAATAACCCAACAAATAACCCAATGGTGGGTTACTATAGCACCGACCCATTGTTGGGTTATTTTAACCCAATGCATTGGGTAGAAAGTTTTACCCAATTAGTTGGGTTATGAAATAACCAATTTGTTGGGTTATTTTTGCAATGCTGTTTTAACCCCATTATTATTATTAGTATTATTATTATTATTTATTACTATTATTTGCTTTATAAATAAATAATACAAAACTTACAAATACATTTGTAATGCTTTATTTTCATTTAGTCATTTGCACTTGCATTTAAATGTATAAATACATACATGTATAGAAGCATAAATACATACACACATACATAAATATATACATACATAAATAAACAAAAACATAAGAAAACAAATCTACTCAATCTTATCCAACTAAAAACTGCTTAAAAGCATAGTTCACACATTTTGTCATCATTTTCTCCCTCTCATGTTGTTATAAACCTGTATATAAGTCTTTACTTTGATAACCACAAAGGTATATTTCAAAGAATGTTTGAAATCAAACCGATCATGAGCCCCATTCATTTTCAAAGTATTCTTTTTTCCTACTATGACAGTCAATGGGGCTCATGGTTTCAAACATTACTCAAAATATCTTCTTTTGTGGTCATCAGAACAAAAAAATGTCTACAGGTTTGTAACGACAGGAGAGGAAGAAAATTATGACAATTTTCATTTTTGGGGGAACTGTCCCTTTAAGCAGGTGACAGTGTGTTCAGGAAACATCACATGGTACAAAATGTATTGTGTGTTACAGAAACTACTTAACAGTAGTGAAAGGCTTGGGATACTCTGTATAAAATGTAAAAAAAACTATTAAAGCACATGTCAACTGCTGGTCTTGCTCCTGGGCCATGCCTCCCCACGATAACAAAGGCTTGTGGTTAGTCTGATTCATCTCATAGCAGGACATGGGGTCTTCGTCATACCTCCTCCTCCAAATACTGAATTATGTTTGTTTTCTGACCTGAAGACAGAATTTTCACAATGTAAATATGCACACATAAACCGGATAAAAAAACTAAGTGTCATAAATGATACTTACAGGTTGCAAATTAATAAATGTTTGCTTTGCCTCTTGGTACTGTAGGAAGGCTGAACCATCTTGCTGGCCATTTTGTAAGGTTTTTAATGCAACATCTCCAAGAATGTCTACATTTAAAGAAAAGAATAATTAATTAAATCTCAAAGCAAACACATCTGGCACGCTGAATAAATACTCTACTTTGACAGTAGATGTCGCTAAAGAGCAAATTCAACCGTTACCAGGGTTACAGTAAACAGACGTGCAGGATTAAACAGCGCTTTATCAGGGATTATACTGAAGTAAGAGGACAATAAAATGCCATCGAGTCATTTCTTAAGACATTTCCATTCAGAATGACATTTATATTACAGCTCTGTGTCTATAACACAGACCGGCTAAAAAAATATTTGGAGCAAAAAACAGCCGGTTGCATCCCTTACAAAAGTTAAAAAACGGTTTTTACTACACTTTAAACCAAAAAACATTGTCTGTTACAGAAACCATGGTTAAAGCAATATGGCAATCAATACGTCATGAAACTAACGTTATACTACTAAAAGAAGAAATTATTCATTTTTGTAAGGGACCATGCTGTTGGTGCTGTTTAGTATTAACATAAATTGCGATGTCTCTCTACGTTTATGATTGCTTAAAAACGCGTTTGGCATCGATAACAGTTAATGAATGGAACAGATGTAACGGACAAAAACTAGACAACAGCGTTTTTGTACACTTATTTAAACGTGACTGATAGTTTACTGTGTTTTAGAGCTTAAAGACACTTTGTAGCAAAATAAAACATTACACAGAGATAGATATTTTAAAACGTACCTCTCGTGTCTGTCCGCACTCAGCAGTGGCACCTGTCAACCGTTGAAATTCAAAATGCGTGACGTGAGCCCGATTTTAACCCAACTCTCTGGGTTGTTATGGAAATAACCCAATACAAGCTAGGAATAACCCAACAGAACAACCCAATATGTTTAACCCACCTATTGGGTAAAACAAATAACCCAACGGTTTTTAGAGTGTAGCATGCAATAGATAGACCCAAAATAGTCTGGCTATAAGTAACCCCACTTCTTGCCAAAATAAACTTGAATTTGGTTGCATGTAATTTTTGCCAAAATAACTTGCGAGAGGTATGATATTCTATCATGTAAACAAATCAACCACAATTACAATGCATTTTATTTAATTTATTTATGAGCTATAAATGATTTTCACTGACAGCCCAAATTTTAGCCTATAGACAACTTTGCTGTCTTTGGACGGCTTTTAGACATCTTTTAAACACAAAAGTGTTTGCTGAGGGAAGACTTGAGGAAAGATTTCCATTTGTTTTTTATTTAATCTCACTGAGGTGTAAAATAAATGATTGAGATTTTAAAGAGATCCATAGAGATTATTATTCTAATGTTAGCTCCATTAGCTGCGGATGAGTCTTTGGTTGTTTTGAAGTTACACATTACATTGTTGTTGTAGATAGACACATAATAATAAAACCTGATTACAAGGCTTTCCTGTCTCTTATCTAGACAATCCTTTGACACAATGTTTTCTCATGGCAATTACCAGATCACCTTTCCAGGCTCCTGGTCTGTACGATTACACACCTGTGCTATAAAACTTAAAAATGTTTTCCCTTTACTCTCAGTGAGACAACACCAGTTACTCAACTCAGCTTCTGCCTTTTACAAAGGAGCTTAAAGGTCAGTTTAATGTGTTTGTCCAACAAGCTGTTTTTTGCCTAATTTTTGGTTTATTGACATTAACCTTTAAATGCATTGTTAGTTGCAGTTTTTGCATAAAGGTAAGCCAACATACAATACTGTGCAAAAGTCTTAGGCCACCATGCTATCATTTGTTGTTTTTACAATGTTATAGTGATCATATATAATTATTTCTCAGTCTCTTTTTTTTAGAACACAACCAGAAAATACAGGAAATGTGTATGTAGTATTAAAAACAGTATAAAAGTATAAGCTGAAGTGTCAAGTATTTATGGTAAACTCTTCTTCAACTTGAGCAATAGCAGGCAGCTGCAGGATCTCTTAAACCTAAAGTAAATTAAATCCTAATTTCTAATTATAATCTAATGAATTCAGGACTTCAGTTTTCTCAAAAAAGCTCAAGATGTGTTTCGTGCCAAGAGAGGTCACACTAAATACTGACTGATGCTCATGAAGTAGACATTTAGTTATGAAAATTGTTTTGTTTTTAATATTGTGTACATATTTCCTGTATTTTTTGTTTGTATCTTCAAAAAGAGTGAAAAATAAATATGGAAGGACATTAAAACTTTGCTAAAACAACAAAGCTGGTGATATATACATATATACATATATAGATATGTGTATGTGTAAAACACAATTTGTAAAAATAATTTAATTCTTCTTATTCACTTTTTAGTTAATACTTAATAATTTTTTATTATTTATTTAACTAAATTAATAATTTAAATGTGAGAGACAAGCTGATATCTATAAATAAGATTAATTTAATAATTATAATAATAATAATATTTTTAAAGAATAAAAACTAATTCAAGATCATTTGCAGTGGCTCTAAAATAAATACTAATGTGAATTGAAATGAAATATTTTTTGTGTCATTTTCGCTGTTGTCTTCGCAGTTAATTAATATTAAAGCTTCTTCAAGGTGAAAAGGCTTTTCCATGCCTCTGATTTAACAATGGAGCCCATGTCATTTTCATATTGATTAATTATCTCGCTCTCTGATGTTCCAGCAATGAACTGGCCCCTTCTTTATCTCTCAGATACATTTTATCTTCCTCCACCATTCATGTACGCATTTACTGAATGTGAAGACCCCGGGATTCATCTTTTGGCCACCGTAGAAGCATAACTAATGGCAACATTAGAGTGGTTTTGTGAACGAGGCGACCGGATGCAGGTTAACCAAGCAAGAAATAATCTAGGATTTTATATCCTGCATGAACGAGCATAGGATATGCCAGGAATAAATTCATCTCCCAAAATAATTTGGGAAGGGGCTTTTTGAATGGCATGGTTTTTGGGGAGTCGGATTGCTGGTGCTGATAAAAGAAAAGGACTCTCCTTTACGCATGTGTGGCATTTATAAGCAGATAATCGCTGTCAGTTTAATGTTATGTCGAGGTCAAATGATCTATTTTGTCTCTGACCACACGTCTAGACAGCTGCCGTTTAGAGCTTCAGTGTTCTTTGTGTGCATTGAAGACTTTGCCTGTTTCACTTCTCCTGCCCAAACAAGGAATTTTTTGAAGGGTTGACATTGCCACACAAGCTGTCTGTGGAATCCCCTTTAATTAAAGTGACATTTGAAGCTTTTCTTGGGCACTAATAAACCTGGAAACCCATTAAGATCTTCCTAATTACTCCGTTCGGGAGGAAGGAGAAACACATGGGCAGCCAGCACAGGGGTAAGCCTGCTGGCATTTGGCCCCAGAAGCTTAGCGGTGCACAAAAGAAAACTGTCCCCTCGGTTACCCGTCCCTCCCAGCAGAGCTGTGCTCCCCCTCGCGTTTTTGCTCAGGATGAATGGAAGTATATGACATGTCGGTCTAAGATCGTCCATTGATGGAGTCGAGGGAATGTGTGAATGAAGCCTCTTAATTAGAGTCACCTGACTCATCATTAAGATAGCATTAAGCAAACCCTCTTTTTTTAATATGGGCAGGGGAGGGGAGCGACTATTTGTGCCAGAGTCGAATATGAAAGTCGACACACCGGCCCTCAGGGTGAATTGGAAAGGAATAAGGAATGAGCAAAAACACACACTACATGTTGATAAATGAATTTTTGCATTTTTTTTATTATGTGTTTTATTTAGTCGGTTGAAACCAAACGTGATGCACATTCACCAAAACTCGCCGCTGCACAAACAAACAAAGAAATTTTGTTATTGTCACTTCTTCCAAGTCTAAACAGCCTCTGGTGTTTTTTCCCTGAAGCTGGTACAAACAGGCTGATGTGTGTTTAGTGCATGTCCTCGACGGCAGATTAATGACATTAACGAAGTTTCCATTAGGCCAGCGATGGGGGGAGACAGGGGCGTCCATGCGGAAAGCCACATGACTGAAGCACTGATAAGAGAAAATGAAACACATCTCCGTGGGCCAAGAGGGGCCAGGAAATGCCACTCCAAATTAGCCGCCGGCCTAGTTTGTTGTTACTTCATTAGCCCAACAGCCTTGGGAAAAATAAAGAGGGAGGTTACGACCTCTCCTGTGTCCAAATGGGAGGCCCAAAAGAGAGCCTATCCAAAGTTTGCCTCGCTCGCTCTCGCTCCCTATCTAAAGACAGGTGGCTGGGAGGGATGTTCCTGGCATCTTCCCAGAAATGACAAAAACCTCGCTAGATAACAATTTATTTAGCGCTCAAACACAGGCCTGGGGATAGCCATCAGGTAGCTCGCCACCCCGCGCCAACGCGGACCAAGAAAGCCACCGGTGCGAAGCCAAGCGGCTTCCTTTTGTTTCGTGTTTTAGCATGCGTAGGATTTTTTTTTTTTTAAGCTCAAGTTCCTCAATTCGCTCTGTGCTGAGCTCTCGATGTTGCCTGTACAAAAAAGCCTAAAAGCTGAATAGCCTTAGCTTTGAGTTGTGATCGGGTTTCTGTGTTTTTTGGTCTGCATTAGCTTAGCATATTTGTGGAAAACAAACCCCCTAGAGGCATAGTGCGGCCCTTGTTGTTGGTAATGCGAGCGCGATAGCGGCTCCTCATTTAGCCGTTGGTGACTTTATTAAAGTGTATAGTTTCAGACCCCTGGTGCCCGAGCTATTGTATTCTCACCCCTCTATAGCAGGGTTAAGTCCTCTACAGCCCGTGAATACACAAAACACCTCTCAGCCACATTCACTGTTTTCTAATGCATTCAACTACCATTAAAGGAAAAGTGATTGTTGGTCTTGAACATCCTGATGTTAAGTGACATTAATGGAAGGCTTGATATTTTTCCTTTTGTTTCCATTTCAAAATATTGTCCTAATGTTGATGGACAAACATGTAAAATTATGGATAGAGCTTTACATTTTTAGTGTTTGCTTAATTTAGTTTAAAATTAATGTGATGATAAATTTTATTTTTAGTAAATACATTTTCTTTAGCCACCTGACCTGCGACTGAACATTTCCAAATGTGACTAAACTACGCTGACTGTACCAAGAGCAGATAGAATGATATTATATTTATGCATTTAGTAGATGCTTATCCCAAGCAACTTGCATTGCTTTCAATGTATACATTTGAAGAGTTTGATTCCAAAATGCCATAAATCCATTTTGACTAATTTTGGTAAAATGTGTTAACAAGAAAGTGACAAGATGAAAAACCACTATTTTCTCTTACAAATTTCCACATAGCATCTTTATGTTATAATAACATAAAAAAATCAAATCCATAATTTGATTTTCAAAGATTTATTATAAAAACGGATTATTTTTTCCGCAAAATGTTCTAAATCTATTGAATCAATATATAAATGTGCATTCATCTTTGCCATGTTATATTCATTTAGTTGACTAGTGGTATACACTGATTAAAAAAATAAACATTAATGGCATTAATCAAAACACTTACTTTGTCATATTAAGAACATAGTCATTGCTGCTGTCATCCTTGGGACGTCATCGCTGAACTTTTTTGACAGCGATCAGCTGTATAATGTTTTGGTCCTGCTCGATTTTCAATGACTTCGAGTAAAATAATGGAAAGTTTTTTATAAGATCCCTGGGGTCAATGTGTTAGCATCGCAAAAGTTTGATGCTGTCGTGTGATAACAAGCAACAGCCAGCATTTTTCCTTCGCCCGAGTGCCTCTCATGTAAATAATTAGATTTTGATTTGTTCCCCGCCACAGAAAACCACCACAGGTTTATTAATGGCATCACAAGTATTATTTTTTTGTTTGTTTGTTTGTTGATCATGACATACAAAGTAGATGAGGAAAACTAGGATTATGTGTGTATTCAACGTGCCGCCATCATTGTTCATGATGCGTGGAATGGTGCGCTGTGATTTGTTGAGGGGATTTATTGCATTCTGCAGAGAAGGAGGACTGGCGTTTATTGTGTTTTCGGAAAAAAGCAAGAAAAGTTGACAGAATAACACGGCGGATATTGGATTTTGCGTAAAATTAAGAATCTACTTTTTAATACTGAACTGATACATTAAAAAAAAAATTGTTACCACCAAAATCAGTAATGATGTTTATCGTGTTTTGGAACCAAACTCTGTATTTGATCATTATATGAAGAGTTCAGATGCAAAACCTGCTAAGTACGTCTGACCTGTTTTTTTGTAAATGAGCATTTTTTATCAGGTTCTGTGTTTTATGTTTATGTCTAATGTTTATTCATTTTTATTGGTATTAAACAACGTTGACTGTCTTTCCCTGCAAAACCCTCCAAGTACATGCAAACTTTTGACAAAAAACATTTCTAAAATATCCACTTCTTTGGACAAGAATAGTATTAGCAAAATTACTACAGCTGCAACTGGAAACATTGCAAAACGTGCCATTTAGCGGATTCTGCAAATAAACCAGTATTTCTGAATGGATTGAGACCAGGTTTAGCGGCTTTGCATCTGAGCATATGCGTTCTTTGGTAATCAAACCCATGGTCTTAGTGCCATGCTCTGCCAGTTTGATCCACAAGAAAATACATTCTGATATCTAACAGAACTATAATAATGTAATTCATTTGAATACATAATTTTTCATCAACTGATAATTTCATACAATTTTGCAACGTTCGCTTTACTAAGACAAAGACCCACCCTCCGAGATAATGCACAGATACATTGTTATCCTTCTGCTCACAGATGTGGCTATTCGCTGGATGAGCTGTAGTTTGTACTATGTTCATAGAGTTTTGCTTTGCCAAGTACCCAGTGGAGGGGAAGACACGCGGTGGTCTGTATGATCTCAGGTGTTAAGTGAGCATGTAATATTCACCTCTGAGCTGAAATGCAATCAGTGGCCAGCAGTCGAGAAATTACAGCGATGAGCATTGCAATAAAGTACAGCTCTGAAACGCTTGACTGTGTGTGGCTTGCTTATGTCATACACTTATACTTAAATGTACTGTGATTGTGTGGTTGGTACTGCATGGCTTATTTGCTCCTGCATTGTTTTTGTTTTTTCTTTACTAACTTTGTTACTATCTATCTATCCATCTATATATATCTACCAGCTAAGCACATTGTTGTTATTATATTTGCATTTCATCATATACTGAGGCTGAGCCTTGTGTTCACTGTTGGCTTTTTAATGATTTGTGCCTTTGAAATTATTAATGTGTTTTAAGATGCAACGCATTTTACAGAAACCGTGTGAATGTACGAATGAGCAACAGGATTCATTTAAGTGTCTGGCTGAAAGTATGTGCAGGTTATTGAAATATTAAGGACGTTGTTACTGTTATAATTTCAAATAGCTTTTCGAACAGAACGCATCTGAAGTTTCATTATGGTTTTGTCTTCATCACGGAAATCTGTCATAATATACTTCTTATTAATATAGGAGATTAAATAGTACACGACTGCAAATTTATTTGTCATTTCCTGGCATCATTTCTTAATGGTTTCCTCATTATAATAAACCTCACAAATAAATCATATCTAACCCAGAGTCACAGTGCTTTCAGTGAAACACCATACTTTATGTAAAAAAAGAAAAAGAAAAATCCATGGTCTATTTTCTAAACAGATTTCTGTTGGGAATATTTCATATAGCTGTATATATGCACGGTATGAATGAGTCATTCGGATGACAAATTTCTCATCTGTTGGCAAAACCTACAAAGAGGAATTTATTTTAGTAGACGACTCCTAATTGTCAAGGCCATTTCGGGTACCAGTGTTAGAATTAGTGCTGTTTTCTTTGAGTTTCATTAGGTCCCACTGGAGCCAAAAGCTCTTTAGTGGTGATGGCTATTGTTGGTGCCCTGGTAAGAGCTCCACTGAGCACGCAGTAATAACATTTTATGTGCTTGAGACGAGAGTCGCTCTCTGAGTGTTCCACGGGAGCCGATGGAGAGGTCATTTATACCAGTGCTCTCAAGATTTCAGTCTACCTGAGCATTTGGGTGAACAAAAGCAAAGAAAACAAGTTCTTTTTTAAATACACATCATGATCCTCAGACAGTTTCTTGAGCTGCAGACGTGGTCATGGTTCTGTGTAATAAGTTAGAATATAAAATAATTGCTACTTTAAGATTCATTTAATTGCTTTAGTTTCACCTTTCTCTGTTGTAAGAAAATATTTAGCTTTTTTAAGATTTTGAAATTTCATAAAAAAGATTCTTCTCTTCTTGCTTTATTTTTTTTTTAATTGTAGCAAAAGATTTGAATATTTTTTTTCTCTAATGTAAGGTAGAGAACCTGTCTAACTGTGTCTACAGTTAGGCACAGTCAGTTTTTGGAATTGACCATTGTATTTACTAACAAGTGCACTGTCAGAAATTAAAGTACTGTACCTTTTCTGTCACTGGGGTGGTACTCTTAAAAGTTTCTTTTTGTACCTTTATTAGTATTCAACACACTAAAATTTAACTTTTTCGGGTCAGGGTTAGGTTAGTTATTATACCCTATTATATTATACGCTAAGGACCTATTGTGTACCAGTTAAATGTTAGGGGTTCAAAACATGTTAGATGTACACAATAGGTCCTTAATGTACAGTTATGTACCAAAAAAGGTACAACATTGTATAATGGTATACCTGTAAAGTTACAAATTGGGACCTCAGAAAAGGTAAAGTTTTGAATGGTTGTGTTCTTACAGTACACTCTTAAAAATAAAGATACTTCATGATGCCATAAAAGGACCATTTTGGACTTTTGAACTAAAAACTGTACTAATATAAACCAATAGTCATATTTTCTAATTTTCTATCCGAGCTGTGCTGTGTGTGAACCTGAATTTAGTGCTCTAAAACACAACTAACATATATGCTCATTTTCCAGCCCCCCTAGAGTTAAAGCAACACCAAAGAGTTTTTTTTTCCTTAAAATAACGTTTTCAAAAAAGTTTCAGTGGTTCATCCACTCAAAACAGGGTGAATGGCACTTTCACATTTGCTTTGCAGCCCTCTATCAGCCAAAACCGCACTAAAGAAGTTTCCAACCGTCGGGTAGTGGTCCTGTAGTTCGAGTGAAAACTACAAAAACTTGCTTTACGGCAGACCTACAATCCAATCAGAGCCAGCTATGCTGCAGTATTTACGACAGTGGTAATTAACAATTATGCTTCTAACCTGTAGGGGGAGCAAAGAGCAATAAGTCTTTAGTGTTGCTTTAAACATTTGATTTTTACCGTTTTGGAATCCATTCAGCTGATCTCCTGGCCTGGCTGTACTACTTTTAGCATAGCTTAGCATAATCCATTGAATCTGATTAGACCATTAGCATCGCGCAAAAAAAATAACCAAAGAGTTTCAATATTTTTCCTATTTAAAACTTGACTTCTGTAGTTACATCGTGTACTAAGAACGACGGAAAATAAAAAGTTGCGATTTTCTAGGTGATATGGCTGGAAACTATACTCTCATTCTGGTGTAATAATCAAGGACTTTGCTGATGTAACATGGCTGCAGCAGGCACAATGATATTAGGCAGCACCTGAAAATAGTCGCCTTTGTTACTTTCAATAGAAGGGGACTATTTTCAGTTGCTGCAAAACTCTTTGGTTATTTTTTTTGTGTGCGATGCTAATGGTCTAATCAGATTCAATGGAATATGCTAAGCTATGCTAAAAGTGGTACAGCCAGACCCGGAGATCAGCTGAATGAATTCCAAAATGGTAAAAATCGAGTGTTTAACTGTAGGGGAGCTGGAAAATTAGCATATGTTCAAAAAAAGTGGAGTGTCCCTTTAAGCTTTACACCACGAAAATTGTGAATTTCCTGGTAAGAACTTGAATTTCCCGGTAATAATGTAGATGTACCAAATGAAGCGTTTTCTAAATTGCAAGCCACTGCAGGTAGAACACAAACAAACAGTTACAAGATGTTGTGTTTCTAAGCATTGTTTTATTTTCTCACCTGGCCACTGTGTAAAATGTCGGATTATTGATTGACAAAGTGTTTATCAAGGTGCTATAGTTTCCAGACACAGGTAAAGAAAAACAAACAAAAAACCCAACTCACGCCCCGGGGGGCCATGCAGACGTCCAGGTAACAGAGAAAATGGACCCTTCACATTCAAAGCCATGTGTTATTTACCTTTGTTTGTATAGTGTGTGGCTGTTAAGCGGCTGAGGGTGGGAGTGTTTACAGGCTCCTCCGGCTGTGGAGTAAGTGTGGGATCAAGGTCATCTCTGAGCAACGCTAAAGTGATGGGCCATCAAAGAGAGTGCGCAGTGAAAGAGCTCTGACAGACACAAGAGCTTTTGTTGACTTCAGTGGTGTTCCTCAGGTAACAGCGAGGCAGGGCTGAGATGGGAAACTTTAAATCTCTCTTTCCTCTTTTATGTCTCTGTCTCTCCTTACTTGGACCATATCACATATACAAGATTTTCGCATAAGTTTGAATTGTTTGTGTGTAGCAGTCTGACATATGAAAGGTCACTGTTGAATACGTAAAGGAGACTATTTTGGGGGTTTTGATTACTTTAAACTTTAGAATAGTTTTATCATTTATAGAGTTTTATCCAGTCAATATTTTTATACCAACCTAGTATCACGAAATGATGTACTTTTAGTCACATAAATAAGTGAGTCTTTTCTGTGACACTGACATGGTTTTCCGCCTTTTTGCGTGAACATGTCACACATTTCTGTTTACGTGTCACTGTCACGTATTTGTTACTGAACTGTTTTGTCCTATTTTCTTACCATTGTCGCTTCGGTTTAGGGTTAGATTTACATAAAATGACATTCTTACCCAAACTCTAACCCTAATGCCAGGTGACAATGGTTTAAAAATCATAAAATATAAAAAAACAAATCATAAAAAAACGGTATAAACCAATACATAAAGTGACATCCTAACGCAAACACCAAATGTAACCCTTAACCGAAGCATCAATGGTTTGAAAATAGGACAAAACAGTTGAGTAACAAATACGTGACAGTGACACGTAAACAGAAATGCGTGACGTTCACACAAAAAGGCGGAAAAACGTGTCAGTGTCACAGAAAAGACACAAATTTACGTGACTATAGGTACATCATTTTGTGATAAAGGTTGTTTTATACATACCTAAGGTATGTGTAAATGCTATTAATTATTTCAACCATTATTGAAAGAGGAATAGGTATGTTGGCAAACCATATGGGGTAAATTGTCAATTGCATATTGTCACACAAATAGCATATCACATGTATACACCGTTTCATTGTAAGCATTCGCGATGATTCGATACGCTTCTGGTCCGAACTTTACTTCTGGTTTCAGTTTTTCTAATGGTCTGACTAGATGCTGGATTAAACTCTTGAACAAATACCTCGTCAAAAATAACAAATGTTTTCGTTTCCTAGGTAATCTACGTGTTGTTTATTTTGCTTGTTATATAAATAAACTATGCTTAAAGTACTTTGTTGTTTTTATTCTTAGTGGAGTTTACCGGAAGTTACGTGTTGACCACGAAAGCCACTGGTTTATGTTGTTACTGCTAAAACTGTCTATATGCGGAAAAAAAAGAATTTAAATTATGTAAAAAATTATTCATCAAACTTTAAAAATGTCAGTTGTTATATAATAATATATAATATATAAATAAATAACTTTTCTATAAGCAGTTATATAAAAATTAACTCAAACGGTCATGAGCCACACTTTCCCCTATTTTTTTAAAAAAAGTCTGCAAACATTGGAAAGTTATGTTTATAATATTTATACAATGTAAAATGGAATGTAAATGGGTATAAACCGAATTAAGGGGAAAATCTCTTCTGACTTCCAATCAAAAAAAATAGCTTATCCAGTTTGGCCATCAGTGGTGTGTTGTAGTACAGGTCTGGCATGGCGTGGGTGAGGCTCAGTGGTCGGATTTGAGCGGCAGTGACAGATGCCGTATGGTTGGTAGTATTCCCAGCAGAAAGAGCCCCTGAGGTCTGCTGACATCTGACAGTACATCAGGGATCAGCAGTGACACTATCTTCTGATGGCATCGTATACAGTATGTCAGTGATCACATGTACCACACTAGCCTGTACTAACACGGGCGAAGTGATGTCATCTGTCTGGTGATGTGTTCGCTTCTTCACATTTTAGTGCACATTGTGTTGTTTCTGGAATCTTGGGAAGCTGTAATGTGTCATAGCTGTAATTGTGTTGATTGAGTACAAATTTCAACACTTTGAATGTGCTTTTGTTAGGCATGAATGCATTTTCGATTTAATCAACTTGAGGCAGTGTAGGAATTTGCAGTCAAAAAATGTCAACATTAATTTTAAATGTTTCTGAAAATATTAAACGACACCAAAACATGTTTAGGCATTAATATATTAGGCCCACATAAATGTAAATGGTTTAAAGGGAATTGTTTAAGGAACTGCATTGCCTATGTTTGGCCAGTTGAGGACATGCTTTCCCCAAACTGGGCAGAGACAGTGTCCAAACATAGAGTCTACGTCGGTTTCTCTCGAACACAGAAGCCTTATTTTAGCCCCCAGCATGCATCATTTTTATTGATTCGTTGGTTGTTCCTCTTTTATAGATAGTCAAAAAATATGATATAAAACTGATAATTTAAAAAATATTTCTTGCCGTCTATAAACCTTTAGTTTAGATTTAACATGCATTACTGTACATTTTTGATGAATTAGCAATTTCTTTTTGGAAGTGCATCTCAAAGTCACGGTGGTGGGACTGAGGTAGAGGACCTCCATGCAGAATAGAGTATTGGAGACAATTTCCCTGCTGAAAGGTGGTCTACCTGTGCAGGCTGGGACAGGGGCAGCTGCATGTCATTTTTGTCCCAGCCAGCCAGGGTCTGTCAATTAAGGGAACACAGGGCAATCTGTGGCCACTGAAAGAGATCCCCTCACCCTGCTTGCTGGCAGAGAGACGAGCCTTTGTTCACCGGCATGTCTCACATACTTTCCGAGGCCAGATAAGCCCGGGCTCCATGAAACCCGGCTTTATATTTGGCCACTGTAATGTCCCCGCGAGGGCAGAGCGTAGTTAAGAAAGCACAGGCAGTGAAAAGGTAATATTCCCCTCCTCATTATGGGGTCGGCAATAAAAGCCACAGGTTAGGTGGTCCCAAAGTCTGGCTTGGAATATTTGCTGAATGATGCACCCCCCTTGCACCTCCTCCCGGTGGTGGTGGTGGTGTAGAAATAAGCTGGGAAGCTAGAGGGCGGCTTGGTTGTTTCCTGAAATCGGATTAGCAGCTACTCTACACTTAGATCTGCAGGGAAAGGGGTTTTATTTGAGCTCGGCTCAAGACCACCCATCAGGTAAACAGGTATGTTAACGTGGGCATAAAGAGAGAGGGAGCAGAAGTCAAGGGGAAAGAGAGGAAAAGTGCAAAGATGTGGTCAGTGATTGGATGCGGTCTTCACTGTTAAAATATCTGTTCCTGTGGATTTACCCAGAATCTTTTAATACAGAGGCACTGTTACTTGCAGTGGCAGTTTTATCATATTCATGAGCTTGCATAAAAACAACAATTGTTGTTTAGTTTTTTTTTATAATTTTTTAAAATGATCAAAAAATAATTTTTCAAATACATTCTATTAAATAAATATATACTGTACCATGTATTTTTCTTAAGGGCTTTTATTTTGGTAATTTATATGCAATGCATCCCCAGATCCCTCGTGCGCCACGATATCTAAAGCCTGCCATGTCATAGCACCACCAAAGCATCCTGAGGAAATCCCTGAGTGCTCCTGAAAATGAGTTTTTGGCAAGTTGCTTGAAGACATGCTCTTCCCTGCAAGCCACCCAGGCTTTGTTAGCATTGCTGGCCTGAGCCCGGAGCCTTCAAGACACCTATTATGCCTGACTCAGTGGGGCAGAAAGCGCAAGAGCCTTTTCTGCAGTCATGTGGCCACAGTGGCATTATACACAGTTGAGTATTAGATATTTTGTGAGTCATATAAACAGTGCAGAGGCTGCCTGGAGAAGTTTTGATAATTGGGAGTTATATAAGTGCCCAAATCCTCAGCGGAGGTTTGGAGGAGTTCTTCTCCCCCCATTTCTTTTCTCCTATTATGTATTTTTGAAAAGCCAAGACGGCCTTCACAGTGGAGGTGACAAATCCTTTGACCATAAACTGTTGTGTAAAGGTTAGAGTCTTCAGGAAGAACACTGCTAATTGCCTCGTCCGATTAAGTTTTTTGTGGTCTGTGTTTTACAAATGAAATCTGTGTTTGTGTTCACTGTTGGCCGTTGTTCAGTACTTAATGCTATTGTATCCACGCTGAACGCTTCACTCACTGATGTTGTCAACATCCACAGACGAAGTACGTGACGGTTGGGTGCCAGCTGGGAGAATGGAGATTTTATTAATCAGTGATGGGCAAACCGCGGCACGGTCAGCTGTCAGAAGGGAGGGATCGGATGGGGGGCTTCCTCCAGGAAGCAGACAAAACCACTCTTATTTTCAGGATACTGTTGCTTCAATATGGCACTTGGATGCATTTGTGTTTGAAATCTGGGATGTGCTGTGCCTCCTTTGTGTGTTAAAGCATTAATTGTTAGCAAACTGTCTTCCTGAAATGTCTGATAATGGACTTTATATGAGAAATGGACATGGTTGTAATTTAGGACAGACACTAGTATTTTCATAATGTGTTTTTGGACATTTTATGAACTAATTGCAAGCATCTGAATATAAGCAGCATAAGAATATGTTTACATTTAAATGTATGAATGTGATGCCCTTATCTCAAATGACATACATTGTATTTAATATATACAGTTTTCATAAATATGTGTGTTTCCTGGGAATCAAACCCATAACCTTTGTGTTGCTAATGCAACTATACAATTTGAGCTACAGAAAAAAAAAACTAATATATAGTTATTTATTTAAAAATATATTTGGCCTTGATTCATCTAAATGCAGACTGATCTCACGTAAAGTCATGTTGTAGTCACAAAAAATGTGATTCATTTATTTGAGTCCATGACACGAAATTCAGCTTTTTTTCGTGCCTTAAGCGCAAATGTCTTTTTCGTGTCAGGTGCACGAATTTCTATAAATAATTTTTCATGTCCGTGGCATGACTTTCTTTTTTGTGGCATTTAATGTATTGTTTTCTCATTGTTTTTTCCTATTTTCTTACCATTGTCGCTTAGGGTTGGTGTTAGAATCACTTCCTGTTACATTTTTAGACATCTTAACCCAAACCCCAACTCCAGGTGAGAATATTAAAAGCAGAAGAAAAACATGTAAAAACCAATACATAAAAGTACATCCTAACCCAAACCCCAAATCTAACCCCAAGCAAAAGTGATTTAAAAATAGGATAAAAAAATTAGACATCAATAAAGAAAATGACATGAAAAATAAAGTCATGCCATGGAGACGAAAAACTATTTATAGAAATTTGTGTGACTGACATGTTGTCTAAATGAATTACTTTAAAAAAAGCCTCTGTTGTTGTAGACAGGATGTCAGAAATTTTATTTTCGTTTATCAACAACTCCCATCAAGCAGGGCACGTATAAATAAATAAATAAACCAAAAAATACCTTTGGTTTTTTAAATATTTTTGTTAAATTTAGTTAAGCGAGTCTTCAATAAAAATGAAATTTTAGCAATCCCTGCCAGGTACCAAACAAAAGCCAACACACAGCAAACAAACAAACAAACAAATACAACACTCTCCATTCATGTGAAAGATCAAACCCCACAAATCTTTAACGTTTGCCCTCTTGTTGGTTTTGTTGCCCCTGTTCCTCATCCCCCTCCGGTAGCGCCCCCAATTATAAACAACATGAATATCCCCCAGTGTGGGTGCATCTTCCTGCCCTGTGCAGCTGGCCGGTGTGAAGCTCTGCTCTCTTGCTGTCTATCCCCCTGTCACCCCAGCTGTGAGAGCGCGGAGTGGCTGGAAAAGTATGGTGGGCCGAGGCACTCAGGCATGACCCTGACCATGTCAGGCCGTGTGCGCCGGGGGCACAGAACCGAGCGCCTCCAGCGGCGTCTTCTGCCGAGCTCACGGACAGGGATTTAGTTGCCAGCAGAAAGCTTTTCACCTTCATTCATATACAGCCCTGAGAGATCCGCTCATTTCCCACACAGCTTTGCATCTCTAGCCTTTGGGATGTGAACAACAGAACTGTCACTCTGTTCTGAACCGAGTATCTATCTATCCATTTATTTATACATATTTTTTATGTTTAAATCAATAGTTTACCCGAAATGAAAAATTGTAATTTTTTACACTACATGTTCTAAAGCCATATAATATAATAGTTACGTGTGAGGAACAGCATGAATGTCTTTTTACAAATCGTCCTTTCCACTACACTCTAAAAACAAACGGTGCTATATAGCACCAAAAGTGGTTCTTTGTCTAAAGTCTATAGACTTTAATTGTAAAAAAAAAATAGGCCAAAATATATCAAAAATGGCCAGTGACATCTTTATTTGGAGCCAGGGTCTGCCGGTTAGGGCTATGCTATGAGATAAAGCTACGGCCAACCCTCAGAAAATTAATCATGTTTTTTTGTGGTAAAAGTGTAGTAACCATGTTTTTTTTTTTTGATGTATTGAATCTTGATTACTATTAGCAAAACTGTGGTTTTACTATAGTAACCATGGTTTAACTGGTTATTTTGTGATAACCATAGTTTTACTACAGTAACCATGTTTTTTGGTTTTAACTGTAGTAAAACCATGGTTATTTTTCATAAGGGAAAATCTCACCAAATCTTAGGTTTAGGTTTTGGGGTAAGATTAGGATTAAAACAGCACTCATTTGTTGAGATTTCACAAGATTTTGTCCGTAGCTGTATCCCATCTAGCCACAATTGAGTCTGCCCAGTAGTGATCATGAGGTAGAGCCACTGTATCAAGGCCCCACCTATTCATCACGCCCCTTTTTAATAGCATCTAACAACCAACTTAAACCAAACTTACTAGAAAAACTTAAAAGTGCATCAATGTGAAAAAAATAACAGCAACCATCAGTGGGAATAATTATTTGAAGTGTAACTTGATTTTTAATTTTGGCATATGTTTACATGGAGAGTTTTGGATTTATGACCTATACTGCATCCAGCCACCAGGGGGCGATCGAAATGTTTTGGCTTTACTTTTCAGGAGTTGTGTGGCACCCCTGGTCTACTCCAACTTAAAGCTGCAGTCTGTAACTTTTGCCTCTCTATCGCCATCTCTGTTTGAAACAAATATGATAGTTTGCTATACATATGTGTAACAACTTCCATTTGCCGAAATTGAACATTGATTGTTTATGTACTTGGTCAAATATTGATTATTTGTTTTTACTAAAACAAGTTCCAGACTATGGCTTTAATTTTTGTAGCATTATTGGTAGAGCTTTGTGTTTAAAGCTCTTGGGTGTTGGAGCCGATGGTGTAGTGGACGGTGCTCCGACACATGGTGCAGACGCACTTCTGGCGACCTGAGTTCGAATCCTGGCTCGAGGTCCTTTGCCAATCCCATACCCCTCTCTTCACCCTATACTTTCCTGTCATCTCCTTAATTACTTTCTATCCAATAAAGGCAAAATGGCCCAAAAAATAAAATAAAGCTCTTGGGTTTAATTCCCAGAAAAAACACATACTGATAAAATGTATAGCTTCTCTGAGTTTAAGGTGGATATTTCAGCTTGGGCTTCTCTCTGTGGGAATCTGGTGTGGAATTCAGCTGCCAAGAAGGCCAGCCTGGGGCAGGGGCTACTTGTTAAGCATTTTCATGGTGGATTTGAAATCAGATTATATATGTGTCCGCTCAATTGACTTAATGGATTTGAAGAGACTAGATCCTATTAATACCAGCACCGCCCCTGAGGCCACTCCACCACCAGTATCGCAATAATCTAGCATGCAAATGAAATCCTACCTCAATATGCTTGTCTATTTAATGTAGTCGGTTACTGTTACCCCTTTATTTGTTTAGCTCTAATATTCTTTCAAGTACGCAGAGCCAACCCGAGGAACAGCAGTAATTGCTCAGAAAGATGAAGTGTGTTTTGGGGCACAGAGTGCCTGAGGACAAACCCCGATGATCACGCAGGAGGTGCAAGTCATATTCTGTCATTTCTCTTTCTCAGATCCACTCTCATTTCCCTTCTATTCACTTCCATCTCTCAGTGGGGATTAGGAAGCGGCAGCCACTTAGGACTTTAATCCAAGCAAGTGCCACTGTTTGCTCTGTAACTGAGCTTATCCTGCTTTTCCTCCCTCTTCTCTCTCTCTCTCTCTCTTTCTCTCTTTGAGCTATTGAGAGCATCTACCGCCTTATTTTCTGCATCCTGTTACTGTACGCCTTGTTAAGAGCCAAAGGTACGCAGCTTCACGTACACTGCATACGTTAATCGGCTTTGGCCTTAATGATGACAGAGATTATACAGCGTATAGCGCTTTGACTTTCAGTTTCTGGGTGGTGTCCCAGACAGGGCTGACCCACCTGAATGAGGCTTGAGCCGCAGACACATTATACCGATCAGAAATTAAAGTTTAACTCGGCTGGAGGTGGAAAATCCCCGGGAACGGTAGAATAAGTGGCTGCACATTATCTCTCACTCTTAGTGAAATGCCTGGTTTACGTGCAATTTATTTGTTCCCTATGGCTGGAAAATGATTTCTCGTGTGGGAGCGTTATCTGCATCACAAAGTAAGAAGATGTTCTTCATAAAAGAGCTCTTAGCTGTTGAAGCAGGTGGCGGCATTTATTTATTCATTCTCGAAATCTCAAAACAGCAGTTACGGTGGTGAGTTAAATGAACGCGTTTCAGTTGTTGTTTTTAAATAAATGCGTAATTAACTTAGTATGTTACATGAGCGAGTTAGACTGCTTCTTTCATTTTGAATTAAAAAATGTTATTGGGCCGTGTTTGAGTCGATGTTCCCTCATAATTACTCGTCGGTAGAGGGGTGTCTGTTTAGCTATGACAAGTGTTTTGCCAATTAAGATACTACAGATGTAGATGAACAACAAAGAGCCTCAGATACATATCGGGTATTGACAGTTTGATGTAGGCTAATCACAGCCTGGGATTCAGTAAAAACAAAGAGCATGGAATATTTCCTGTTTCCCAGATATCAACATCCGGCCAAATAAAAATAAATAACCACCTTTCAAACAAAGGTATGCTCGAGAGTGCGTACCTCATTTCAAGCACAATTAACTTGAAATGGAGTGCTGCTGGATCAATAGTCCCCAGTTGATCCAAGGGGGCTGTCACTATGTGGAAATGGCACACATATGGTAATACCCCAGCTTAACAACAACTTAGAGGATTTACTGTTGCCGTTTTCAGACCAACATGAATAACAAACAGTCGTCCACCCCCTGGGAGCCATTTTGTTTTATCCCAGCTTCAATTAATCTTTCTGGGGGAGGATACCATTTAAGATAAATAATAGGGGGAGCTGAGGAGAATCTATTGAGGAGCTGAACAGTAAACTATGCTAATTATGAAAATGAAAACCTATATTTATTTAAATGATATGCGCTTCTTTTTAAGCTTCGCTGTGCGTACAAGTGAGGGAGAGATTTTTCATTGTTATGCAGCAAACAAATATTTGTAAGTCCAAAGCTCTCCTTGGCGTGGGGATTATATTTCAGGTCAAATTATAATATGTAAGCATTAAACTTGTGTCAGCTAGTCAATACGTTTACTAAGCAAGATAACAGTAACTTTAAAAAAACTTTTTAAAGGTCCCGTTTTTTTCTGTGTTTTTGAAGTTTTGATTGTGTTTACAGTGCGCAATATAACATGTGTTTATGTTTTACATGTAAAAAACCCTGGGGTTTTTCACTATTTACTTATCTGTATAGCGCTGTTTTCACTGTCCTCAAAACAGGCTGATGTCTTCCTTGTTCAACGAAGTCCATCCTTCAGAAATACGTTAGAGCCCTGCATTTCAGCCCGAGCCCGACGGGGCCCGACCTGTTTACGCCCTTCGGGTCGGGTTTCGGGCCAATTTTAACGTCACAGCAGATACGCGGGCCGGACCTCGGGCTTATTTAGGCTGCCGCTTCTCCATCTTTTTATAGTTTTCAATTTAATTAAAATAATCTTTTAACAGACATTTATGATTGCAAAACAAACATTGGAAGAGGTTTAACCTATCGCATGAGTCCGCTACGCACAGCCACACATTTACAATGCAGCTGTTTTAACAGCGTATTTAAACAGCAGGATCTTCAGCGCACCAGGAAAAATTATAAATGGAGTACTAGATTAAAACCTTGGATACTGTAAATAATCTATGCAGACAGCATCCAAGACATAATCTATTAAAGACTTCTCCCTGTATTAATTTCGTGTAAGAAGGCTGTGTCTTTATTTCTTGTTTGTGTATGGATCGACTTTTTTATTAGTTTAACTGTTGGATGGATACATGAATAGCCATGTTCTGTGGTAAATCCTTGCATTTAAAAAAAAATGTATATGCAAAGCGAAGTTGTAAGATAAGGTAGCATGCATGTTTATTCTGTTTCATGTTTATTTCGTTTCGTTTTGTATAGCCCTTTTTATTTTTTTATTTCTGCACCCGTTGCAACTGCGAGCAGCAGAGCAACCTGCCTTCGCTTTTTAAAAATAGTATGTGTTGATAATAAACGTTTAAACTAACATTGTGATATGCTGAAAATATTTATTTTATATAGTTGATATTATAGGCAAGTGAAGTGTTGATTTGTGAGGATCAATTCATCAAACATGTCGTCAACTTGCTGTCGGCCGCTAACCACTTGGTTATCATAAAAAACTTTAACAAACAAAAACTGCTCTAAAATGTTAATAAAAAAGAAATATAACTATTTTGCCATTTAAAACAAAACTGAACTGCTTTAATTGCTGCAAGAGTACAGCTGTACAAGCTGTGTAAGGAGTTATTTTTTGCTATTTCTTTGGATTTCTTTTGCAAAATCTATGCGGAATTTTGCAGAAAGATTTAAAATGTTTTAAAATGATCCGAGAGAATGTGCGCTGGGAATATTACAAAACAATAAAATATTTTATAACTACACTGTTAGATGTCACTGTAGATTTAGCAGTACATTACTGTAAAAATCCACAGTACTATACTGTATGTATACATTACAGTACAGTACTGCAGTTCATAATGCATTCTGGGTAAATTTGTTTGAGCGGGAAAATTTTACAGTATATTTTGGTCTTGATGTAACCTTGCTGTAGCCATTGCTGTAATGTGCCAGGTGTACTTGCAATAATCAGAGAAAGTGTGCCAACGTCAAATCACACAGAGGGAGAGAGAGCACAACTCCTGGCTGCAGCTGAAGGAGGATGATTGATTTCTGGCAGTTCGGTAAGTTAGAAATATTTCTGTTTCATGAAAACTTAATTTTTAGTTTAAGAATGTTGTCAATAGTTTGTCACAATATTGTTTTAAATGTGCAATGAGAGAAAAAAACGGTCGCCAACAAAGTTTCAATCTCCCTCAGAAAGTAAGCTAACGTTACACACAGATGTCTACCGCTGCTTTAACTCGCTTTACACCTTTTTTAATGAATATAGGGTTGTTTTAACTAAATTATGACGGTTTGGTGAGTTTATATTGTGTTGAAAGTGTGGTGACAATGAAACTATTTTTAACGAAATGGACAAAGACCACCCGCCAGCGCGGTCTTGCGGTCCCAGCATAACGGTCGTTTATCTCGGCGTTTCATCCGTTCAGTTAGCGTCAGAGAAAAGTATTAAGTTCGACTGTTTGGTAAGGCTGTGGTTGTAAACAGACAGGAATTGACACGCCGTACACAGCATACCGAACTCCTCCACAGAAGTGAAAACAAGAAACCTCATATTTAACTGGATACATGCATCGAACTCATCGCAGCTTTAACTTCGACCAAATATCATTCAGACCTGGGCTCATCTTAATATCAGATGAACGAAAGGGATTGCCACGCTTATTGTTGTTGTTATTTTATTATTATATATTATATTATATATTTTATTATTGTATATCAGCAAAAGCAGAGAATATCTTCTCTAAAGCGTTTTACACGTCCAGTAAGTTGTCCAATACATTTTTATGGCATATTGTTTCCACCACTTCAGATGCATTACACGCTGTATATAAGTTTCCAAAACACATCAAATCAATGCACGAAAAGAGAATGGGCTCCGCATTTACGTACCTTTGTCTTCTCGTCTCTGTCATCTGATCCTTCATCTCTGGATGTAAAATAATCCATAATAACATCGTGTAGGAAACTGGCATCACCAGGATTGCTCAGATTTAGGCGATCATGTTTATCTTTAAAGTGAGCAGCTAGCTACTAACTTGTTAAAAAACTTTGCGCGAAATAGCGTGTTACACCGCAGCCGGTCCGGGTAAAACATTAAAGGGACAATCTTTTTACCTTATCACTATAAATCGCTATTTTCTGCACTAAACGAGACATTTTCAGAGATTTTCTGTAGACCAGATGTTATAATTAAAAAAATACTTATTTAGATATTTAGATATAATATATAATATAACAACTAATATATATATATATATATATAATATTTATATATTTGTTTTACAACTGACTTAACACTTACAGTAATGTTTTATTTGTTAGCATAGCATGATATTAGATTTAAACACTTAATAAATTTTTAAATCAATCACTTTGTCTCTGCACAATGAACATTATCAAATATTATTAATGTTGTAAAATATATTGTTCATTGTTAGTTCATATTAGCTAAGGCATTACCAAATGTTAAGGAATAAACTCTTATAGTAAAGTGTTACTAAATTTTCTTTTACCATTTCCTTCACAATGTCTATTTATTTCTATGGCTAACAGATTTTGTAACATTTGTCTTTTTTACAGTCTTACCATTGCTTGTAAGCTGGATTGGGTAAGATGGATCATCTTTAAAGGCACCAGGCAAGTACATGATGTACAGTTACAAGTCATGTATTTTTTCGACTGCAATATTAAATGCTTTCACGTCACATGCAAAATTACACAGGAATGTGGCTGACTTTTTATTTGTAGTTTACCTGAGTGTCATTGCACTTTTCAGGAGTTAAGGCAGATGTGGAGGCACAACGTGTGATACCAGACACACACCAAGCACATTATGTTCGGTAAGTTTGCACTTTACCACTACAGTTTCTTTAAATACCCATGTATACACTCATTCACAATTCCCACACACAACACTGTAACACGACCATACACAACATGTACACAATTGTCTTAGTTTGCCATGTAGAAATATACAAACAGAAATATTCAGACTTTGGTTATAAGAAATTTAATTTAATAATTGTATTTATTTAGCAGAGGTGTCCCTGGACTTTATTGACAAAAGATTTTGTTTTCAGAATAAAAAGTTGTGTCCAAATCAGTAACAATTTTACTTTCTGTTCAGGACATTCAATCATGACAGGATCCAGGTGGATGCTGTCCATTGAGGAAAGAGTTTGTTCAGCGGTAAGTGAATCTTCTGTATTTTAGTGAAATTAGGTGTGGAACAGTAGAATAAGAGCAAAAGGTTTCAGAATAGGAGTAAATTCAAGGCTGAGTTTAATTTTTTAAGAATCTTTTTCTATCTTATATTTGTTGACTTAATGTTTATGATATTTCTAACAGGTTTCTGGATAGAATTAATTCCAAAGATGGGAAAAAGTGCACATCCAGACAAGGAGCAAGCAAAAAGACAAGGAACTTGGTGCAGAGAAAAGCTGTGGCCATTAACCCCCATGTGAACAGCTTCATGCAGTCCCTGATTGAGTTCGAATGGACGACTTCAAAGTAAAGGCCAGTGTGGTCTGTCTGCCACAGTTTAATGCATTTATTTTTAGTGTTAAATGAAATTCAAGTAGAATATTTAAAACTATGGGCCAGTGTTGTTTTTACCACAGTGAAATGTTACCTTTTAGTCGATGATGGACTTTAAACTGAAAACTTCAAACTATGGAACAGTGTTCTATTTGCCAGAGTTAAATATGTTACAGCAGGGGTCTCCAAACTTGTTTATACTTGTTGATTTTATTTTATGTTACTTGATTATATGTTTATTATTGTTTAAAATCTTGTTTTAAATATGTTTGTTTCAATTAAATGTTTTTTTAAATAAAATTTTGATACATACATTGCTTGGATTGCCTTTTAATTCATTATGTTTTAATTTAGCATTTTTACCATATTAATAACTATAGATTTAAACCTAAATCTCTAGCTATTTTATATAATATTATTGTATTAACTGTAATAAGTAATAAATAGTATTTATGGGTCAATATAGACATTACAGTAAATTACTGTAAAAATAGACTACTGTAATAAAATATTGTAAAATTACAGTACAGTACTGCTTTGTAACTATACAGTACTAGTTTGTGTACTGTAAAAGGGTATTACAGTACAGTACTGTAAAACCAAAATACAGTAACTTACTGGCAACCGTGCTGCCAGTACCGTACTGTAAAAATACAGGGAAATCGTTAACAGTGTATATATTACATTTTATTAAAGGATTATCCTGAATTAAACTGGACCAACATGAACCAACAGATAATGGATAATGTGCTGTCACGACCATAGTTTTATATAATATACATATTACTGTCTACAGTGTAAGAGTAAAAAGAAAAGGCTTCTCATAATGAATGTAGCGTATATAGCAAGATAATTTCATCAGTTTAACAACACAATGTATATATATATATCTTGTAAACGGATTTGAAATAATAAATAATTGTCGCGTCATGTAGCAAGAGAGACGATAGAGATCTCATTAACTTCTCCGCAGAAAGTTTTATTTCAAATTCAAGTTTTACATATTAAATAGGCTATTAAAAAGTTTGTGCTTCTCTCATAAAAACCTCACAGCAGACAGCACAGACTTCTACTCACAAACACACACGATGCAGTGACTATATCTGCGGACACAGATTCCTAATGGGGAGAATTAAAAAGTTCGGACTCGGGTCGGACTCGGTCTGAGAATTCTGATAAGCTGTCGGACAAGGGCCGGGCTAGGGCCTAAGCTTCTCGGGCCAGGGCCGGGTCAGGGCCTAGATTTTTGGCCCGTGCAGGGCTCTAAAATACGTATCGAGTTCTGATTGTTTAGTTGGTTTAGTGTGTTGTGATTCGATAGCAGCTTAGCTTGCCGTTAGCTTAGCTGGCGACTGACGTATTCCTGTGGGCGGAGTTTATTCAAATACTGTTCTACTGACATCATTAAAGCAGGAAGTAGAGGGCTGTAGTCCAAACCGGCCGTTTGATGTAGGCTTTGAAAGGCGAATTCTGTATAAAAAATATAAAATATAACACCTGGCAGTGAACATTGAGCTTTATTATTTTACTGGTATTATTTATGCTATTATAGCAACATTACTAGCTAGGGTTTAAAAAATGGGATCAGACAGAACGTGACGTTTAAAGTTTTCACCGTCTTTAAGACACCTTGATTATTTTTAAGGGCTTTTATAGATGTGTATGTAAAGGTAAGAAGTGGGCAGTGTCACCAAGTTCGCTCCTTTTTGGCATAAACTGCATGGCAGCCATTATATTTCACAGAGAATGCAACCCCAGAATTCACTCCTCCAAGCTCAATGAAAAACATCAAAGATGAGAACAAAAATTTTAAATATAGCACAAAATAGTAAAGTATTGTTAATTATAGTACTATGGCTAGATTCGCAACACACGTGCATGTGCATGTGCCGCTACCAGTTGTTGACTACTGAGTTTTCATTTCGGTTGCCTTAAAAGGCAGCTGATTTTGTAGCCAGGGCAGTCCACTCGGTACTGAAACAAAGGCACTGAGTAACATAGTTTGATTCGGCAGGTTCTGTGGTCTTAAAGCCAGCCTGAGCTGTGCTGATGAGTGCAAATGCAGACAGGCATATAAAGAGAGAATGTCACCCTAGATGAGGTCAATTGCAAATTGATTTCCTTCAAGAGCAGGATTGATGTATTCCATTTGATCATGAAACTTTGCCATTGCAATTTACTAACTGTTCAGGGGCTTGTATTAGAATTGACCATTGTGTGTCAAAGTACAAACCAGGTGTGGACTCGCACTGTGTATGATCGGTTATCAGCCAATGTGCCTAACTATGATATTACTTGGTTTAAGTAATTTATGTGGGTAATATCGGGATATTAAAGAAATAAAAAATTGACCGTATTTACTTAAACTCATTCCTGGTTTTATTGTGAATGAGTAATTATTCTGTTTACAACTATTTAATCTTTAATCAAAATATATTATGTCAGTATGTGCCTGAACAGTTAGCTTACTTTGTAGAACATTGAGTTATCAATGCAGAGGTCATTGGTTCGATCTCAAGAATCACACATACTCAAAATGCATACTTTAAATGTACTGTAGGTCACTTTGGATAAAAGTGTCTGCCGAATTAATAAATGCAAATGTAATTTAAATGCATTGTCTGGCATTTAAACCCATGATTTTGTCCATGTCATTGGCATGCTCTGCCAGTTAAGTTACCCACTTTCCAGATGTGCTGTTGTCACATACTATTGGTCATTCTAGCTAGTGCATGATGTTAAAGGATTACTCCACTTTCGTAAAAAATCCTTATAATTTACTTACCGTATTTTTTGGTAAGCCGCATTTTTTCATAACTTGGCTGGTGCTGCGTCTTATAGTCATGTGCGCCTTGTAAGTCAGTATGATTTAATTTTGACATTTATGAGGCAATAGACAACATTACTGTCTACAGCCGCGAGAGTCCACCGTATGCTGCTTCTGTAATTATGTAATTCAATGGATTCTGTAATGTGGAATGACGAGTATGCGAACTTCACGTTAGTTGGCTTGTTCGGTTAATTAAGCCGATTCAACCTTCCAGGTAAGTTCTGTATGCTATCGTTTAAATAACTGATAATATTACTTTAACGTACAGACATCTATTCAGCCTGCTGTTCTGACTGCTATTGTTTAGTTGAATAACTTTCCTTTCCAGATTAAATGTCTGTTCTTCGGCTTGGATTTTGTGAAATAATTTTCTAAATTAACGCAACGTATAGTCAGTGTACTGTGACTTATATATGTTATTTCGTCATAAGAACACATTTTTGAATGATGCGGCTTAAACTCCTGTGCGGTTTATAGTCCGGAAAGTACGGTACCCCATGTCATCCAAGATGTTTATTTCTTCAGTCTTTTAGGAAAACATTCCAGGATTTTTCTCCATATTTGGACTTTAGTGGACCTCAATGGTTTTTAAAATTGCAGTTTCAATGCAGCTTCAAAGAGCTCTAAATGATCCCAACCGAGGAATAAGGGTCTTAACTATAGAGAAACGATTGTCATTTTCGCCCTCCCAAACATTAAAAATATGTACTTTTAAACCACAACTCCTCGTCTTGCACTAGCCATGTGACGAAAGGTCACGCGTTACCAATGTGAAATTCACATTTGCAGTACCAATAAACTGACACACAGACATTAATTAGTATCGTTCCACGTACAACCATGTTGGAACGTTCTTCTTTCTCCACACTATTTAACACTGGAGCAGTAGTTTCGCATGCGTCACGCTGTCGCATCACAAGGATAGTGCAAGATGAGTTGTTGTGGTTAAAAATTACTTATTTTTTATTTTTTTTGCGAAAATTTGAATTTTTTGCTGGTTAAGAAGACCCTTATGCATCTGTTGAGATTGTTTAGAGCCCTTTGAAGCTGCAATTTTAAACTGCATTGAAACTGTAAACGTTGAGGTCCACTAAAGTCTAGAGACAAATCCTGGAATGTTTTCTTCTCAAAGTAATTTCTTCTCGACTGAACAAAAAAGACATTAACATCTTGGATGATATGGGGGTGAGTAAATTATCTGAAATGACCAAATATCCAGATCTAACTGCCACATGTCTATTTAGACATTGTATTAGCAAACTGCATTCTGTTCGACTCTTAACACTCTTTTTATTATCCAAATAAATTCTTAAATATAAACGTAAGTTTCACCCTACGTTTTTTTTCTCACTGAATGTTGTGTATCAGAAATACAGCACAATACAGAATTAAAATAGTTTATGTCCCGCAATTCCCATTGGCTTGTGATGAAACTGCAGATTTTCTGGATTGCGCATCGCTTTCTCTGATCTCTTCCTACCTCGACTGATGCTGCCTGTGCTGGGCGCGGGAAGGGAAATACACTACACAGAGGCAATTCCCTGTCCTCCTTCCCTGGGAGTATGTTAAACCAAATCTAAATTGCTACTATGATTTCCTCAGTAGCCCCTGATGGAAAGCGAGTGATGTTGGTAAAGAAATGAATAAATGAGACGCAGTTCAGCTCTGGGGCCAGGTCTCCGAGACTTTGCCTTTCTCATGTAAATCAGAAGATCGGGAGTGGGTTAGGAGGACAATTCCCAAGCCGCCGCTTGGGTGAAATGCAACTTTCCTGTGCTTTGAGAACCCACAATGAGGAATCAGTTTGGAGGAATCAGTTTTAATTTAAAAAGAGTCAGCGACTCAAGGGGGTTGGACTCAGCAGTCATGGTTTGTGTGTGTGTTCAAGACAACTAGGGCACTAGTGGCTCCTAGTCCTTCCCACAATGCACCACCTTCAGTTCATGCATTGTGTACTTGTGTGCATGGGCCGATACGTCTCTGAGGTTTTTAAGGGGTGGGAGTTTATCAGGGTGAAGAAGTGCGTCGGTTTTGGTTATTATGTTTTAAAAATCATCCTCTATCCCTATGAGGCAAAAAAATAAAAAAGATTGCTCCACTAGAGGCAGTACCTTGAAATTGGCAGCTGTTATCTCGCTTCAATGTGCGGCACCATCTGCTACTGATGCCAGACAACAAAAAGGGTTAATATTCTATGATGTTTTCTGTTGGCACTGCCTTCACAACCAGTCAAAGTGTGTTTGTTCTGTGCCAGCAGATTGTATCGTCCAACAGAATATAATCTTCTATTATCTGGGTAACAAAGTCAAGGATGTGGTTCACTTAAAGGGTAAAAAATGTTTGGGACTGTGCCAGAAACGATTGATTTGAAGAAGCTGAAGAACCATACAAGATATTTAGATGATGTCATACATTATATTATTGTGTCTTTGCTTTGAGACTTTCTAATCCATGTTTAATACAGTAAGTTATCAGTGGATGGCTGACATTGTTCAGAGGCCACAGATGTATTAAACCAATGGGACATAAGCTTTCTTTTGATAGATTTCAGAGAGGATGCAGCCTGCTGACATTAATAGGCTTCCTGTGGCTAAATAAGCAGTGGTGAAATAACACTAAATGTCCCCAGATTGTTTGACAGACAGGGCCGGAGACTCGGAACAGCAGGTAGTTATTATGCAACCTTCCAGAGAGGGACATATTGCAGTCCTCGAGTCCCACATAAAACCCATTACAATACAAAAAAAAATCACTTATAGAGAACAGCAGCCAGTCAGAATAATTTAATTTTGTAATCTTTCATAAGCCATTATTTGGGAGACAATGTAACCAGTACCATGAAAAACTTGAAGATTGAGTAAGTTCAAAAAGTTCAAAAACTTTTCAGCAGATAATGACACATATGGACACTCATTTGCCTAAAGGTTTAATGTTGACAAAAAGCTAACAAATATGTCCATAAATATGTGGTTTAGCTGGCAGACAGGCTTTTTTTACAGAGTCGCTCATTTAGCATTCTGGGGGACCGATCACAAAATGGTCCAACATAGAAAGCAGGCAGCGGGGGGTAAATTGGAGCTCAGAGATGAATTATCATATAATCAAAATTCCAGACTGCGCCAAAAACAAAATACACAACATTGAGCAAATCACATCGCTGTTTCACTGCTTTTTGTTTCTCACTTTTAGATTATACGTTTTTTCCTCCTGTTTGTTGTATTTATTTACATAGAAAATTTGAGTGATTTACACTCAGAATTGCTATTGATAATGAAGCCTGCAGTGTCTCAGTTTTAAAAGTACAGAGTAACATTGCAGTATTAAGGAGATTTTGAGACTATGCTTTATTGTTCAGTAATCAAGTTACAGTTATTCTTCTAATGATGCAGTTATGTTACATATGACGTTGAAACCACTCAAATTTAGTTTGGAATAATTGACGAAGGGCCGTTAAATAATCTTGGTCCGTTTGCTGTTGACAAAGGGCCGTTTAATTATTTGAAAATAATGCACATAGGAGGAAGTAATGCAGCATGAAGCAAAGCATCCAAATCGAGATTTACAGAAAAGAAGAATGGGAATCTAAAATTAATTCAAGGGATGCGCAAAAAAAATAATTTGTGAAAAAGACAAAAAAATAGTGATGTTACTCATCACTCAGAAAAAAATAATAATAAATGCTGGGCTGTTTTACCCATGATTGGGCCGAACTAAATACAAGAAGTTCCCCACATGTTTGAGCCATTGGACTTTCTTCTTGACGTGAGCCGGGTGTTATATTGTGTGTAAACAACAAACAGGGCAATCTTGGTCCATTGCAGAGATTCGCTGTTGACCAAGGGCCGTTGAATTATTTTAAAATAATGCACGTAGGAGGAGGTAATGCAGCATGAAGCAAAGCATCCAAATTGAGATTTACAGAAAAGAAGAATGGGAATCTGAAATGAATTCAAGGAATTCACAAAGAAATAATTTGCGAAAAATACAAAAAAAATCTGTTATTCAAAAAAAAAAAAATGCTGGTCTGTTTTAACTGGGTGTGCCTTATAAGTCTTAAAAAATGAAGCCGCTGGCTCTCTGATCGCCCCCTGGTGGCTAGCTGCAGTACAAGTCATAAACCCCGCCCTCTCCATTCAAACGAATGGGACTCTGCTCTAAATAAAAAAATATTTAATTCAAATCAATTTTATTTATATAGTGCTTTTCACAATTGGTAATTGTTTCAAAGCAGCTTTACATTAAAAGAAGCAGTGGAAACACAGAAAAATCGACACAAAATATAAATAGCAAAATACAGCGGCTATGAATAAACCTTATAAGCGAGCGTATTAATAATGTCTCCTATACAAGAGGGTGCTAAGTTAAGCCAATGGCGGCCGACTCCCCGGGGGTTGAAAAAACACCCTAGGAGAAAAACCTGAGGGAGGAACAAAAAGTCCTAGGAGGAAAAAAACCCTTTGGACCCTTAGATCTTATATCTATATGTGATGTAAACGGTATATAAATAAGGAGGTTTAATGGGTTCCATCGGAGGTCGTTGGTCAGGCATCAGCTTGGCATCACGTTGAAGGGCGGCCAGTAGATCAGTGGTGTGTTGACCTCCACGGCAGCCAGAACTGGGTCTCAATGTCCTTGGGTTCGAGGACGAGACGGGGAGAGAGAAACAAAACTTTATTAGCATAGGAGCCGTTCGCATGTAAAGCAAGTGTCACACAGTATTGTGTTTTAATATATGCTCGGTTCCAGACAGGCTAGCTATTGCGGCATTAGTATATTACCCAGACGAGTTATGTGAATGATTTGTTCCCTACAAGCCATCTATTGTGAGATAAGTATAATTTACTAGACAAATTATGTGAATGCTTTGTTAAAGAAAAAAGTCTTAAGTTTAGATTTAAAGTGATCCACTGTGTCTGATTCACGGACATCAGTTGGCAAATCATTCCAGAGCTTAGGGGCTAAGTAGGAAAAAGATCTACAACCTTTAGACACTTTTGATATTCTAGGGATAGTTAAGGGACCAGAATTTTGCGACCGCAAATTTTACACTTCCAATGAAAGTTTCCGAAAGATGGTTTTGGTCCTTTCAAGTAGTTGTTATCACACTGATATATGTTCAAGTGTTCATTCTTGTGATAAGTTGCATTTTAGCTAGTAATTTGATGCTATAGAAACGGGGCGTGTCGTTATGATTGGCATGGTTGAATTGGTCGCGCAAGCGTTTGGGCGGAAGTTTAATAACGCGGCTCCGCCTCTGGCTCCAAGGACGATTCCTGCTATGCATGCCTTGGCTCCAAACTAACACTTTTACGTAACATGGCGGCGATCGTGGTCGGACATTTTTGGCTTTAATTCAAATACAATCGTCCATTTTTTTTTTTACCCATGATTGAACTTACACATCCACTATTTTACGTTAATTTTAACCCACTGGTCAGATTTGTCCATATTTGACCCAACCATGCTGTACATTAAAACAACCCAGCACTTTTTTGTATATCATTACTTGTAACATGCTAATATCCTACTAATATATTTGAATGACTTGTCCCAGTACATCCTGAGTGAATTAAAAGGATGACTTGGTGTCCATCTAATTAATTGAGTAATCCCGCTAATTAATTAAAAGAATGTAATTAAAAATTCACAGTTAATTACTTTCTCGGAGTAACTTCAGGTCAGCTGTATTTGCGAATGAGAAGTTGGGTAGGTGGGGAACAGGTATAGAAGTAAGTAGTTGTGATCCTGTGATGCTACAGGACTCTGTTATAGCTACTCTGCATCAAGTGCAAAATGTTCATTAAGTGGCAGGTGCTTGCTTCTTCATGGCTGCAATATCTGTTCTGGTGATAAAGAAAACAGCAGGGCTCAGGCCACATGGTGAGATGAGACTTGTGCAATGGTCAATAATCTATTACCGCACACTGGCCTCAACAGAGTGACAAATGCCCATCACTGAAATAGAACTGCAGAGGTCAATGTTGGTCTGGTGACCTCAGCCCCTACAACAAAGACTGGAGCGGTTTTACACTTGCAGTCACAGTCTCCGGGGGCAAATACAACCACAGACACAAACAAAAGAGCTTGATGTTTGCAGTTTGACTTTTCGTGGAAAACTCAGTACATCTTAACTCATAAAACACTGTGGTATACATCTAGTGCGCATATGCGGTGCATTGTAATTTAGTACATTGTGTAAGTTAGTAATGCGTTTGTGGTTAGGTTCTGTTCAGATTTATTTTACTGTTTTTAAAGTGATCATCTAAATAATTGTGCATAATACTTATATACTGTACCATGATAGAATGTGATACATAATTATGTTATCTTTTTTTAATGTTTCCATTTACGCATTTGGCAGATGTTTTTATCCAAAGCGACGTACAAGTATATTTTTTCCAGCATATGTGTTCCCTGGGATGGACCCACAACCTTCGCACTGCTGTACCACTGAAACACTATATTTAAAACATATAACTCTAACTCTATAAACAAGTGAGTAAGCTTCAAAACTTTACTGTTGAAGTAATATAAAACATCACTTATAAATATAAGCCATGTAAAAAGGATGTGTGCTATTTTGCAGTTGTTAAAGCATGCTTTTAACAGGGAAGAGTTGACTGCAGTTGATTCGTGCTGAAGGGAAATCTTTAGAGCTGAGTAACGGATAGAAAATCAGTCCAATGCTCTTATACTAGTCAATGTATGCCACTAATTCAGATTCACAGTCACCCAAGCGTCACCCATTGCCTTATCTTACCTCTAAAACACACTTGCCCTCCAGCGCTGTTCAATAAACACTGCTTAGCTCTTCGAAATATTTACCAGACAGCATTTGTTGCTTGTCCAACAAATCAGCATTGTGGTCAGGTGGTAGTATCCAATATCCATTATGATTGTTCATATGCAAATATTTGTAACGTTTTGCTTTTTGTCTTGTTAAAACTGTTGTGGTGAAATCTACACAGCAATAATGGAATAAAAAAGCAATAGTATATTTCTGGGTGCGTGCAGCTCGGAGTGATCGAGACTCTCAAAGTATTTCAAGCTAATTTTTAACTGATTTGTTTTATTGGGTCTACCTAACATTTTAGTGTTGGGGTAACAAGCATTAATACGTACAACACCATGACATCATCAAATAAACAATTTGTCTGAATAAATTCATGTACTTATACTGTTAAAAAATTACACTTATAGAAATGTCACAATATGTACCCTAGCTGTAACTGGGGTGGAAACCTTTCAAAAAGCACAACTTTGCAACTAAAGAGTGCTTATTAGTACATCAAATGTACATATTATCTCAAAGGAACCAAATCTGTACCTAAAGCCTGAAGTATAGTTCAGTTTTTACGTATACGCGAGGGTTCATATACGCACATTTTGAATAATACTGTATGCTCACCGCCGGATTGTTGTAACCGCATGTACTTTGTATGTGTAGGTCGTGCATGCGCATACAGAAGTAGTATGTAGGCTAGGAGAGGTATAACATTTTGTTGCAATGCGCATTAGGGTGGTTCTTATTTTTCAACTTTTAGAAGTTCATGCTCACCCCACCAATATGTTTGAATAAATAAATAAATTGGGCAAAAATTTGTCAATATTAATTAATATTTAAAGGTTGTTCAAGACCTTTGAAGTTAACACATTTGTGTATTATGTGATACTTTGTGCTAGCATGTATAATTGTTAAATAATATATACTTATGGCAGCAATGGACTTATTTGACCATGCTCCATGCAATTAAAACTCCTGTTTTAGTGATATGTCTTTCAAAGCAAGAACGCTTCAATGCGAAAGAAGCACAGTAGAATATACCCTAAGACAATGACTGAAGCAACACAAAGCAAGTCCGCTATATGGTTACTTGGATCGGAACAGACTAACTGGAACAAAGTTACCCTCCAAGAAGCAAGTTTTATGTGTGTTGTATGTTTTTAAATGGTATAGTTTTTGCAAAAATATGTGATTTCGGAAATATTCAAAGGCTTTGAGCAACCTCTAGATATTGTTGGAACAATTAAAAATTTTGCACAGTGTGTTTTTATTGATATCCTAACACATTTAGGGGGTGAGAGTAGAACATAAAAAAATTTACCCATTATAAGGATCACCCTTATGCGGATGCATCGAACATCTGTGCACACGTTTGAATCAAATAAACTATATACATTTGCAAGGCAGTGCGTTAAAAAATAAACTATTCCAGGGTTAATAGTGTATAAGGACCTTTTTTAAAAGTCCCAGTGACGTTGGCCACAGTAGCCCTGTGGTTGGTGCACTGACACACAGCACCAGTTTGCTCACGGTGACCCGAGTTCGATTCCCGTCTCTGAGGTCCTTTGCCGATCCTGCTCCCCTATCTCCACCCAACACTTTCCTGTCTATGCTCCACTATACTGTCTAAATAAAAAGGCCAAAAAGCCCCAAAAACATAAAAAAAAGATGGGGAACAATTTTGACTTTTTTTTTTGTTTATTTAAAAGTCAACGGGAAATATATTCACATACACATTTACAATTATACTTACTTTTTCATATACTTTTTACCTTTAAAGTTAAATACTTTGTTCTGGTTATTATACATGTTTGTTGTGTTGCCAAATAATTTCACATTCTTAATAATAAATATAAACATTCATGAACTTTTATGAAATGATTGTATAAAGCACTCTAGAAACAGGATCTGTTTTGTTAACAGGCGTGTAGTTAAATAAATTTTTTCATCAATATTAATCAGCTTGTTTTCTTGTCTCACACTATGGCTGACAGAATAAGGTCTTGTATTCTAAGGTCGAGTTGATAGAGAAGAATTAATCCAGCGGTCATGTTTAGATTTATTTATTGCGCTAAAGAAAGCACCTTGAGCCTGGACTTTGTTGCTTTGATGTGTTGGGTCTCTCTGCATATTGGCATTGTGGCTTCCATGTAATAATGATAAGAATGGACGTGAGCCATTTAAGTAGCAAATCAATAGCAAATTAAATTTTTCGGCTCTGAGGCGCACTTTCACAATCACGTGTAATTAGCCCTGACAGTCCATCCCAGGCTGAATTAGATTGCTGCCTCTTGTCACGTAACCTGTTTTTTAAAGTCTACTTTGGATTAGGGCATGCCGATGCTTTATGGTGCATTTCAATGTGTCGCGACAAAGCGGTGGTTGTGGTCGCTCTGTTTTTCATACCTTCAAGGCTAGAACATCTGTTCTAATATTAGACATCAACCAAGATAACATTTACATCAACTGATAGTGTGGACTTTTAATTAACGGAAAATGGCACGAAATTTGGTCCCAAGGCCACTAATCCAGTTAGTTTTACATATGGGTTCAACGTAAATGAAATGTCTTTGTGAGATGCAGCAGCTTTTTGGCACGTCAAGCCATGTCCTTCTCTATGCGTCTTTGTGGTTTGATGAACTGAAGTGTCAGATTGTTCTCACTGTTCTATCAGATGACCCAGAATAATCACGCTAGCTATATTCTCAAGGAGATCACGTTGGAAGGGCAGATCTTGAAGACTCTACCTGAAGTAGGTTAATCAGAGAACACATGGCTCTTGCCTGGCGGTATTGGGGGAAAATGGGCTAGAACCTGATTTAGATAAAGCATGATGACCCACAGGCACTCCTATATAATGAATAGTGTGACGACAGCGTCCTCCAAAATGCACTGCTTGCTGCAGACCATTCTTCATTCCAGTTCTCCATATGAATAAACAGCCTTGTTTAATTTATCTTTCCTTCATCTGTTTGTAGGGCATATGGCTTCAGACTCTACAAGCATCCACCAAGCTTTGTCTTTGAACTGCTCATTAATTAAGTTGTTTTAGTAATTTTAAGCTGTTTTTAATTATATGAATTTAAATAGAGGAGACCAGGGAGTGTTGTAACATGGGTCAGGTTGTAACGATTGTTTTATTGAATTATCCAATTTGTTTGAAATTATATTATAAATTTGATTAAGAGGGAGATGAATATCGTACATGACCACCATTCTAAGGTGAAATTTGTTCTATATTTTTGTGTACAAAATAGTCTGATGGCTGATGTTATCTGCTCTGGTTTAAAGTATCATGGGTTGTAACCAGCTTGATCTTGTTGGAATTCATACATATTTTACGAGTTGCCTAATACTTATGAATTTGTATGAAGTAAATTGTACAAAAACGTACACTCTAAAAAATTAGTGCTAAATAGCACTAAAAGATCGTAATCATAGGGGAACCATTTTTAGTGCCATCACTCTAAAAAAACAAACGGTGCTATATAGCACCAAAACTGTTGCTTTGGATCGTAACCATAAAAGAACCATTTTTAGTGCCATATAGCACCGGTGAAGCACCTGTGTAGCACCTGTGTAGAACCATATAGGGGCCATATAGCACCACTATAGCACCACATATGGTTCTACAAAGCACTATATGGTTCTACACAGGTGCTTCACTGGTGCTTCACCGGTGCTATATGGCACTAAAAACGGTTCTTCTATGGTTACGATCCAAAGCAACAGTTTTGGTGCTATATAGCACCGTTTGTTTTTTTAGAGTGTATACCGCACCTAAGAAGAACCATCTGTGGCTGATATAGCACCACTATAGCACCAGATATGGTTCTATATAGCACAATATGGTGCTACACAGGCCCTACATCAGTGCTATATGTCACTTAAAATGGTTCCCCTATGATTACAAGCCAGTGAACCACTTTTAGGGCTGTAGAAGGCTATCTGTGCCACTACGTGTGGGTTGCTGCCCAGTTTAATGTTTTTTTTTTTTTTTAATGTAATATAGCCATGTAAAGGCTTTTTATAACACTTTTTTGAATACGAAGAGTGCCTTGGATCCCCTTTTTTGACATTTTGTATACCCTATGCAAAATGCACCTTCAAATTATTTCTAAAATTTCTTCTGCTATTTCTGAGCACTTTGGACTTTTCCTTATTTCATGAACCACGTTTAGTGCTATTTAGCACCGTTTGTTTTTAGACTGTACGTTTATTTGGGAAAAACAATAATGAAACTCCACCCCTATCCCCGCCCCTAACTGCAGCAACATGGGGCAAAAGCTAATCGTACAAAAACATACGAATGTGGTCGTACAAACTAATACGAATTAGTCACCTCGTACAATGCATACAAATTGCCATCACATCCTGTTGGTTGTAACATGAATTGACGATTTTATATAAATTCGTAAGATTTGTGAGTTTTGTAAATTGTACAAAAACATTGATGGTTGTAAAAAAAACGTACAAATGAGAATGTACAATTCTTACGAATTAGCTACCTTATAAAATTGTTATGAATTGCCATGTTGTGTCGAAACATTACAACAATTTACCCAGTTTATGGTTACCATATTTTTCGGTCTATAAGCCGTGAGCATTTTTTTTTTCATAACTTGGCTGGTGCTGCATCTTATAGTCAGGTGCGCCTTGTAAGTCAGTATGAATTAATTTTGACATTTATAAAGCAAGAGACAACATTACCGTCTACAGCCGTGAGAGTCCACTATATGCTACTCCTGTATTTAATGTAATTCAATGGATTCAGTAATGTGGAATGAGGAGTATGCGAACTTCACGCTAGTTGGCTTGTTCGGTTAGCCTATTCAACCTTCCAGGTAATGCAATGGTTTAGCGTTTAAATAACTGCTAATTTTTGGGCCTTTTTGGGCTTACTTTACTTAGACGTTGCTTTAGTAATACGTGCACTTATAATATTGAGTCATAGCCGCAGCAAATTTATTTTGTATTTTGTTGTGCTATCTGTCGTTTTTCTGTGCTTTTCACTGCTTCTATTTATGTAAAGCTGCTTTGAAACAATTGACTTTTGTGAAAAGCGCTATATAAATAAAATTGAATTGAATTGAATTGAATAATATTACTTTAACGAACAGACATCTATTCAGCCTGCTGTTCTGTCTGCTATTGATTATTTGAAAAACTTGCCTTTCCAGATTAAATGTCTGTTCTTCGTCTTGGATTTTGTAAAATAATTTTCTAAATAAACACAACGTATAGTCCACTGTGACTTATATATGTTATTTCGTCTTAATGATGCATTTTTTAATGATGTGGCTTATACTCCGGTGCGGCTTATAGTCCGGAAAGTATGGTAAGTCCCCTTGGAAGCTATTTAAACTACGTATAACATTCTTAAAGATACATATTTAACCAAAATGTACAAAAACGACCAAAATCATTATAGTTTTTTTATTATTTCATACATTCTTATTTTGCCATATTGATTGTTACTCTGTCCATGTTTTCCACAATATTTGTACATTTTGATTGAACCAACATTAACTGCACCTGACTGACACCTCAAAGTCCGTCAATAGGCTCGAAATCTGCAGACAAACCCCCTTTTAATAGACTTACACCTCATTTGGCCTCTAAAGCCCATTGAAGGGTCCCAGAGGATGGGTGAAGGCAGGTCCCCTCAGAGACCACAGGCCGTCTCTCACTGCACTGAAAGGGGGAGAGTGCTGATTAGAGCATTGCATCCCAACCAGAGGAGACTACAGCAGGACAATACACCATTTTCCCTTTCAAAACAACAGGCCAGCCCGTCTGACCTCTGTCACCGCCAATGTGTGTCACAGGGAAGATGACACATGCGCACACGCACACACACATTGACAAACAACAAAGCAGAGAAAGACCCTTGCTTGATAGTTTTTGTATTATGTAAATGCTTGTTCACTGAGTGTACTCTGTAAACGTTACTTTGTATTCACCACTTGATACGCGGTGTTGGGTGCCCTCAGCCATAGGGTTCAAACAAACACACACCTCAAGCTTTTTGAGACTGTCATAATATTTTACCTTTTTCAATACTTTACTTTAGATATTTTAAAGAAATAGACTGGGAAAAAATTATTATCCTTGTTGATCCTGTATTTGATTAATTGCATGAACAGTTTCTCAATATTGTTTATAATGCATTGAGGTCTTAATTGGATTTCATGACCATTTCTATTTATAATTAATATGTTGTATTATATTAAGTAAATAATATTGACACTGTATTTGACTCTAGATAATGTTTACACTGGCTGAAGCCTTTTATATGTATGTGTGCAGTCTGGTTGAAAATATTAAATTAACACGAATATGCCTATTATCATCAAATGGCAAAATTATTCACTATGCACATGGTGACCCAAAGTTTACATATTGAGATCTGTGATCTATTTTACTGAAGTACATTGGCTTAACCAGTGGTGTACATTTGGAGTGGGACTACCTGTTTGTCCAAGCAATGGGTCATAGGGCATGTTCGAACCCAACCCACTAGGTTATTTTAACCCATTTTTGGGCCAAATATGTTCATTTTCTGGGTTAATTTAACCCAACGGCTGGGTTCTTCCGTTTTTGACCCAGTGCTGGATGTGTGCATGCAGGTGTGCATTGAATTCACTATCTGTGTCGTGTGCAGTACATCACAGAGCTGACTGGAGATAGGAAACACATGCAGCTCTAGTGATGCAGAAGAGACTTTTGGGGCTGTGAGTCTTCGGGTATCTAGGAGTGACGTCCTGCATTCAGCCCCAGGCAAAATATCTGATAGAAGCATGAGCTTTTATATCTACCTAACAGAATACCAATGCACGCTCTGTGTGGGCTTCAGCGACATGCGGAGATTCGGCACGTGAGGTAAACACAGGAATGTACGATGAATGATCTTGTTTCTTAATCTTTAAAATTGAGAACACATACCATTGTGGTAAGATCCCAAACAAGTAGGAGCAGAAAGAACCGTGTGTACATCAGCTTCAGCTGATGGCAGAGCCCACTGCCTCACTAACCCTGCTGATGTGCCGCAATATGGCAAGTTTCCACGAGTCAGGCTTGGGTGAAGTGGTCATTAGAAACAAACATTGTCATTTGGAATGGATCGTTACTCATCTGAGTATTGTTCTCGCGTATTAATATGGAGATGACCTTCTCAGGAGGGGGCTGGTTTTGCTTAGCCGCAAATTATGATGAATACCAATTGCTATTTATGATATGCCGCAAAATACTTATGCATCATAGTGTCATATTCAAATTGGTGCCCATAACCTTGCAATCCCTAAAAAGTCATATGTTATGAATTTGTGTTGGTGGCACTGTTTACGCTGCATTAATCATGCAAACATGCATTTGGAAAACAAATGGCTTGTGTGTTTTTTGGAAATGATTCAAAAAGGTCTGGCGCTGGTTTTGCTGGCTCAATACATGGAAAGAATAAAGAAGATGTGGCCGTGGAACGGCTCTTGCTATACTACTAAAACGCTTGCTTTCTTTATTATTTTTCATTCTGGAAACCGATTTCCTTTAAAGAACAATTTTGTATTGCGAGGGAGCGTGACACAAACACGTGTAAGACATGCTCAGAGAAAAGACCCATCAGCTATGTGTAAATATAAGCGATCACTTGCCATCAGCGCCTCGGATTCAGGGAAGGACGTACTGTAGGGTTTCCCCGCACACAAGAGTGTCCCTAATCACCCCAAAAAGATTTTTCGGGGTCGTCTGTATTTATGACCGTGATCTGCCGCCTTGAATGAGGATTATTATCGCTGACATTATGCATGCTGTCGATTATGGGACGGCTTGACCTCAGTTACCTAGTTACCCATATTGGATGCAGGTCAGTAATTGAATACCGGCAGCAGACGTGCTGATATTTCTTAGCGCGCTCAGCTGCTGAAGGAGCAGCGCTGTCATTGCCGTCCAATGAATAGCTTACGGCACACGTCCGAATGAAGGTTATTCTTGGCCGAGACAAATAAAAGGGATGTTGGTGATTTCATGAATCGTAATGAACGTGATGTGCACATTTTTGAGAGCTTAACCAAGCACAGCCTTTTCTGTCTCATTCTGAAAGGTGACATCCAATGTTCTGATAAGACACCTAATGTACACGAAGAGCCCTTGCGTAGCTCATTTATTCATTGGCTGTTTCAAAAGCATCCTTTGTCTACGCACAGGGCTTATTGTCTCCATATTAAGTGGGGTTCTGTGAAGATTTCAACAGCATCTTGACTCCCCTAAGTTGAAGTGGGGCCGAGGTTAAGTGGTCTCCGTGCTCACAGCACCCATCTCCACTCCAGCGTGACAGCTGGGGACTGGGCCGTTGCTATGGTTATGGCTCCTTCTGTTGCATTGCTTTGCCCCAGACTGCTCATTTGAGACTGGAGCAGTCCACCACCCAGTCGAAACGACGATCTGGAGATCAGTAAACTTCCAGACGGGCTCACTCGCTTTCTCTCTCCCTCGCTCTCGGTTTGCTTATGGCGTTTGGTTGTAACTGTACTCGTTTTGTTTTCACGCGTTTGCAACTTTTAATTGCGCACAAATTAAACTGATCGCATAAAAATGGAAAGTCATTTTTGGAACACTAAAAGTAAATTCCAGTCACACGAGACAACCTTCCTCCAGTTTATATTGCTCTCTCTTACAGAGCACAGGATTGCAGATGGAAGCTTTCCAATTGATAGTGGGACCACTGATCAGGAAAATTATTTCAAATAGTTTTCACCAGTACCCTCCCCACAGCTTTGGCCTTTGTAACTGCGCATGAATAGTGAGCGTGTTTATTGATGTTCTGTGCAGAGATTTTATTGAAATGGTTGTAAATGTAGGCATATTTATTGCGGTGAAATCTTTAGGTTTTGATTTTTCAGGTTTATTTTTTGTGTGAAATATATTGGACTTGAAATATGATTTGTTTTTTATTAATAGAACTGTAGTGCAATATATTGTTTTGGCATTTTTGAAAAATGGGACCTTTTGTCTTTCAGCTGTACCTGCTATTCGTTTTAAAATGAGCAACATTTAAATTTGTGACATTTTTTAGAGTTAATCATTCGAATGCGTAACATTTTGTTTTATTTTTTTCTCATTTTATCTAAACTGTCACTCACTGCCTCTAAAACCACCTGCTGGAAGTCATTTCTTTATGTCGATTTAAATATGGACTGTAGATTAAACTTAACACGGCAACATCAGCAAACTAGCTACTACTATTTTGTCAAGACTGTCAACATATACGATTTTCTGTCAGACATTTCAAATCATAAGAAACCATCCTTGAAGTAATTTTTGGTCTGTCACTATTTATGAATATTTGTTTTGACATATTGCTTTTGAATCTGACAGTATTACTTCATATTGATTGACAGGCAAAAACATACACTGTGAGAAAATAAAGCAGGAGTTGAATGTTGCTGCGTATGAATGTAGTGTAGTTAACAGTCAGTAACAAAACAATTTATCTATTTATTTTTCGAACTTGGTTGGTAAGCACAAATTCACAAATGTCTGAAAGAACTTTTAAAGCTTGAAGAATCGTTCTGTTCCAAAATGGGTTCTTTTTAAATTAAAATGTTTTTTTAGATTATAAAAAGACCCTCTTTTAAGAAAAAATGGTTCTTCTATGGCATCGATGTGAAAAATCTTTATTTTTAAGATTGTAATGCACTCCACATTTTGTGTAGTTGAAACGTCTTTTTGTGCTGATCCCAGTTCTGTACTATGTGTACGAATGAGCGTGTAGAGATGAACTCATTCTGGCTGTTTGTTTCCAAAAGCGCTGTTTGTCTGCTAATGGGGGACAGGCACATATGGATTAATTTTTGTCACTGCTGTCACTTTTAGCTCTAAATTAGTCCATCTACCCTCTCTTTGTTAGCAACCCTGAGAGAGACTGCAGTCCTTATCTCAGAATCTTCTCAAATCACAGAGCAACAAAGGCAGACAAACAAAAACATTTCCTCTAGTGAGAAGACTCGTCTCTTGCAGGGCGAACATTAACAGCTTTGTATGCAGCTGTGCTTGTAATTGTTGTTTTTCTTCCGAGAGTCGTAAAAATGAACTTCAAAGCCTCGGTTTAGTGCCTTAAACTAAAGGAGAACCATTTCAATCCCGAAGCGTTCGACATTCTCGATTTCAATCAGTTCTTACAATTGGGGGTCTGACTGGATACTTTGAAACTGGAAAGATGGAGGTTACTTTCATCTTAAGTGACAAAACTACATTCCAAAAGTGTCCCAATAGAGTGAGTAAACACCCTTCAAAGCACAACTTTGTGTCATTTTGGCAATTCCGAACCCTTCAATAACCCTGTAGTCATTGGCATGCCTGAACCCCGAGCCAGGCTCTCTCTGTCAGCACCGTTTTGTCGCCGGGCCAAAGTGCCTGGGCCGTGGAGCATCTGGAGGTCCCCACAGCGTTAACCTGCCTTTAGCACCTCCTCCGTCATGCTGCCGGCCGGCCTGCGTGAAGGGTAAATTCAGGCCGTGCGGCGGCGGGCCCCACCGGAGCCTCCAACCAGCAGGCTCACATTAGAGGACATTTGTTCCACAATATTGCTGCCTCCTGCTTTCCCTAGGCTGGGCTCGGCGCAGAAGGTAGAGGCAGATATTTGGGTTGTGGCCAAAGCATCTCCATAGCCACCTCGATAGCACTGCAGGTGCTGAGCTGGGCTCCCCACTGCTAGCGTTCGGGGTCCAGAGCCCATACCGCCTGACGGAACAAATGCCGGCCGTACGCAGAATAAACTTATCTCGCTTGCATGACAACACATACCCTCGGGTTAGAGCGCTGCGCTAGTTTTGCAAAGCTAGCGGGGTCAGGAGCATCTTCAGTGTGAGAGGGAGGAGGGGTTCCTCCACAGACAGAAAGGATGAAGAATGGTGTCCTTCTTGTTTTTTTATATTTGGCAAGATTGTGCATTTTTGATAAATGAGTAGATGGTTGAAAGCAATTGTTCGCACAACAATGAAAGTTTTGCCATCATTTCTCACCCTCATGTATTATTTTGTTTATTGAATGAAACACAAAATGATGGCCAGATTATTTATTAATTTTGCGTATATATATGCCATTTGAAAACAACTGTATACAGGGTTCCCACGGGTCCTTGAAATCTTTTGAAAGTTTGTGAATCTGGGGGAAAAATTTCAAAAAGTTTTTGAAAATATACATACATAGATACAGGTCATTGAAAGTTTCTGGAAAAAAAATATTATTCCATGTGTAGTGTAGGATAATTTCATAAAAATTCTAGACTTTTTAAGGACACGTGCTAAACCAGGGGTTTTCAAACTTTTTGTGTGTGTGGACCACTATTTGTAATCAAGAATTTTCGCGGACCACCTCATAATACTTATTATAAAATATGTCTACACAAAGTCCTGAATTAATCTGCACATCTAAATAGTCTTACTAGCACTAAAACTATAACTGGTCATTACATCAGTACAACAGGTTTCTTAACCTTATATCATAATTATTTATATACATATTCTTAGTGTTGGGAAAGTTCACTTTCTACATGAACTAGTTTAGTTCACAGTTCACAAATTTTAAAATTAACTAGTTCAGTTCATAGTTCATATTTGAAAATGTTAAACTAGGTCACAGTTCCAAAAATGAACTAATTTATAGTTATTTTTTCCCATATTATTTTTTTAAATGATTGCCATTATAGCCCATATAGAACCACCACAGACAGCAATTATTTGATCAGTTTTAACACTGAAGCTAAATGCGTCAGATTTCATATAAATATCCAACTTTAAATCCTTATCCAACCAGGGTTTACATTAGCATTGACTGTCTTTTAATTTTTGTATTTGCTTACACATACCTTGAAAGGCTAGCTGGGTGGGGGTCGCACCCCGGGCGAGAAGCGCTGCGAGGCATCGTGTGTATGACAACTCGGTCGCAGGTATTGCACACCACACGTGCACGTTAAATAGCGTGAGCTTAGTCAAAGTCTATTTCAAGATCCGGAATATGCGTTAGCAGCCTATGGTAATCGTTAACGATTTAGGACAAATATGATGTTATTTAATGTTAAACTATTTGAGTTGCGCGGCAGGAATTTCAGCATTCTTCAGAATTTCTGTGTTGTTGTGATGACGCATGCAGCGTGACTGGTGAACACAGAGTGGTGGCGGTGTTGCCAGATTGGGTGTTTTTTCCGCTACACATTAAGGCCTGTTTACAGTGTGTTTTAGTAGGGTTTTCGCCTGGAAGAATATACAAATCTGGCACCCTATTGAACGACGTTAACTGAGAGAGCGTGCCATTCACAGGCACCAGAATGAATGAGTTCACAGTAACGTTTATTAGGCAGCAGTACACGGTCGCCCAAAATATGAACGAGTTTGTATATTAAAATATACATATTCTTATTTTGCCTTTTCACGGACCACCTGCAGTACCCTCACGGACCACTAGTGGTCCGCGGACCACAGTTTGGGAATGGCCGTGCTAAACTGTTCACTTTAAATGCTTATATCTTCTGTATGCAAATGTTGATTCATACCAAAATGCTTTTTTGCATAGTTGTGTTTGACACGTGAAAACGAGAAGGGAACGAGATGCTGCTTCTCCCTTGCCATACTTCCTGTGTCTCTGTAACGCCATCTTTGGCAATATTTTAGATAGCGATATACTTCCTGGCTCCCACGTCACCCTGTCTTTGTCATTAAGCCTCACCATTGGTTAAATTTGATATATACCCCTGGAGGCGTCCCCAAAGTGTCGCTGCAGTGACGCAGAACGAGTTCCCTCAAAAACAATGTATCTTAAAGCGTAACACGATGTAACCTTGCTCTCACTGAAATGTGTCCCCACATTTAGTCCTTGTATTTGAGGGTATTGGACCTGGAAAGTCCTTGAAAGGTCCTTGAATTTGAAGTTAAAGGAATAGTCTACCCATTTGCCATATTAAACTATGTTATTACCTCAACCTAGACGAATTAATACATACCTATCTTTTTTCAATGCGTGCACTGTACAGCGCGTTGTGAATGTGTTAGCATTTAGCCTAGCCCCATTCATTCCTATGGTACCAAAAAAAAGTTTTATTTTGTGGCACCATACTGGTATAACTCCTCATGTAACAGTCTTTAAATAGGGAAAACATGAAAGTGTTTGGTGGCTTCCCTGTTTGGTACCATAGGAATGAATGGGGCTAGGCTAAATGCTAACACATTCATGACGCGCTGTACAGTGCACGCACTGAAAAAAGATAGCTATGTATTAATTTGTCTAAGTTGAGGTAATAACATAGTTTAATATGGCAAAAGGGTAGACTATTCCTTTAACTAAGGTGTGGAAACCCTATATATGAAGGAGCAATGGAGACTTTGATCATGTTCTTAGATGATTATAAAGTACTTTGGAATGGTTAAGAGCATTTAATATGCATTAAATCTTTGACCTAAAATTGCATTGACATGTGTTGATCGGCTCACTTTTGCTTTTAGAACCCAATAAGATTTCTTCAGGACCATGATGTAAGTGTGCCACAGGCATGATTGATCACCCCCAGTAGATTACCCCCAAATCCCGGCCACAACCACCAGAGGCCAGCCGTGTCCGAGCGTAATGATTTGCAATGATCGGGGGTGAGGAGTTTGATGATGGATGAAGCTTTCTTAAGAGGTCAGACAGTCAAAGGAACGGAGCATTGACCATACGGGGTATTGACACAGACCTCAGAGACTGAATGGCACTGTGCCGTATGTCTTTATCATAATTAAGTGGGGATACTTAACCCTGGAATGATGTGGTTCTTCACGTCCATTGGGAGACACGAGCAGGCCTCCTCGGGGAAACTCTCCCACAATAGCTGGCCATATTGTCAAATGATATGCTAATAGCAGTGACCTATGGTGTGGAGGGGCTACTCCCACATCTAAGAGGTTGCTCTCATGAACTGAGCCCACTTAATGAAGTTTATGGTATCTTTTTAGTAGATTATGTGGTTTATTTATGTAATGTGAAAGAAAGCTATCATGCAGGTTTCATGTATCAGTTTTTTTTGTGGGAGTCTGCATACTACAATGAAAGAACCTGAGATTAATATTTATTGTCTAAATAAGATTGATTTAGCTCAATTCATAAATCATTCATTAAGTTTAATTTTAGTTTTTTGCTGGTAAAAATCATGTGCATATCCGAATGATATTGACATATTCGGACTGTATGTGTTTTATGCATCCAATTCCTAAGAAGAACCTTGGATTTGGAAGGGTCGTCTCTGGCACACACGAGTACATGCATCACAGAGCAGGAGTGCTCAGCCAACTCCCCCAAAAAGCCTGTCCCTCGGTACGAGGAATTACACGACCTCTCTCAGCTCACCGTAACCTCCTCATTATACACACACCAATGAGCTCGGATCATATTTTCCTGGGCAGTGGGAAAAAAATGGAAATGGGAAGGAGGGTGGTGCCATGCATTTGAACAATGCTTTGCTGTTTTTTAAAATGACTCCATGGAGAAGCTCAGATCCCGTGTTACCATAAAAAAAATTCCAATTTGCATTTTTGGTATTTTCGGATTTGGATTCTGCCTGTTCTCAGTGTGCAGAGAACAGTGTTGAGCTGAATTCGAATTATATATAGTAACAGTTTGCCAAATGAGTGGTGTGAAATCCTAGTTTTAGGTATGTAAATGTCTTTACATTCCATGTATTTCGTGATCAGAAAATGTTTAATATTTTTTGTTATACATATATTCATGTCGCACTTTAAAAACTTTGAGACTATCAGAGAAACTTCAAAATCTTTGATTTTATTTTTACCACACTTCGTTTTCAGTTTATGAAATGAAAGGTATATGGTTATTGAAAGCAAGAGGATCATTAACACGGATGCTGTTTATGAAGCTCCTGTGTTGTCTCTGTTCATGGTCTCTCTTGTGGTCCCCCCATTCATTTTCAAATTAACCTCCTAATAGACCTCATCTGTCCACAGAGAGCCTATTAACTAAAGATCTGTTTTCATCTGCTGGACAACTTAGGACAGGAGAGACCCCTGCCACATAGACCTCCACTCCCATGTAGCCAGCAGCATCAGAAACACAAATCGAATCAAAAAAGAGGTAATAAAAGGATTTCATTATATATAGTTAATTACCTCCCAGGCCCGTGCAAACCCTTCCCTGGCTAAAGAATTAGAGAACCTTAATTGCTTTATCACCCGGCCCTGTGATTTCCAGCAATCAGGCTGCTTTCGTTTAATTCGGCTGCCAGGGGACAATGGGGTGCGTGCTGCTCTCTACCTGCCCTGGAGCACAGGTGCAGGTGGGGTGAAGCAGGGTGAGCCCCAAACTGGCAAGTTTAGTGTCTGTGAATTAATGAAAGTCAACAGAGGAGTCTGCCGACTGCCCCTGAGGTGCGTGTTAGTGGAGGACGCTGTGCTTGAGAAGGAGATGGCTAGTGAAGGCGTTTCTCGATAGCGTTGAGAAGATGGGAAAAAACTCACGCTGGTCGCCTAAGGATGAACGCAGGTACCGGGGGATTTGGACGGATAACAATTTCCAGGCAATTAACAGACTGTATGAGGAGGGGGAGGCTGACAATGTCTCCTGGAATGTCTGATTAAAAGGCATATATATTAATTAGAGACGTGTTACTTTATTATATCCAAAGGATTATCAACCTGTGTCTATGAACATGATTTACATTGGGGCCTAGTGGGAAATAGATTCTTACTTGAAAAGATTACTCTTATTGTTTTGGATCTGTACTACAAGCCTAAAGACAAGAAATGTTGTGACGAGTGCATTTTTTTCTTATGTTGAGACATGTTTATTTGAAACAAGAAGTTGGGGCTTAGGCGTATCGAATTGATAGTCAATGGTAGGAAAAGGTTTGGTGGCTAGGTATTGTATGTTACTGTAGGCTTGTAGAGACCTACATTTTTAAAAATTAAAAAAATACAGTGCACTAGAATTTAATGTTGATGGCCTTAAAAATAAGTAGACATGGACGTCAAGCCACAATGTTTATTTTTGGTTTGATATTTATTTAAGAATATGTGACATTGGTTATGAAAAGCCGATGCCATGGGCTATAGTCTAATAATCGTATTATGGGATTAGGAGAATCAAAGTTTGATTTTACTCATTAATTTTGCATTGAATTCAATCTTGGACATGACCTTACTCAGTCAAGACTATTTCTTAAGGTATTAAAGGGACACTACACTCTTTTTTTTGAAAATATGCTTTTTTTCCAGCTAAAGTTAAACATTTGATTTTTACTTTTTTGAAATCCATTCGGCTGTGCTCTGGGTCTGGTGGTACCACTTTTAGCATAGCTTAGCATAATCCATTGAATCTGATTAGACCATTAGCATTGCGCTAAAAATAACCAAAGAGTTTCGATATTATTCCTATTTAAAACTGGACTCTTCTGTAGTTACATCATGTACTAAGACAGACGGAATTTTATAGGCCGATATAGCTTGGAACTAATTGCTTCTGTAACATGGCTGCTGCAGGCGTAGTGATATAACGCACTGCCTGAAAATAGTCCCCTTGGTTACTTTCAATGGCAGGGGAATATTTGCGGGCACTGCGTAATATCATTGCACCTCCTGCAGCCATGTTACAGCAGCAAAGTCCTTGATTATTGCGCCAAAATGAGAGTATAGTCCTAGCCATATCGGCCTAGAAAATCGCAACATTTAATCTGTCGGTTTTAGTACACAATGTAACTACAGAAGAGTCAAGTTTTAAATAGGAAAAATATCTAAACTCTTTGGTTATTTTTTTGCGCGATGCTAATGGTCTAATCAGATTCAACGAATTATGCTAAGCTATGCTAAAATGGTAGTCCCAGACCCGGAGATTAGCAGAATGGATTCCAAAACGGTAAAAATCAAATGTTTAAATCTAGGAGAACTGGAAAATGAGCATATTTTCAAAAAAAGTGGAGTGGTTTTTTCATTATGTAGGATGATTTTACGTTGAAAACAGTCAATTTCAAAATATGACTTTGGCTGGGTTTTCACAGACTGGGTCATATTTGTTCTTTTAAAATCCAAGGCTTCTTCATATTAAATCCCATACATGTTGGTCTTTGAAAAGCAGAATTAAGTACAGTACAGTCTTCAATTTATTCAGAGCATCTGTTTAGTAATGAAAAGATGTAGTCTACACTCCAGTTGATGTTAACCTGCAGTCTCTTTTATTCATCCCTGTGGTGATAATCAGGCCAAATTTAAATACGAAATTCCTGACAGTACATTTTCTGACACCGTTACCTCTAGGTTCTGCATGGCTGTTTGAATCAAAGACTGCTTATCTCTTGTATTGAGCTGTTGTAACCTCTGTCCAGTGTGATTAAACAGACTGCTATGAATTTTCTTGTTATTCAGGACCAGGTTTCAGGGTCGCTTACTGTCGAAAACAAAAAATGCACGAGGCAGTAAAAGACAGTACGCATGGTAAAACAAATATTAGTACAGTTTATAGTCCTAAAAGTTTTGACTCTAGTGAAATAGTAAAGAGACATTTGCCAGTATTATTTTGTTATAGTTGTCATGGATTTCAATAGCATTCGCTCATGATGGTGTGCATCTTTTGTTGCATTACAGCACTGAAGTTTTATTTATTCATTACTGGAAAGAGGTAAAGGGTTTTGAGTGACATTGTGTAGTGCTGTAACCACATCTGTGAGCTTTTTGTGCACCTGGCAGAAAAAATAAACTAGTAAAACTGCCACTTTAACATCTGTAATCCTTAAAATACACATGTTAGATGTTTCACTTAAAATGAAATCACTGCCACTACCCAGAATAAAATTGAAACACACTAAACGTTTGTCAAATACAATTGTTTTATAACTTATTTATATTCTCATAATTATTAATATATTTGTTATGTATTATATAAATGGGAATTAATATAACATGCAATATTTTAAGTATATTTCTTGTATACAATAATTATATAAACAAACTCATTATCTTGACCTTGTTTTGTCTCAACACCGGATAACCATAGATTGTCAGTCCTTGATTCAAATGTTGACTTCTTCCTCAGAATTAGGCTGATTATTGTAATTGAATGTAAAAGCGTGTAGCTCAGCACAGGCCATGATCAGTGGAGATGGATTAGGAGAGAAGGCTTTCAAATTGAATACAGTTTTCCCCTCTCAGCCCATTAATTGTGCCGTTTACCACTACCTGAGTAAGTGACCAGTGATATTTAGTTTCTCTAATGATGATGCACAGTGGGCTCGGGTCAGAGATAATTAAAAAAAGAGCTCGGCTTTTCTCTCACAGCCTTTACTTTTGGCCCATTGACAGCTGAGCACAAGTGAAATATTGAGCTGTCCTGTTGGCAGCATCCTGACTTCCAGCATCAAGTTCTTCAAACAGTCTCTTGTGCTCTTTTAAGAGCTAAAAAAAACTTTAATTGGTCTTTTGCTCATGGCTGACAAAATGTTTACGTCTTAAAAAGTAGGAGGGCTCTTGGCAGTGATGCGGAAAGCCATTTTTCGTTTTTCAAAAAGCCTTTCAAATTAAAATAATAATTTATTTCTTACCTTTATCCACTATAAATTGGTTCTGTGGATGTTCTTTGAAGGTTCTTTATGGAACCATACAGCCTGACAAATACCATTTTCACCTCATGTAATACGAGCTGACTCCCAACCCCCAAAATGGTCAAATATTTAAAGTGTTTTTTTTTATTTCTTCCGAACATGTCCCACACAACATCATTTCTGTCAATATACTGTAAGCAAACTAGCTATTTCCTTGCTTTCCTGTTTTTTTTCTGCCTATGTCTTTTTGTCTCTTCCGTCTATCTCTGTCACAGCTAGTGTTTTGCTATTCCACACATGACCGCAGGCTAAGTGACATCAAACCTCATTATATTCATCCCATGCCACATTTGTAACCTGTTAGAGGAGTAAATTGTGCTAAAATCAGCTGATGCCTGCTCCCTATCCCCACTCTCGCGCAGAAGATGTTCTCCGTATTGAGAAGTGCACCACAGGGTTAATTGGGTGGCTTTGGCCCTGTTATATTTTCTGCAGTTTCTGCCATGAATCCACATCTAATACATTTCAAAGGCTGACACAAGAATACATTGTGTCTGGATGAAAACTGCAGTTCGTTGATCTTCTGTGCTGCAAAATGAGGAATATGACATTTATTTGGAGAGGGTGGTCGGAGGTGCTGAACCTCATCTGTAGTAAACAGGGAACATCAGCGGATGAGTCTGTTTAATGAACTCATTTGGTTTTCAGCAGAAATGACTTTTTAACCTGAAGTCTCTCGAGTTATTCTCAATGAGAAATACTCTCGTGCCTGTGGTGTCTCCTGTTGTTGTTTTAACCTATTGTGCTGTACTGTTAAAGGGTTTGAATCAAGAGAAAAATATGGCAATTACAGATCTAGAAAAAATGGCTAAATGTACCCATGTTTGTAAAGTGTTTACCAAAGTGTGGTTTATAGGCAAATCACTACCCCCTAAGTACAAAAATGTAGATTTTCAAGCAAAAGTTTACAGCTTATTATGCATATTATTTTTTTATACATGTATAATACAATCAAATAGAAAAAACATACTTCATATTGTATTGGTAAAAGTCAAGTATGGCAAGTTTTTTCACTATTGTTATTTACTATTTTCAGTCTAATGTTACACTGTCAGAGAAAAATGGTCCCTAGCTGTCACTGTGGTAGTATCCTTTTTAAAGGTATAATATGTAACATTTAAAGAGCAACTATTGTCCGATTCACGCATTTTACATTTCCTTTGGTGTGTAAGTGTGTAATAGTACATATTAACGATATGCAAAAGGTACAAACCGATGAAGCGAGTTATCGTCTCCAACGTTAATCACTTTTTTGTTGGACTGCAACAAACACACGGATTGTAGGCAACAGTTTACTTCCTGTGCGTGTTGACATGGACACAACGGTCATTATCATTATTCCTCCTGCTTCGACTCGTAGCCTGTAAGTTAACTCCTGTTAGCATTGCATTGTGAGCAAATCTTTCAAACATGTCAGAGGTATTCAGGCCAATCACAACATACAGATTAGCTGGCCAATCAGGGACACAGAGCTTTTCAAATCCGTGTGTTTCGGCAAGAGATCTGGAGCTACAAAAATGTACAGAATGAGGATAATAATGTGTTCTTTTTTTAACCACAAACCATGTGAACTTATTGTATTATACCAAATACACAAAATCAGCATCCTGTTTATAATTTAGATTGGGTCAGAGAATTTACATCACAGACAATGTTACAATAGCCGTGTCCCAATTCAAAGGCTCCAACCTTCTAAGGACGTATTTTAAGACCGATTGCGTCACAGCAGCGCGACTTGAGGCTAGTAAGGCTGTCCCAATTCAAAGGATGCTTAGAAAGAAGCCTCAAAATGCGTCCTTATTTTTTTCGCGCTGTTAAGGATAGAACGAATGGATCCTTAACAGCCGAGGATATCCCAAGATTCATTGCGCACCTGCAACGGCTGCATATAATGGCTGGATATTCTAAGATAAACAATTAAAACCTTTATTAAATAAAAGTGTGTATTTATCAGAAAAAAATTTTCTTGTCACTGTTTTAATATCATAAGTTATGTTTTGTGTTAATATTATTCTGTTTATGTTGCGTATATTTCTAAGGTTGATTAATTTGATATAATGTTGAATAGTTTAATCTACATTAACGTGTCAAGTTTTCTAATAAATTATAAATTACTAATTCCATATTTATTTTAATAAGTCAGAAGCGTCTCGCTGTGTCCTGCTGACAGGCGCGGTGTGCGCGGGCAGCAGGTGATGCAAATTATGGGTCCTCCGAAGGTTAGACGGTCTCATTTTAGTTATCTTTGCGAACTTCTGAGGCTGCCACCTGAAAGACCGATTGCTCACCTTTTAAGGTTGCATGCTTAGAAGGTCGCAGCCCTTGAATTGGGACACAGCTAATATCTCTGGCCAGACAGCATATGCAGATACCTTGTAATGCTTTATGAACAACATGATCTCACAGAAATTCGAGTTATAGTCACAAAAAATTAGATTAATTTAATCGTGTCCATTGCACGAATTTCAGCTTTTGAATGTCTTTTTCGTGTCACTCGCACCAATTTCTAGTTTTTCTTGGCCGTGGCATGACTTTCTTTTTTGTGTCATTTTATGTATTGTTTTCTCATTGTTTTTTCCTATTTCCATTGTCGCTTGGGGTTGGGGTTAGGATGAAACTATAACCCTGGGGTTTGAGTTAAGGTTTAGGTTAGTATGTCTAAAAATGTAACTGAAAGTAATTCTAACCCCAAGTGACAATAGAAATAGGAAAATACAATGAGAAAACAATACATAAAATTACATGAAAAAGAAAGTCGTGCCACGGACATGAAAAACTATTTATAGAAATTGGTGCGAGTGACACAAAAAAGACATTTGTGCTTAAGGCATGTAAAAAAGCTGAAATTCGTGCCATTGGCACAATTAAATTAATCGAATGTTTCGTGACTATAACACCACTTTCCATGAGATCAGTCTGCTTATGAACCTCCTTGACTACAGGACAGGTGTAAACGCTGAATTTGTGTTTAGATTTTTGAAAAGGTTTTAACAGATTTGCAACACGCTTTGATTCTTTTAAATGACAGTATTGTTTAAAATATTTGGCAGAATGGTGCAGAGAAACTGTGTGTCATATGTCATACTTTGATTTCCTCGATCCTGTGGTATCTTTGGAAGCAAAACGTATCTTAATAAGCGCAGGTGAAAGAAAGGCAGATAGTCTTGTCATCTTGATTTTTAAATATGAAATCTCACTTAAGTTTTCCAGAGGGGAAACATGCTTCACCCATTCTGTACTACAGTGAGAGAGAGAGACAGAGAGAGAGAGAGACAGAGACAGAGAGAGAGAACAATTTATGCCACCACCGGTGCTGAGCATATGCTGGAATAATTAGGGGGAAAAATCTTGCGCTTGTGCAAACTTCCAATTGCCAAAAAAATAATCTGTCTCAAACAATGGAAAGACCCCTATGGTGCCGGGGTCTATGGTTTCTGTCATACCTATTCCTGTGGGGTTTCACATGACAAAACGCAGAAAGTTGTTTTGTCCCTCTTTCTGTCATGTTACACCCCTTAACCGGAGTGTTTTTTATTCTCTCTCTCTCTCTCGCTTTCTCTCTCTCTCTCTTCCTCTCTCTGTCTCTCATGTTGTCTTGCTGTCTGTGCTGTCAGCCCATAGCCTGGCACCTGCTCTCATGTTCCTAATTAGTCTCATTTAATTAATTATATTCTGCTGCACATCTCCTTATCTTCCTCTGCGTTCAGTTTTTTCTTTCCATTTGCATTAGGCTGAGAAATGAGCTGCTCAGCTTTGTGTGATGAAAGTGAAAAAAGTAGCCTTACTTAAAATAGCAAGACAAGGAGAGACTGGGGTGACTTTAATAATGCTTTAAGTAAAGTCATATATCTCATTTTATTGTGTTTTTAAAGACTGAGATTAGTGCTAGGGGAGAATGGGGCTAGTTGTCACACAAAGTCACACGGTTTCTTCCAAAAACACAGAAGTCACGCGTTTTGTTAAGCAGGGGTGTTGCATGTCAGTATAAACACCTTTAAATGAAATCACTTTTCTTTTAATAGTTGTATATAGTTGTCACAATTGAGCTTTCCTACTTCTTTGCAAATACATAAATACAAATGAAAACAATGAATGACATCAAAACTGCATTTTATAATTTAGCACACACCACACCCCAGATCCGCACATGCCGAAAGTGGATCTTTTCTCCCTTCTGAATTTCCCGTGCCAGTATTTCATTCATCTTTTTACCAGTCACTTAAAGTCGATCTGATATGTGCCCTCCGTCAGCAATCCCCACGCTCAAGGCCTCAATGCTTCGCATTTAGTTACTGACACACTCATCCGTCGGCTCTTTACCTTACCTAAGAAAACAAGTCAACTTTAAACATGGCAAGTGAGACGCGGTGAGGAGCGCACTTCAGAAAGACAGTTTACCTAAGCACCTTCTTTCTTCTCGGTTAGTTTCTCTATTTTATTTGTCAGATTCACTCAGCTGGCGTGCCGCTGTTGTCTATCAGGTTACTGTGGCTGTGATAAATAGCGCTCTTTCAGCAGACTGTCGACCGACCGAGCCCGATAGAGGAGCTGGGGTTCAAGTGGACCTAACGTGTGGAGTTTAGACTCCGATTGGAGGGCCCATGGGTGATCACTCATCATTTAATCTGTGATGAAGGCTTTTGGTATAGTTCCAATAAACTTACATGTAAAGTTCTCTATAGTGGGAATATCAGTTGTGTGTCTAAAGAGTTGAGATCTATGATAAAGAAACAATTTGATTAAATGCATTTTGAAAAACTTCCTTTTGTGGTTAACTGTATGATCATTTAAATGACCTCCAATAGTTTTTTATTTGGCAGATAGTCTAAAAGATGTCTATGTAAGACCAATGTACTTGGTACCTGGGCTTTCGCTATGGCCTCAAATTTCACTCCCTTTCGGTTGGGACAGGATGATCCACAGATGCCCGAGTCTAGCTTCCCCTTACAGCAGGCCCAGCGTCTTGGCTATGAATGAACCCCATCAATAATTCAGTCTCTGATCAGACCCTCCACAATGGCGAAGAACAAACTTTTGGCTTCACAGCAACCACGTCACACTGATAGTATTTCCCATGCTTAGATAGCTTTGCATTGACCATATGGACATCATAATTACCAATGGGATGAGGCAACAGTCTCTTGATCACCAGGCCAAAAATCACACAACAACCTTAATTAGTTTGGGCTGCTTCAGAGCCCATCCTGGACTCATCTGATGCCGTAATGATGTTTCCTGATGGACAAGATAGCATAGGTACTAATTAATTCTAATCCAATTCTGGACAAGTGCACAAAAGATAAGGAGCATCGAGGAAACAGGAGTGGAGAAATTTGAGCGAGGATAATATCTACTTTTTGATCGATCATGTGATTTTGTTTTTAACACACGAGACTGGCAAATACATATGTAAATCAATAATTGATGCATATAATTAAATAGCTGTTTACTTACATACAGTATTGTGCAAACGTCTTGGGCCACCACCAGCTTTGTTATTTTAGCAAATTTTAATGACTATGGGTACCAGGGGTCTCATTTATAAAGTGCCAGTGCCAGTTCCCATGCAAAGGTTGTGATCTATAAAAAAACAAACTTAATGGGAGAATGGGCTTGCAAGGTGGGATCTGAGGATGATTCATGTATGCTCTCTTGCAGGTGATCTTTGATTTATAAAGGGAACATTGCTTTGTTTTATAAGTCTTAATATTTTTTGCCGTATGCCATTTTTGGCTTTTGTGCGTACATAGACTTTTAGTAATGATCCTATGCATAGTTTTATAAATGAGACCCCAGGTCTGGTGGTACTCATATAAACACCAACAGTATACAACTATACAATTGCATAAACAACAAATCTAATGTTGTCATGGTGGCCTAATACATTTGCACTACACATGTGAATAAGTACCTATTCATGAATATCGATTTTTCGATTAATCGTTCTTTAAAACTTGGTCGATTCAGAATCGATTCTCCAAGAGCAGAATCGATTTTTTTCTTTCATATTTATTTTTGCAAACATTGAACGAAACATTAACAATAATCGAATTACTAGTCTTCTTCACTAGATGTCACCCTCTTTTTTGCCTAGAGCATGTTATCAAGGAGCAAGAAGCAAGCCTGTCATTCATTCATTCAGTGCTTAAAATGGCGATTTCAGGTGCTTCGTCGATTTTATTAATTACCCACTTGTAACCTGCTGTTCACTGTTCTTTTTATTAATATAGGATTTTTATTAAATCTATATTCATTGAGTTGAATAGAGTATAAAAACCGGTCCGAGAACCAGAATCGAAAATTGAATCGAAATCGAATCGATTTGGTAGCTTGTGAATTGAAATCGAATCGATCTGGAAATTCTGAATCGATACCCAGCCCTAATTTTGAGTACCTGAAGTGGTCGCAAAAGAACTAGAAGCTATGCCTTCAATATGTTGTAAGCATCAAAATGGCTTTTTTTAAAACACTAAGAAGGCTCGACACAACATAATACTTTGCTCTAAGTATCACCTGTGTCTCTACACGTGAACTCGAGCATTGAGAGCATCGTTTGTGTAAACAGAGTTTACTAAAAAAAGGGGTTTTAAACAACTTTGCTTGTTTTGGCGTCCCCTCGCCGCCATCTTACCAGTCAAGATGTATCGATCTCCGAATGTGACGTAAGGAGGGAGGAGATTAAAGATGGATAGCTTCTAAAGTATAATTCCATGTAAAAGCACAGATAATTCGTTGTTTTGTCGCAAGTGAAAGCAATATTGACTTTCCAGTTGAAAAAGGAGCCTCATATGAGATTCATTGATTCGCATTTGGAAATCGATTCTTTATATCTGGCAGTGATGACGAGCGGACACCACAACAGCCAAAATCAGTTGTTGAAAACCTTTCTTTTACTTCAAGCAAAGTTTCATGTTGTATCGTGCCGCCTTGGTGTTGTAAAAATGGTGGTTGTTCAGTAGCAGCGGACAGCGGCTGGAAGAACGCATCAGGGATCGAGTAGGCATCACACCCTAACCAAGATATATATATTTTTTTGAAGTAGCTTTTCTTTTCATGACAGTCGAGGTGTGAAATGTTGCTTTTGTAGCCATTTCCCATATCCGTAAGAATCATAGACCGTAAAAGATAAGAAATCCGTAAATCGTAGCAAGCTAGCCAATGCTTGTCAGTAGCCTACTTGTGCTCGGTAGGTACTCAAGATGGCGGCAGACAATTGGAATGACGTAAAAGGTTGCATGACTGATATTCATGAATTGACGGTTTCAGCTGCAACAACATAAACAGCTTTTGTTTCCTAAACTTAACTTCCAGTAGACTTTTGCAAAAAATTAATAATAACTGAGTCTATTTAGAGTAAATTATTTCTGATAACAAGCAAAATAAATAACAAGTAAATTATCTTAGTTCAAATCATATCAACTATTACACTGAGCTAACGTTACTGTGTACAATTAATGTATACAGTGTTAGCTACAGATGCTTAAATTCTTGCCTGGCTCCCGCGTAGCGGTGATCCATCTATGCTTGTCTTTGAAAACCGAAACATTTTGTATTTTCAACAAGAAATTTATTCCAGAGGTCAGGTACGACACTAGCCAGACCGATAAACAAACACAGACCGGAAGTTAAGTTTGGGCCAGGCGCATAACCGTGACAACGGATGTGAATCTAATGCTGGAATTTGGAAATGCTGGATAGTTTTAATCCATGTTTGATTAAAATGTGGACAAACCCAACTTTTTGGTTTAAATTAACCTATGATGGGTTGTTTTAACCCATGGTTGGTACAAATCTGGACACTTTCTATGTAAATTGGGTTTGTCCAAATGGGATGAAACCACCCTTTTTGGTATTTTCTCATATGTCAGTGTTTAATATATCCTGCTATTTTACCAGGCCTGTGATTAATCACAAAAGTTTTGGAATATGCACAGGACTGAGGTAATCCTTCTTATTAATACATTTCCATTCCAAACATAGGCGACTACACACATGTAACATTCCGGAAGATTTTTCTCCAAAAAATGATAGGATGGGATTCTGTTCTATTAACCTGAGTTCAGTGTTAAAGGATCTGTTTATGGAAAGGAAACGACAAGAAATCGGGTTGACAGCCCTGGAGTGAGACAGTTAAATGCCCCTCGCTGCTTTGGATAATTAATAAATAAAGCACCAGGGGAGCCCTGCCATGCCTTTTCTCTATGACAGGGGCTGTCTCCAGTGCGCTAAAGCATTAAATGACCAATTTCTGTCAGACTAACTTCCTCTACGCACTCTCTCTTTCTTTCTCTCTCGCTTTTCTCCGCGGCTTCCTCCCGCTCTCTCTCTCTTTTCCAAAGTAAGCTACTTTGCTCTCTTTGCACTGAGTTTTTCAGCGACTGATGGCTCTAGTTCATTTCTGCTGAATTAATTGGTCCCTGAATGAATTCTGTTGACAGGGCAATTCATCATGTGTTTGGCCTGACAGTGACTGGGTGTTGAGGAGGGGTGGGGGGGTTGGGGTTAGGAGGGACGATGGGGGTTGGTGCTTCTTCACTTTTTCCGTTTCTCTCTCTCGCTCTCTATCTTTTTCTTCACTCAGACACTTAACAGGGAGGATGAGCCTCTGTGTGGAGTCTTAAGGAGTGCAAACGGGGGATTGCGTGTTGTTTTAGCCCCTCTCTCGGATGTTAAGGGTGCCCTGGGGTCGCAAACAAACAATCCCCCTTAGGTACGGCCTTTGTCGGTTTTCTAGAAGATCTCCACTTGATTGAACAGCCGGGTCAGAGGAACGCTTTCTCTTTTAGACGATTTGATTTCTTGCGCAGTTTCTTTACGGGCTGGGTGACATAATCACATGGCGAGGCAGATTGCGTTAGCTTTTAATTACATAATGTGTCACACAATGGCCATTAGAAGCGATCATTTAGCCGCTAAAAGAAAATGAGTTTTGGCTGGTGAGGGAAGTGGCCAGATTTGGTGAGGAGGAGGTGCAGGGTCTGTGATCATACCGTAAGAATCCCGCGCTAATAATACAACTAATAAAACAAGGCTGAACTCCACCCACATGGGTTTTTTTTACAATTCAAAGTCAATCAGCGCTTGCTCATTAGGACGCTCGCAAACTTATGTAAGTGTCTCTTGGATGGGCTCACACAGCTTGGGTAAAATTGACCTCATAATCACAGCGCAGCCATCAAGAGAGTGGCTCTGCTTCACTGCCACTGCGCTCCTATACAGTGACAATACGGAGAAAATAAAGCTCGGTTTTTACAAAGTCATGAATGCCCTATATGATGTTTTAATGAACTTTTTGTAATGTTTAATTTAAGGAAGTATTATGGACCCTGTCTGTAAAATCCAGGCCAAAATCTCATAATCTAATATGATAGGGGCATCAAAGTTTGATTTTACATTGATTTCAATCTTAAACATGACCTACAATACAAGGTTATATTATAACAGAATTTTCTTTAAATTATGTAGATTTTATGCAGAAAACAGTAAATCACCAAAAATGACCTTATCTGAATCACATTATTAAATATTTTAAGAATATTGATGTTTTTTAAAAAGATAAAAGACATATAGTTAATTGTACAGTATCTTGAGTATTTACATGATGATGAGATAATCAACAAGATGAAACCTAAAAGGATGGAAATGGGCTTTTGTCCTGCATGGAAGCATATTAAGCCAACATTAACTGTTTTCCAGTAATTGGAAATAACTATTTAATTCATGTAAAGTGTTGCTGCTAACTAAAACAGGTTTAGTGAAAAACTAAAAAAAATTCAGAGTTGTTTAAGGCATGGGATGGGAGTGTTAATTTATTGCATAGCACAAATGACATTATTATTCACTTTTAGGTAGCTATATATATAAATATTAGACATCTTGATATTTCACATACTTAAGTGTCTACAGTACTCCATTCCCAGACATCAGAGAAAATTTCATAATTAGCAATATCCCTAATGAGGTGGATTTGATTGACAGCCCCAGGTTGGCCTTTCGCCTCCCTGGCATCAGAAATGACAGCGATGATGATGATGAGCACATAGACGTCTGACAGGACGTAGCAGCGAGTGCTGTCCAGTGTAACTCCTCTGGTGCTCCTTCTTTCACCAGTGTGATGCCTCGTGACAGATGATGCGCCTTTCTCCCCATTCGGGCTTTCGGAAAACACCCGACATTCCCCTTTCTTATGAATAATGTGTCTGAGAATCTTTATCGCTTGTGGAAAATTTACATAGTACTACATGGACACATTTTCCGTGCTATTACCAGTGTGACTAATATTTGATGAGATGCAGGCCATGTCACGCTGGCCTGTTTCTTGGTAACATGTATGCATGTATGTATGTCAGTGATCAGGTTATTCTTGTAAAATCAGCATAATGCAGTCATAGATTTGCACTTCCAGATTGGCGAATAATTGGAATAGTGATTATACGGTATGTATACACTTTAAAAAATGCTGGGTTATTTTTAATACCTAGCGTTGGGTCAAAAAGGGACGAGCCCAGGAGCTGGTTAAAAATTAATCCAGAACATGTTTATATTTGACTCAACAATGGGTTAAAACAACCCAGCATGGGATAATTTGTCCCTTTTTGACCCAACAATGGGTTTAAAATATTTTTTTAAGTGTATAACGTTTCTGTAGTGGGACAATGCAGGTACAATAAAGTCATTATAGACGGTTTAATCGGACGCATGTGCGCTGACGCAATACACGTCTCGAAGCGAACTTTACTTCTGGTTTCGTTTTTTTTATGGTCTGACTAGTTGCTAAACTGATCTCTTGAACAAATGCCTCGTCGAAAATAACAAATGTTTTGGTTTCCTATGTAATCTGTGTTTTGTTTTGCTTGTTATATAAATAAACTACGTTTAAAGAACTTTTTTGTTATTTATTCTTAGCGGAGTTTACCGGAAGTTACGTGCGGACCACGACAGCCGCTTGTTTATGTTGTCTCTGCTGAAACCATCTACATTTAATATTTGTTCTTTTTTGCTGTAAATTTGGTATACTATTTAAAAAAACAACAACAAATGATCATAATGTGTAATATACTCATAAAGCTTATTTATGGTTTATTAACAATACATGCTTGTTATTTTAAAATTTGGATGGATCATTTGAATTAGATACATTTTTTAACAAGCTGCTGAAAAAGTTCATACAAATCCAACCATTTGGTTAATTTAACTTAGCATATTCAACCAAGCTTAGGTTAATTTTAACCCCACAGTTGGGTTTGTCCATATTACCCAACCATGGGTTGAAGAAACCCAGCAACTCTTAAGAGTGTACAAATACATTGCGACTAGAAATTATTATGTACTGTATAATAATGTAATATAGCAAAATATATGGCTTAGGTACTGTATGGATCCCCATAAACTTTAAACTTTACTTTTTTATTTAGCCTAAAAAAAACACAGCTTCCCGAATGGTCTCTCTCATTTGTTTGTATAGTCGGCTCCAGCAGCACAGAGCCTGGGCCCCTCAGTTTTTGAGGAGCCGAGAGGATGACAGGTGCTTTTTGTAATGCCTTGCTGATGAGAGCCAATCAGCTGATTCCATTCTGCTGCTTTTTTCCCATCTCCCCTGTTGTCATCTGGCATGCTAAAGTAAAGATGAGCCTGATTGACAGATGCATCCGGGTTCACAGTTTATTGGTTCCAGCAAAAGAAGCAGATATGCCAATTTAGACAGGGGAGTGACAAAAAAGTTTCCATCTAAATGGAATAATTTTACCACTGGGAATTCTCAGCTGGGGGAAGAACAGAGGCAGGCCTTTTTTCGTTATTTTAACAAGGGCTGAATGACAAACATATACGACAGTAAAAGGCTGACAGAACAGCGGCTTCTGATGCTTCACAGGGGAGCTATGAAATAAACAATAGGCAGAAAAATTGAATTACAGCAGGGTGGGATTGTCTGCTCGGGCAGGAGGAGAGCTGCTGCAGGCGGCAGTCGGCTGCGGAGAGAAGCCAATGCATCATTAAATAGTCCACACTCTGTTTTACACTCTCACTGTGATCTTACACTCTCTCTTTCTTTTGCTTACACTTTCTTTCCTCGCTCCGTGACTCTGTCTCTCTTGTTTTTCCTTATTTCCACTTCTTCTGTGGTTTGTTCCTCTCACGTTATCTCTACTACGCATCTTCCTTCTCCCGAGTCTTTGAAGCGCTGAGATATAAAGCTTTGAAAATCTAGTATTTTTCTTTTTGTGTGAATATTTTTTTTTTTTAAACATTTACAATATCATCCTGCCCCATATCTCTGCTCTTAAAGAAATAGTTCATCCAAAAATAAAAATTCTGTCATCATCATGTTGTTTTAAATGTTGTGCCTACAATTTATTAAAATATCTAAAGAAATTCTTATAGGTTCAGAACAGCATGAGAGTGAGTAAATGATGACAGCATTTAAATTTTTGGATAAACTATCCCTTTAACACACACACACTGTGACATTTTTTTACTAAAGGCTAACAGATATGATGTTCATAGATTGCATTCACAAGTCTTGAACTCTGAATGACTCCCTCATGAAAGGCTCAAAAATCACCACTATGGTCACAGGCTGACATACAAAAAATTTATTTCTCATATGCCCAAAAAAGAACTGGACAGATGTTGAATAAGGTGATGGCTGAGGCCATGTGTCTTTTGTTACATATTTTCATCTTAAATTTTAAAGTCCGTAACAAATTATGTTTGTAATACATATTTTGCATTATTTCGAAGAAAGGTCAGGAGCTTCGCCTTTTGCTGTTTGCTTGTTTTAAAATGAAAACGATTAAATACCGCAACACAAATGTAAATTGCAGTGAGCATTGTAAAATCTCTTTATTCTAAGCGGGACTAACCGAACAATTGACTGAATAAAGACCAAAATATTTAGTTGATTTGTGTATGCATGAATTTAAATTTGTGTCTGTGCTGTGTGTATATTTTTTGTGTGTTTTGATTTTCCTTTGCATGCTATGAATTTTGATTTGGTCTAATAACTCAACATAGCTCTAAAGTAATGTATATTATGTTCAATTGTATGTTTAAAAGTACAGCAAGATTCAAAGTACAAAAACAATCCACAAAACCAGGCATGTGAAATGTATTTGTTAATTTCTACAGGCTCATCCTTTTCAGGATGTAGGGATAATTCAAAATGAAAGAGTCAAATTGAATGCAGCAATAAAGGAGAATACAGAATACCATTTTACTTAATTTGCATAGAGACTTAAACAGTATGAACAAGTTAAGAAAAACCAAAACAAAACATACAAACAGCCGCACATGTGGTGACAGCATCTGAAACCCACCGGTGCGGGTTTCAAACTTTTTGTTGTGCGTTTTAGAAAAGCCCAACACGTCGAAGACACATGTAATGTCAAATGTTTTTTTTTTCTTTCAATTCTCATATCTACAAATGGAATCGGTAAATTAGTACGATACTGCAATGGTGAAATGTAGGTGATCTTATATACATAGAAGAATTGTTTTCACATTATACACAAATCATTCTACAAAGCAGCAGTTTGTTGCAAATGACATACCTTTAAATATCCTTAAATGACAAACAGAATTCACCTTCCTTGTGTACATTGCTGTGGGGCTAAGATGGATCTTGTCCTTTTGTTCAACATTATCACATACAATCAGTATTGACTAATATTAAAACATAATACTGTTTTATTGACAGATACAGCAAATAAAATATTAAATATCAAACTAAGTCTTTGGCAAACGTGGTATAAAGTACATTCACTTTACATTTCCAGGAGTGTATGAATGGACCGGTTTCATATCCCACTTAGCATTTAGAAATGTTTGTTGAACCACAAAAGGGTTACATGCATGTCTACCTCTCAGGACTTTAGCCAAACAAACGTAAAAAATATAAATTAAAAAGCTGTAAGGCATTTGTTGAACTTTGATGTTGTTGTACAAGCGATGACTTCATATCATGAATAATTACATTGGTACTGAGCCAGAATCTGTCTCAGATACACATGATGGAAATTGTTCCTTTATGATTTACACTGAATGACAAAAAACAGACAAAAAGTTTAAAAAGGCAAACAGCTAGTGTATATTTCTCCGACGTTGCTGTTACTCTGTCAATTTGAGTAGACCTTTGAATATATTACATGTAAGAAGATTACTGTACTTCATCCAGTACTGCAAAATAGTGCAAACAAGAAAAGCGGCACCAATCATGATATAAGATATGAGACATGAACAAATGAAATATCCGGTAAATGTATGACACACACACACAAATGCAACACGCACACAAACCATCAGCTAAACCAAAACAATAATTTAATATACGGATTTCATTTCAGGTCATGTACAGCAACAGTCTCTATGACCTGTTTTTCTTTTTTTTTCTATTTTCTCTCTCCCATTTTGATTGTGTATCACAGAAAATGTTAAATCATGTTGGTAATTTCGTACCACGAGTCAGTGATGGCTTCTAAAAGTGTTTCACTGTTCTGTTTGACAGACAACTGAGCAGTTTCTCTTGATCTCGTACACATTGCTGTTCTGTCCATGAGAGGTAAGACACTAGTGAAATGGTAGGACATGGTTAAATTACTTTTTAAAGGCCTCAGGCAACCTTGCGTGTGTGTGTGTGTGAACTGTTAGCGATACTAAACACAGCATGTAAAGGAATGTATTGATTGATTTAAAGAGAGGAAAAAAACAACAACACATCAATTGTTACTTTTGTATTCTTCACACGGTTCGTCTTGTTTTATATCTTGTATAATATATATATTTTTGTAGAATCTTTCAGAAGTCTTTCAGGAAATAGTTCAGTCATTGTTCACCGATTTAGAGAACGAGAGCCTTAGTGTCGATGATGCGGGGGGTATAGTTGATGTCTGGGTGAGGGAGGGATGGAGGGAGGGGTTGCGCTGTTGCTTGACCCTCCTAATCCGATCTCGGCCCCATGAAACTGAAGATTCTGTAGCCTTCTTCAATCCCTCTGACCTTAACGGCTTTCAGACTGGTACGATATGGAGGCTGCGGCCATGGTCCTGCAGTTTGATTGGGTTGCCATGGTAACTAGTGGCGGTCATAGGCAGTGGCAGCAGTGGGAGGGGCGGAGCCCCGGGATGCGGCACTATAATAATAAGGGGAACCTGGAAGTTAACAGAAGAGCGGAGCGTTTGAAACCATAGTAAGACAACATTTACGCCCACTCCAAAACAAAAGGCGTTTTAGTTGATGGCATTAAGTAATTTTCTCCTGCTCCTTTTCGCTTAGAAATAGCATCTTACGTCACATAAAACAAAAGAATATTCTATTACGCTCTGAAAGGGTTTATGCATGTCTCAAGTTAATTTAGAGACACAGTGTGTTATGAAGTAAAAGAAATAAAATTGTGCCTAAAGCTGTATGCAAATAATGCCATTGTAAAATGCGATTATATTAATCCCACTTTAAAGTGACTAATCCCATAAGGGATAGGCAAAAATGGTTAATACTCACTTAATAATGCGGGGTTGCTGAACCGCCAAGCTTCATTGTAGGTTGTGTACTGTGGGTGAGAGTAGGGATTTCCTGAAAAGTCACTTCCTAAAATCGAATAAAAATGATGGGTTAGCAATAAAGATCACACCTCTGTACTAGAAAACATTGCATCATCCACAATAAAGTAATGGCATGCTTGGTGTTTATCTTCACTACAGTGCTTCAAACATTACTGGTAAATTTCTAGCAATAGTTGGGTATGTTAGAACTGAAGCAATTGGCATTGTTTCACTGAACCAGCTAGCAGATGGCGTGCCCCGTCCTTTCTTCTGCGCCCTGCCGTTTTGGCTGAATTTGTTACATTAATTCTGAGCAGGGTTTTGAAGTTTGGTTCTTTGATTGTGTCTCGCACTCTTAAGATTCTTTATTCTCTGCCCGCACCAAAGCCTGGCTTCAAAAAAACGCTCCAATGGATTTATTCTCGCATGCGCTCGCCCCTTTTTCTCCAGCCGAATTCGACTTTCAGGAAGCGGCTCTGTCCATGTCAGTGAGCAATGCTGTTGGTCCCCCACGTTTCTTTCTTTTATGAGACAATAAAGGCAGGGTTTTATATGAAGCTGGTGAGGAATGGCTTTTGCTTTAACAGTGTTTGGGGTCTGTCACTAAATCTTAGTCGTTCGAGGGCCAGATGAATGGAAGTGCACACAAAACCCACGGCTCTGGGATTTAAGAGGATTTCTCAGCTTGTGTGACCAATGAAAATGAATCTTTGATGAAAACATATTTGATGTACCTGTAAAGATATGTTTGCCCAGCAAATGAATCCTGTCACTGAATTAAATTTGCTCCCGAAAAAAGTATTCACGTTCGTGGGCCATGGTAACCAAAGACGGGCTTGATTCTATCTGAGGCACTCAACGGTGACCGAGAAAAAATCCCTCTCTGTGTTTGATGTAAAATATTTGTTTTTCCAATTTTCGAACACTGTATCTTTGCGCTCATGCACTTCGAGTCCAACTTTGTCACTGATGTTAGCCCCTGGCTCTACAGTACGTACAATGATGCGTTTCCAGACCAGCAGGAAGTGTTACATGTCGCAGGCAACCCTCGGGCTGTGTGTTTGCAAGCGTTTGCATACTGTACAATATATTTGTGCTGTTGACGAAGAGGGCACCAATCTGCTGCCAGATTGCATCCCATCCTGGCAGTGGGGTCCCTCTGAGAGATAGTGATTTAAATATTTACAGGCCTTCCCGCCCGCTGTTTTGTGACCCTTAACTGTTTGCTGTGAACCTGAACTGCAGGTTAAGTAGAGGGGAAAGAGATACGCTCTACAGCGCTGGTGAGAGCCGTGTTTATCGATGGCCCGTGAGAGCGTCGAAATGAACGCTGGAACCTGAGTGGAACTGTCCTATATCCTGTACTTATGTGTGCGTGATCACTTATTGAAAGGAGCTAATTTTCTACTCAACAGCCAATAGGCTGAGGCTCCTTTACGGAGTATTGATGTACGTGAGTGAGATTCACGCTGCCCATCAGTCTGCTACCATCCTGCAATTAAGGCACCTCATTAATCTTATCCTCATTAATATTGTGCTTCTCATTAATATTATCCTGTTTAATAAACATTAGCTTCACCAGAAATGTCACGGGCAATATGTTTGTAGCTTTTGTGTCACTTCTCTTTAACTCTCATTTATAATATGCTCCCTGACTTTTTGCAAGTTAATTATATGTGAAAAAATTTTAAACTAGCAAAAAAAAAGTTTGCACTAATGATAAAGAACAGTGTTTAAATGCAATAACATATTAATGCATTCTTATTATCAAGTCACTTTTTGATGGATTATATATATATGCTGTATTCAGCAGTGCAAGTTTTTATTCTCTTTAAGACATTTTTTGCATCGGCTTTGCATGACCTCAGATTTCCCAAAGATGATCGATTGTTAAGGACTCGCTGAAATTATTACGAGCTGTCCTAAAATTAACGTCCTCGTAAAAACAGTAATTACTCTTACCAGGCACCATTCCAGCAAGTGTAGAGGTGGGGTAGCTGCCCTGCCCAGTGGGGGGAACGTGAGGTGGGTATCCCGGTAGGGTCGTGCTCGCCATATCTCGACCTGTAAAGAGATAAAGAGATTTTACATTAAACAATAATTTTAGTATTGAATAATGAATATCTTCGTACGTTTCATCTTCTTAAGAACCAAAATGTTCAACTGAAAAGAAAAGTCAGGCAGGATTGATTGAATTTTTAGGATTAATATCATAAACATTAGTGAATTCAGTATTTGTACTATTATCAGATACAGTTTATTCTTCATATGCTGTAAAAAGGAAAATAGCGAACACCACATATTTCAATTCATTAAACTTTATGATGCATAGAATAAAGTGGAAAAGCGCCTAAAGCATTAAACTACTTCAAGTGCAAAAGTAACACCCGAGAGAGATCACCTTGCAGATCAATAAAAATGTATTCAAACATATATTAAGAATAATAAAAACGCTAATGTATAAATCATGTAAGCCTTCTTAATCAAAAAATCTGAGAATTTTGCTTTTTGGGATGATCTCAACGACGATGGCTAACTACAACAACATGCAGTGGATAAAGATCAGCTCTCCCTAAATTCACAACTTCAGAAACTGATGAGCATGCAGAAGCTAAAAAACGCCTCCAGAGCTTTTTCCAGGTCACACAGCCTTAACTTCTTTTATTACACAGAGTGGCGCTACCGGCCTGTTTTCACTTGCATGTTTTAACAGAGAGAAGCACAGAATGCCAACGGCCTGCTGGTGGCATCACTGCTGCTGGAAAGCCCAGAGAGTCAAAAGCGCCAATGGCCTCCATATTCAGTTCTGTAATTGGAGGTGACGGCTAGCGATCCCGCTGGCTCAAACTTTGGAGCACATAGGCCTAACTGTTCTCTCACAAGGTCCCAATCATTGTTTGAAAGAGGACCCTGCGAGGGTCACAGGGAAATTTTTTCCCAGTGGTTATTTAGAGACGCCAGTCAAAGTTGCTTACTTGTGTACAGTATACAACATAAGTAGATTTTTATGTTCTTGTAGCTTAATTGGTAATGCATTGTGTTAGCAGCACAAAGGTTGTGGGTTTGAATCCCACACATACTGATAAAAATGCAAATGTTTGGATAAAAGCATCTGCTTAATGCATAAACGTAATGTAAAAATGGTGATAACCTATTCGTGCATTTTAGTCTACTGCCCTAGGAGTATTATATCATAAACTGTAATTGACTGAAAATGGGATATTGTGCCTTTTATGTTTAAATAGCCGATTTCTGATGGAAAATATGATGAAAATATAAACAAATGTTGTACTTTAAGAGTAATGCACAATCACATTCACATGAGCTTCAATTCAATACTAGTGCACACAATATGCCCTTTTAAGGCTGTAACTAAAACGTTAGAAAATGTAGTAGATTGAGACTGAAGTTTTAAAAGCCTACAGTAGGACAGTAGCTGTCTCCCCCCAACCAGCGCAGGGTACATTTTCTGGTCTTGTTTTTTTTTTTTTAGGTCTGTACCTGCTATAATAGGCTGGCTTGCATACTGGCCGTAGCTGGGGGCATGATGGGCATAGGCACCGTAGCAGGGGGTGGAGGCATCTACTGACACGCTGGGCTGGAGGGGCAACAGTTCCGCTAGACCCGAGACTGCCAGTGAGGAGGGGGTGAACGGAGCCAGGGAAGCCTCGTGCGGCTCCTGCTTTACACACAGCGAGGATGAATGCAACTCTGCCAGGTGAAGAAACACAACAAAAAGCCACACACGCACAGTCAGACAATGCACAATCGCTCACACTCAGCAAATAAACAAAAATGAATCATGACAGATGGAGGTCTTGAATGGATGTGGTAAAAGAAAAGGGAAATGAAATTCGGCTGATGCCGTTCGGTGTTTCTGTGACGCTACATTGCGCTTTAGGGAAAAATAAGGATTTGCATGAAAGTTGCTGTGTTCTTATGACCCAATTTTTCAGGAACGTGCAGGGGGTTTAACCTCAAGAGCTGAACGGTCACAAAACACATTTGAATTTGGTTATGGTAAGCCAGGAAAAGTTGGTGTGTAGGTTTTGCGTACATAATGTGACAGATAAAGGGCATGTGAAAGATTTTTCTTCAGTTGAACACATAGTTAAAAATATTTGAGGTAATCTATATCTTTTTGAACTCCAGATAAAAGAAATTGATAATTTGCTTCATAACAGAAGCTGTTATTATGGTCATCTATCAACTTTCTAATCTAAATAAAGTTACATTTCTATCCAGCACAAATCTGATTGAAATTACCAGTCCAATGAGCAAAATGAATCTTACCTGTTAGACAATCTATTTAGTAATAAATAAACAGGTACATCTTTCTATAAATTGCTCAATCATTTTCATGCAATATCTCTAAAATAACATCAGCAAACGGCACAAAAACGGCACAGATCAATCAAGCACAAATGCACAGAGATTTCCCTCAGGTTTCAGCGTAAGAAAAACAGAGCCACATCTTAAAACAAGAAAAAACACGCAAGTAGGGAAACGGCCCCATTGCAACACCAGCCTTAATATCATTTGGCTGATGATGTTTGGCATTTTTCATCTTAGTGGCTTTGTCACTGCAGCTCGAGCAATCAATATGAGCTCTGTCTTCATCTCTCTCTCTTTCTCTCTCTCTCTCTCCACTCATCCTCTTTAACATCCTGTGCTGTTATCGTGGTCTGTGGGGAGGGCTCTCACAGCTTCATGATAGCCTCATTAGCTGCTTCCCAACTATTGTTGTTTTACAACCGAGCTATGTGCGGAGAGTCCCTCATTAAGATAAGGCCTTCTTGTTGTCAGACGCAACCCTGACAACCCGTTCCGACCTTACGCCAGGAAATCAGGCAACTTAACTGGCCTCTTTCCCACACAAATCAATGGCAGAATTTCTTTTCCCATCCGATTCCGTGACTAACAGCTGACTCTTCATACATAATAAATATGACTTTCTAATAGCGGGGTACGTAAAGAATGTAAAATTATTTTGCCGGTGATGTGAAGCTCAGATGGCTATATTTCCGAAAAGAAGATGACGACCATAAAGCCCAACTTCAAAAATAAAAACCTTAGAGGCCAATAAAGGAGAAAAGAAGGGAGGTTGTCGGAGGCATTAGGCCTACCGTTTTCACCATCTCCGCTTTGCCGTTGTATAGCAAACGAGGGCAGATGCTACGCTGACCGAGACCCAGTGTTCGAGATCACTGAACTCTGAAACTAATCAGAGGTGCTGTTGCTTATTGTCCTGGAGACAAGCAAGACCTGCAAAAAGGAAGGCTGTCAACCTCCTGATTACTGAGATGGAAGATAAACACCGGTCTGTGTGGAGGCACATCACATTTGAACACGAACCAGCACTATAGAGGTCTTCACGTTTGTCCTCGTGGGTGAAAGAGAGAGAGAACGATTTTTTAAACCCCAAACTCGCTCTGCCTTTAAGTCTTTAAAGATTAAAAATACTACATTCACGGACACCTTCTTGTTTGTTACAATAACAGCCGCTGAAATCTTTGACCTCAATTTTCGACATTCCAGATCTGGCAATTTATCACGAGCCCACGGAAAAAAGCCTAATAGACTGCTTCACCCCAATCAATTACGGCAATGTAATGTTTGGACAGCCAAATTGCTCGAATCCCCAATATAAGTTCTAAAAGTCATTCATTATCAAATGTGTGTTCAAAGGTTAGTGTGCTATTGTGGGGATGAAATAAACATTAATTTGGGCACTAGGGCCTGCCGGGGCTTCTGGTGACTCCAGACAGAGGCAGTTTGTCACCGGGCCACACATCAGGTAGCTCAGCTTTAGCCGGCAGCGTGTTGTTTGCTGCTCACTGGAGAATAGCGGGCCACACTTAAAAAATGGCTCTCTGGCGGATATATTTCAGCCGGAGTTCATCAGCAGAATAAGCCGACACAAAGCAGTCTTTTCTTTCGCTCTGCCTGCGTATGCTGCTTTTCTTTCTAACTTCTCTTGCTTCATGTGTGTTTTTTCAGACATTGAGCTCTGTTGCTTTCAGCCCCCCCCCCCCATTTCTCCTCCCATGTCTCTGAAGAGATTTGGAACAAGGGGGAAGCCTTCAGCACCTGCTCAGGTTTGCTGCGGGTCGGAGGGGTGCCCATTTACATGGTACCATCCCACTGGCACCGGGAAGACTTCCATTATAGGGCTCGGCAGGGACGGTGCTTCAGAAGCCGTGCCGGTCATTCATTGTAAAGGTATGTGCAAGCGCTTTTTTAAGGGTTGGCCGTGTCTGGACAGCATCCAGGCATTTTACTGCAGTTTGAATAAATCATTATTTATTCATTCATTTTTTTTTACCTCTACAGTTAACACATGAAAGCAGGGAATGTGCATGACTCATAGGGTCATGCATTGCCCCTGATAAGACTTAAGCACATTTTGTCTATTCTGTTACTATTTAATTTCATTTGGGAATTTTTTGTATTCATTGTATTATTAATTTATAATGTTAAAACAACTTTACTATTTTTATATAAAGTTTTATGCATATTATTTTAAGAGCTGACACAACCAAAATAACTTCCAGTGTTTGCCTTAAATTGAAATGCACTGGAAATTCCTTCTTATTTCTTTTTTGGCTGCCTTTAGGTACTGAGCAGTAACCCCTAAAACTAATTGGGTAAACAGTGAACACAACAAACATGTCTCCTATGCCTTACAGTGCCCTTAAAATTCCAATTTCTGTTTGTAATGAAGAGTTCATTAATCATTCATCTTTAATAGATTATGCAAATCTCGTGACATAAAATCAACAAGATCAATGGCAGCGTGAATTTTAATTGGCTCAGGAAAACATTGCTGGGAATGAGCATAATCTCCAGCTCTATCCAATGAGAGGGAGTAATTTATTCAGAATTAGCTCTCAGTGTAAATGTGTAGGGTAATTTAGCACCTCCTTTAACTCTGCCCTTATTCTTATTTCCAGTTTATCACACACTGGTACACCATAACATTTGGTTATTGCACCCTCAGACCGCCTCACTTGCTCGCTCGCTTTTTTATATAAATGAAGTTATTAGTGCCACAAGTAATTTACAATACAACATGTAACACTTAATATTTGAGTCTGTCAAGAAAAGCTATTTGGGTCTAATACATTCTGAAAAATAATTGCAACCATATTAGATTTTTCAGAAAATACTAAGCATAATTTATGATGCTGGAACGTGCACTTATCACATATTTTCACACTAATGCATCAACCTTTAACACACCCGGGATGATTTTTAATGCATAATCTTAAATCTAAACTTCAACATTAAAAGAAAATAAAAATATTTCAAAATATCTCTCTACAGGGAAGTAGATTTCTAAGCAAGAGGTGGTCTCCACTAAGACCCCCGGTGTGTCCCGTCCCAGGTGCAAGAAAGGCCACCTGCCATGAGGGTGCTCCCCAGACCGAGACTGCTTTCATACAAAGGACAAAAACACACCTTTCTTCTCCAGAGGCCCAACTTTCTGGAGGGAACTTTACCTCCCACATATTAGCGAGAGGGGAAAAAAGCTCTTTCTTTTCACATAACATTATCCAGCTATCATGTGAGAAGGGGGCACAGCAATTTTCAATCATCCTGTCCTCCACCCACACAGAACTCATTGGCTTTGATGGCTCCTGCATAATTATGTGAATTTTATTAAAAGCTCAGCGTATTAATCTCAGCCCGACAGTTGGCTATCAGTAAACTTAACCTTCTCTGAGGTAATAACAGGCGCAACAATGAAACAATATTTCAATTAGCCAGGCTGACATTAACCACCGCATACCAAGAGGAGACAAGTAGAGTCAAAAACCACACTGCTATATTGAAGGCCAAACCGTGCTTGAATATTTCACTCTAGGCGATATGAGCTAGAGAAAAAAAATCCAGAGATAAGAGTCCTGTCTGCTTCAGTTTTTTAGAATAGGAAAGTGGCACTTCCCCCTGTAAATCCCCCTGGGATTGGTCATCAAACCTCAATCATCACTCGAAATATTTGGATCTTCCATGCAAGTAACGGCACCTGTCTGTTTAGATTGCACGGCCCCACGGAGGAGACGGCACTAATCCATCCACTTTAAATCAACATGTCACATTCCAGTCACCTGTCCGCTCAACTTATAAAGCTCACTTTTCCTCTCAACGCACATAAAAAAGCCGCACAGATTAACTTTGAAAATGAACCCCCCCTGCCAGCTCAGTCCTGAGTGTTTTAGCGGTCAGTTGGGACAGCATTCTTACCTGTCACTACCGGGTAGCTCTGTGACACGCTGGAGCCCAAATCTGAACTGGCGCTGGTCGACAGACTGGGCTTGACTTCGTCCAGTCCAGGATTCAGTGCTGGTAGCGAGTATTCATTAGCCTGCCAATGAGGGGAGGGGGACACTTTTAAGTAGGTATTTTTTGTGATCCAAGCATTATTTATTAAGGTGATATTTTCTGCTAAGCTGAGAATTGTGTTTTTATGGCATTAGGGTTAGTCTGTTAATATTGAATAATCCACGAGAGGCTGTGCGTTTACAATGATTTCACTATGGATAAAGGATGTGCATTGGCATTAACTATATTAAAATTACTGTAACACACAACCACTTGTTCAATACAATAGGTATATATACTGTGCTTTATCTGCGTTTTACAATGGCTTGAAACATTGCTCATCAGTTAGTGCTATTGGTATTAGAATATGAGTTTAGGAATGCGTTAAAATCAAGTTAAACTAAACTAAACAGTTTTTTGTCGTCCCGTCTGGGTTAGCATTAGAGTGGATATGTGCCTGTGTGTTTTGGTGAGAGTTAATGTGAACTGTGTGTGCATACATTAAGGTTGTGAGCGGGACAGAGAGTAGGATTTGGAGCAGACTGAATGGAAAGGGTGTCAGCTGTCTCTTTGTGCTTGACTGCAGTCATTCCCCTGACCAGCCAAGGGAGGAGACGGGGCCGCTTTGTTACGTTACCAACATGGCCTCGTTGTGAGACGCAGAATCAACCGTTTGTAATTGTTTTCTTTATGTTCGTGTAAACATTTTCTTATTCTAAAAACAAAAACTGATCTCTATTGTTTTTTAAGAAAATAAAATATATTTTTACTTTTATAGTACATTCTTAGCTGAAAATGTATAAATTGCGTACTTAAATTACGAATCGGTCAAGTTTTGTGCTGGTTCAAATTTCGGATTTTTTCATAAATGCAGACTTGTTGTAACAAATGCAACAAATGAGATGAGTTTTCCGGCCACCATTGTTCCTCGTGTATTAAAGTGTGAACATACATATGTTCGCTCTTACGTGCGTATGTCTGTGTATGTGCATCTGTGCATCACAATAGGACCGAGATCTCCCAAAGGGAAATGCCGTGACCTCAGACTTGTCTGTCTCTATTCCAGATGAACTCTAATTGTCTCCTACAAATGTTCAGTTGGCCAGTAGCGGATGTTCCTCTCTATTTGGTCTGGCCTCAGATGCACAACAGCTATTTTATCATGCAGATAGGGGCAAGTTGGGCGTGGGGCAACTGAAGAGCCATCTGAAAAGGATGACCAAATGGCTGGCAGAAGTGTGGGAGGGGTGAGCCCATTGAGTTTAGCATTTCCAAAATGGCTTTTTAATGCCCGGCCTCACACAGCAGACAAATGTCTAATAGGTCCGTTCTTTAGAAAGGGGGCACAGAAACGGACCAATAAATGGGAATGTAGTCTGATTAATATTACATTAAATTCAAAGTGATTTTTCTGGACTCTTCCAGGGCTGTTTTCCCTTGCATTTAGCCTCTTTCCTTGCCTTTTTTAATACCTTCTTAGCTTCTCTTTGTGATTGCAAGTCATTTCCAATTCGTTTTGGTATTGATCTTCCAGTAGAAATCAGTTTTGTAATTAGCTGCAAATTAGGCCCTCTACTAGGGGTGAGGGCTGTCCACCTGATTTATCACCAGTGTAATTCTCTGCGATCGGAGAGAAATTAAAATGAACTCAATTAGGCCACTGCTTTTGCTTTATGGGCCTCTACTTGGGGTTTCAAGGGAAACATTAATAGTTAGTGGTTTTTGATAGTTTAATGAAAGTAAATAAAGGTTATCTATCATAATAAGTCGAAATCTTTAAATAAGCGCTTGTAAATACAAGCGGGTGTATATTTTTGTTTTTTAGCTACATAATTTTTAACTAGACTTTTAATTCTGACTGCAACAAACTCTTAAATTAAAAGCACTTTATATTATAGTGACAAAAGCTGAAAATGTTGTTACTTGTCCAGTGCCAATATGTTTAACGTCAGCTAGCTTAGCAGTTCAACATGATATTTCATGTTATGTAAATAAAATGTTTGTTGATGTGTAAATAACGAAAGCTTAATTGATCTGACTTTAATGCACCATTTTTTTCATTCAAGTTCGAAGGAGATGCACAAGTTTCGATTCTATAAGATATTATTCATCTGTCGTATCCAATATGTTCTGATATTATTAGCTAAGTTGGTCGCTCGCACATCACAGCATTTTAAAATTCTCAAACTTTCTTAATCTCAGACTGGCTAACCGACTTCAAATTTTAAGTTTTGAATCTGTTTTTGTTATTTGCATCGTAATTAGTAATATATTAGTCTATTAACCTCAGTATTACTGACCTGCTCTGGCTTGATGTGCTCTGACGTGGGGAAGACGTCAGGGTACGACGGCCGCTCGAACACGCGGTCCAGAGCCTCCAGCTGCTGTTGAGTGAAGGCATCGGCCCTCAGGTGCTTCCGTAAACTCTCCACGCTACCCTGAGAATCACTGTTTGGGCCAGAGCCATCTGAACCATCTATAAGAGGAGAGAGGGACAAGGCCACATGCTAGTACCAGTCATTATGGGCCCATTTCTGCACCCACCCCCCACACTCCCCATAACCGCTAAGTCTAGTGAACCTCTCAGCATCAGTGCAGAGAGCAAGGATGAAAGATTGGAGAATATCAGCTGAAATTCAGTCAGCGCTAGTCTCAAACTGATCCTAATAGCAGTGGAAAGATAGAGCACATGGGGCTGAGAGAGAGAGAGAGAGAGAGAGAGAGAGAGAGAGAGAGAGAAAGAGAGAGTGAGATGTGGACGGTGCAAAGAGAGTCACACCTCCCCCAGCTCAGCATCAGCACCATCATCTGATGGGCCTGCAGTAATTGATGGATTACTTCATAGCAAACATATACTTGTTGGGAATGCCATGTGCTTTAGCATGAGCGGAAGCAACTCGGATAGGGGGGTGTTCGCTTCTCCTGTCAGTGTGCTGGTGGAAAATGGAGAGCTATTATTTAAACGGCACAATTTCCCTTAGAATGTAATGCTGCTTTCACTGTCAGATTGCTTTTCCTTGGAAAAATGGGAGGCCAGTCCCAGCTTGAATACAATTACACAGCTTGACTGCCAGCTTATGTGTTTCCCTCCATCTTCCTCTTTATAAACAAATGAACAGTTTCCCTCAGCCTGTGACCTCATCACCCTGCCAAAGCAGGTGCCTTCGCTTTCTCGCCTTCTGCAAACATTCGACGGACGTCCGCGCACCCTCGGCCGCCCTGCATGCCGCCTCTTGTGGTGGTGGAGGGGCTTTTTGCTCCCTTACAAATCTGTCATTCTAAATTTGCAGCAGATTATGTTCTCTCCTCCACGAGAGCGGAGTGATATATGATATGCAAGGGTCCTATTGATTGCCTGATCTGGTGGCAGGAGAGAGGCGAAATGAACTTGAAATGAACATCATGCCTCAACTCATTGTGCGTATAATACTCTACTTAATCCCACATTTTTCTGTGCTATGGAATTCAATTGATCAATCATGTTCCACTGATAGTACCATTTCAGGGGCTTTATTGCCATTCTACCCGCCAGCTTGACCTTTTTTCAATGGCTGGGGCCATGGGATGAACTGACTTTCAGGAGAAATAGATCCACAGAGAGCTGTGATAAGAAGATATTGTGTGGGTGCGGGTTTATTTGTGTTGCCGCGAGTGTGTTTAAGCAACACAGAGGCAAAGTTTTCTCATCTGCTATTAATTCCTGTTGTGGTTGTTTTGTTTTTGCTTTTTCTCCCAGCATCATCTGAGTCTTGCCATGCATTTCATATTTGAGCGCAGGCATTTTTTATAGACGGCTCCCTTGGGGGCCTTCTATAAGGCTGTGCGTTGTTGCCGTATAAACCTCGATTGTTCTCTTTGGTACAGAAGAAAATAGAGTCATTAATTACTTTCTATCAGCTGGTCTAAGTGCGAACCGCGATCAATAAGCAGGCGTTTGTCATTTGCTTTGGTGCAGCATGTTTCCCATACTCAAAAGCCCACAGCGCGCAGGGACGCTAGTCGACAACGGGGACAAAGCTGCAGTTTGAACTGTTTAGGGGGGCTGGTCTGTGTCTTACATTACAGTTAGAGGAGATTTGGGTTGGATCAAGGTTATTTAAGCTTTTACGCAACCGTTCAAGGGAGATTTTTTTGCATCTGGAATAGCTAATAATGTAGTTTCAACTCTATGAATGGCTATGCATATGGCCAAACTCTTGTATACATCAGTGCTTTCTTTATGGTTGTACTATATTGATTTCATTGGGACACTTGAGTGTGTTTGTTTTGACATCCCACTGCATTAGCACTCTGGTGCTATGGGACTGGAGCTCTGTCAGATCAGATAACCAGAGTCCATAAAACAAGACTCCCTGGGGCTTCCTCCTCTGGAGAAGGTAGTTCAAATAAAACTAAGACCAAGATATGGTGAAGGGTTATCATGGTGAACTTGTCATTTTAATAGATGTTTGTGTGTTTAAGTTTTACGTGCTTTCAGTTATTTCAAAGTTACCATCAAAATGACTTTCATTTGCGATCAGAAACATTTATGATTTAGGAGGTGTATATTTACGGTTGTCTAGGCAGGTGTGACATTCTTTTAGTGGAACAACCCTTGGTTTCCCGCTTTCATCCCATCAGATAAGACCGTCCGAAAGAGAGAGCTTTTTGAAAAGCAAATAAGGGTCTCGTGACCCTCCTGACCCTTGACCTGATATCACACATTTCTTGTTTTTGTTTTTCGGTATTAGTTTACTCTCACGCTTAGTTGGACGTTTACGACGGTATACTGATGAGAGGAATAATTCAAGTGGTCGTTCGTCTTCTGGTGAGCAAATTCAGATGTTAGTTTTCAATAAGGAAGTGGTGCTTTTGGTTGTACTTCTTTTTTTTTGTTGATAAAAATCTTCTATTTATGAAATCTAATATGCAGTAAGGATTTATTTTAAAGCAAATTACTCAACCTGAGCAAAACCAAACAATATGAGACCAATAGTAGACTGACTCTCTCTTTCTCTCTCTCTTTGTGTCTCCTCCTATTGCTGAACCCTTGATGATATGAAGAGAGAGAGAGAGGTGGCAGCGCCACAACCGGGGCTGTTAATTTCCTGTTATGTTACAGCGTGTTTAAAGGCTTTATTAATTCAATTTAGCGGTGTTGAGCAGTGTGCTGGCTGGCAGTAGGAGATTGCTCTCCTCGTCCTTTTTCATTCTCGGTCTACCGCTGTCAGCGTGGGTTTCTCCTCTCACCCATAACACGCATCCTTTACTGTACTCACACCCGGTCCGTCATTTAGCACATCGGCCTCATGTGACGCAGCGTTCTGGAACGCAATTAATGGATGCGTCTCTCCCTCGCTCTCGCTCTCTTTCCTTTTAAAATCCGCGTAATGCAGCGCACCATTAATTCTCAGCATCAGTGTTCATAATTGACTTTTCTCTGACATGATTCCTCTTCGAGTCCTAAGATGTTTTTGTGCTACAGATTTTCAAGGCGTCGGTTTGCGCCAAGGCGGTCGGTCGGCCGGCTGGGCAGCGGGTCTGCTTGAATGCAGATGTATTGGCGGAGCGGGGGGCACAGACCTTTTGTGTCCTTTGATAAGGAGCCCGGCACCTTCCTCTCTGCCGGTTACGCTCGGCAGCCTCGCTCAAATCTGAGCTTTCTCTTTCATACAGAGGCCATCATCATGATGAAATCGGTGGGATGTTCTTATTCGATTTAGACTGAGGCCAATCCATTTCTTGGTTTGGATGTATTTCATTTCTATTCTCTTTTTAAAGTTGAATCCATATTGACACAATAGAATCTCACAAGCCATGAAATGGAAGCGCAGGTTAAAGCGTTCGAGCTGCGGGCCAAGCAATTTTAACGTGGGGATTTCGAGGTGTGCCGAGTTTACTTTCAGATGAACAAACAAGCTGCAAAGTGAAACTTTTGCATTCTCGTACCGTGACGGCACGGGCAGTGCAGATGTAATCTCTTTATCGCTGTAACGTCAAATAAATACGCCGCTATGCTTTTTAAATCATCTCGCTTTAATTTCGTTCTGTTATGAACGTGCACTTGTTCACTCCCACACCTGATTCAAGTGTCACTTTCTCCTTTTTTGTGTAGAATTTATTGCTGCCGCCCTTAAGACCCAAAACTCCCTTTTGTGTTTTTTCAGTCTGGAGATGAACGCTGGGTCACACCAACCCACTAATCACCCTACACAAGGCCAGGTGAGAACAAAAAAGCGCGCAAATACGTTCCTTATACGTGAATCATGCCTGTATGCTAGTAATTAACTCAGTTCACTCATTTGTGTCGTTTTGTAACAAAGTATTAACTTTGACAAATGAGAAATCCCAAACAGGCTTAATTTCCCTCTTTTGCCATTAATGCATTTGGCAAGAGAGGCATTCTATTTTCCATAATGAGATACACAAATAAATCTGGCAATGGTTTGAAGGGCCTGTGAAGGCAGCAATAAGGTTGAGGCGCATTCTCTGTGTGCTGGCATAATTGGTATCACTGCTTGCAGACATATAAACCAATCTTTACACAGATAGGGCTGTGTCTCTCTCTTCCCCTTTAGGCTATTTCTTTTGTCTCTTCAATAGCTTGCACATCCATGATAGAAGAAGGGGGGTGCTAATTTGTGAATTAATAGCTTTTCTCTGCAGAATTGCAAATTCTCTTAAATGTCACTATGTTGAACTTGCGGAGAGCTATTGCCACCAAAGAACTAATCTTAGGAGACTCCCCCCAACCTATGCGTTCGACGGTCGGCGCCACGCGAACGTCGCCCGTAGCCGGCGAGCAACGAGCTACTTTTAATTTGCAGTAACGCATGAAAATGACAGATTAATGACTCTTATGACACCTGTGTCCCTGAAGCTCCTCTTACAAAGACCTGGTGTACATAACGCGTGTCACACTACATTATCTCCATATCACTTTTGTAATAGGGATCTTTTTTAAAGGGCACTGCCATCATCAGATATGAAGGCTTTTGAATTGTTACCCCTTAAAACAAGCACTGATAACTCATTATATTTGAAAATGGTCCCCAGGCCCTTTTATCCTGGGAACTTGCTGTTTTTGACCTCGTCTTACATGCGTTGCAATCATTACAAAGCGCATCTGTGCTGCTATTGCTTAAATCGGACTAGCATACTTTCTGCCATGTCATCATCTAATGAAGGCAAGATTGGCTTTACCCAGCCAAATAAGGCTCGGGTAGCCCAAGGCTGCTGGGCTGCTATGAAATTGAATCCATACACTGGCTGTCGCTCGGCCTCCCTGATGTCTCGGTGTGAAATAAGGGCTAAGTTTAAATAACACAAAGCTTTTTAGACATTTGGCACTGTATCAAATAACCCGCCATGAGATCTTCATTAGGGTCACGGCATGGCATATTCACCCAGGATTACTGCCTTGAAAATGTGTTGCTAGACCTGGAGAAAGACCTGTGTAAGGTCAAAAAGACGGAAGCACTCTGGCAACAACGGGAATATTTACTCCCGTCATTATAATGATAATCACAGGGAAAATAATCCTCACTGAAGCGATATCAAATTTGATATTGCACACACAAGTAAACTCATGTTTTCCCGCCTAGTGTTTTATGATCCAATTACACTCAACCCCTTCATCCACTCTTCACGTCCTGTCAGTTCTAATCAAACTAGGAATAACTACCGATGCTGGCATTTGGCTGGATAAATCCCCTCTCGCTTATTTTATGTCCCTTCTCTGTTTTCAGAAGCAAACGGTGTATGAGAGCGACACTGGAAAAGCCCTGGCATGCCATGCTGTAGCGAATGTGATTTGCCACAGTCGCTTTTTCACAGTCTTTATATATGATCTACAGCTCTCTCCATAAAGATATCATTAAGCATCACCACGCTACATCTCAACACCCCCCCCCTCGCTACACACCACCCCACACATGCACACAGTCACACACATACAAAAACACACACCCTCACAGAGCACTTGATCAGATTCGAGAGGCTCGTGTTTGAGCAAGCAAAAAGAAGGTGGGCTAACAGAACTTACAATATCCTATTTTCTTCCCATCCAAGTGGTTGCCACTCCAGAGAACTAAAGAGATGGAAACATAAGAGAAGCAAGTAGCCCTGCTTTGATAAATGTTTCAAGAGATCATTTCCAACCACTTCAACCTCCCTCCCTTTGACTACAGCACTTTCTACGTTCCCATTCGGCCCAGTGCCACATGGATGTTTATTCACGAGCATTCAAAAGGCGATTGTATGAAGAGCCGATCGGCCAGTAGGCCTTAGGCAGTATATGCCCTCTCATTTAGAAAAAGAGCGAAAATGTTGACATGGCTAGCTCACTTTTTGGACACTATTTAAGTTCTACAAACACAAAAAACCCATAAGCTTAAAGTTTTTACAGTATAACCACATTTCTGGTATTCTTCACATTTTATTTTAAAATTCCAGTCTGCTCTAGCACATTTCGTAATGCATCTTTTGCATTACGTTGCTGATTTAGTTTAGACTTTAAGTTATATATGTTAAGTACATATACTGTCATGATTCAGACCAATGATGGTACCTCATGCTATGTAGGCACATTCTTGTTTGCACAGAGGTACTGTATCATCAAATAAAATGTGCTACAACCCTACAAACAGCCGAGCATCAACCCGGCTGAATGAAATAGTCCAATCTGCTTTACTACATAACAAGTCACTTGAGAGCGCTTTTTACAAAATGCTTTGACCAGTGCTATCAAAATACCATCTTTATCTCCCCACACAAATTGGAAATTACAGGGGGCTGTAGAGAGGCCTAGGAAAGGAGTAAGGGGGGAATAAAAACGATGGAGAGAAATCCAGTCTCTTACCATCATCGCGTTTTCTCTTTTCACCGTTGGAGCGAGGGATCCCGAGGATGCCATTAATAGAGTAGGACCCCACGGGGTCATTGGAAGCACTTGACACAGGCGGAGAAGCTGTGCTGGGTACTGAGAGAGCATAAAGGAGTAGGTTAATATACATATACTGCTCTCAAGATCACCTTTACCAAGAACGATTTAATATTAGGTCATCAGCATAATTGATGGCACTGATATCATGAATTTTACTTTGATGTGTTCTTACCTATAGTGTGTCCTGCTGTGGAGAGAGGCGTTCCTGTGCCATCGGAAGATGGATGGAAAGGTTGCTGGACTTTGGTTCGAATTATCCTGGAAAATTTTAATAAACATGATGAGTTACTATGAACACATACAAGGCATACCAGATAACTTTATGGTGAGTTTTCGCATGGCCTGCTATGACCTGTTGCGTGCGTAAAACTCTGTTGTTTTTTGGGCCTTGCTATAAAGATGCAGTGATTTTGTCACAAATAACCAATCGAAAGGTATTAGGGCCAATCGCGGGAGCTACCGCAGAGAAAGTGGATTCAATCAAATGGGATCCCATCTTTAGAAATATGATAAAGTCCCACTACCTCGAAGGTGTGATATGGGGGAAAGTCTTCATTGCACTTTGGTCTGAATGATCTTGCAAACAAAGCATGAAATCACATCAATTCACCTCAATGATGAGCTTCACTGCCTCGAACTGGCCTCAGCTTTAATAATCTCTCCCTCTCCTTCTGCTTCTTTATCTATCTCAATCTCTCTCTCTCTCTCTCTCTCTCTCTATCCTCCTCCTCACTGAAGCAAGTGAAGATTGCTTGTAGAGTGTGGCTACTGACTTCCCAGATCCGACATTTTTTCTACCACAAACATTCAGGGGTGCCAGGGCGGATGAGGCCCTATTGATCGGGACTTGGGGATAAAAAAGTTGGGAATTAGACGCAGAGAAGAACAGATGCAAATGGAGGGCTATAAATTATATGTGACAGGAAAGCAATAGTGTCTCATTGCTCCAGCAAAGCCCACTGCAGCATCTGATGTCTTTAATCTGGGACACGCTTTTAAGAGAAAAAGCTGTCACCATTCTAGGAACACATTTATATTCGTTGGCTACACATTTTTCACATTTGTATAAACTGTAATGTGGCTGTAAATTTCATTACTGAACAGCTCATCATTCACATGTGATGCAGAATTTAGTCTTCATAGATAAGATTTCAGTATAATGATTAAATGTAGGATTAATAACATTTTAGTAAATTCATTATACAGAGCATAGTAGTATATATTTATAATACATATAGATATATAGATATATATAATAAATGATATAACACACACGCACACACACAAACAAACAATATTCACTATACTGACAATGGTACACTGTTTTGTTTTGTTTTTTACTGTGGTTAAATGGCAAAATCTATTAAGATGGCCCTATTGGATAAGCACACATCACAATTTTCATATAATTTTTAACATCTGACCAAACTACAATATGACCTTGTGACTTGCGTTAGCCACACAAATTCAATAGCATGAATTCATGTTCTCGCTATCGACTGAACGGTTTGAAAGGTGTGAATTAATGACTTGCCAGGGTGCTGAGAATTCCCTGTAGACATATGAAAATATAAATCAATGCTATTGAAAGGACGCTATAGGATCCAGGCGATAGGAGGTCTCAGAACTGGTTGTGTGCCAGTGGCTTCTTGTTGTGTGGAGGACACGGAGAACACCCCAGACAGTGTGTAATCTTTAATAATTCATGCAGAGAAAATGTGCTTAAAGCCGGGACATCTTCTAATGTCAACAGAGCAGAGGTCAACCTCTTAAGCGATTTGGTGCGTAAGGGTCCTGGCTCTAAAGTCTGCTCAGTGGAGAGGGAATACTTTTGGATGTAGTACTAGAACACCTGTTTGAAATGGCGCAAGGGTTAAAATTGGTCTAGACAACTAAAGTCTGTGTTAGCTATGAATGTTTCTTAATTTTGGCCAACGACTTAAGTTATTCTGATAAAAATATAGGGAAAGTTGTATTGTCACATCTATGTCAATGCCCAATCCAGTTAGCCATTTCACACAGCCAGCACTGATGTTTACTGTGGCAACTGATGTTTTTACTCTACAGACACAAATCTTATCTGGTACCCATACACAGGAAACCCAACTTTCATCATTTAGCAAAATAGACAATATATTTCAACACCTACTAAATCGCTATACATATTAATTTTCCACATAAACAATGGTCCGTACAATGCCCTCCTCTGAGGTAATAATTCGAATATCATTGGAAATGAAGGTTTATTGGCTCTTCTTTCATGTCATTAATGCAGATTTTAAATTTACCGTATACATGTGTTGAGACCTGTTCAAATTGCCCTTTTTAAACAGTCATAGTGCATGAAATGAATTTTTTCAGCCTCTCTCTCTCCCAGTTTTCTTCTAGGAAATGTCTTATGCGGGTCGGCCCATGATCTCTCTTCAGCTCATTAAAATGTAATGCTGCTGGCTAGCTCTATGGAACAGTGCCTCCTAACCAAAGTTCATTACTCCTGCTTGCAGGTAGGCCTTTTTCACCTTGTTCTTTCACTCTTCTCTAAGTCCCCACCAAACACACACACACACACACACACACACACTTGGAATTGTCTAGCTAAGCTTTTTTATTTTAATGAGAAATAAGAAAATGCTAACTAATTGTTAACACTTTATTTTCTATAGCTGATGGATTTAATGTGTTTCTGAATATAGGTAATGCAGGGCTGCATATTAGGTGCCATGTATTATATTGTTTAGAGAGAAGTAAGGCTCAAATTTCCTTAATAAGTTTAAGAGCTTAAAAAAACACTTACGCGCTCACAGTGTTTTAAACGAATACATAAATGTATGCCTTTTGTCAACATGTAAATAATACAAACAAACTCCTTATATATTAAGTAGTACGCAAAATATTTTCCTTAACATTTCTTCATATTGTTTAGCGCACAGAAACTTTCTTTGTTTTTCGCGTAGTATTTTTTTCTTTACTTGGATGAGATTACGGGTAAGGCAGTGATCGGTCTGCTTGCGTATTTCCCAGTGCCAGTGGATCTGGTTACAGAGTATTGATTGGTTTTCATCGAGACAGATGTGATTTTCGCGGCTCAGCTATAGATCCTATGCAGGCTGTGGACAGATTTGGGATTGAATTGCACATTTGAGACCACCCCGAGAGAAAAAATTAAAAACGAAAAAAAAAAAAACCCTTATAAAATAAGCACCGTAAATTGGGTACTACCCATAAACCGCATTTTCCAGTAAAGGATTTCAGACTAGAGGATAATTTGGTCGTTAGTGTTAGGATTCGCCGTTTTTATAACTCTGCTGATGATCAATAGAGTAGTACAGAATCAAGCTTTCATTACCAAATGGTGTTCTTTATGTCCTGGGAATCAACATCTCGTTCTATGACATCATGCTTTTCACATCATTTGAAATTTGAAATTGGCTTCGAATGTGATTTTTAAATTTTAAATAGCTTTTACCTGTTTATAGATGAAACGCTTGGTACAGTGTCATTGTCACACACGCCTTCGGCAAGCAGTCGGTCTCTGATCTCCCAGGCGAACATTGTGGGATTCTGCCGCTTGTATTCTGCAATTTTATCCACAACTTTGGGCGTCGCCACTTTTGGTTTGGACCCCCCAATAACTCCAGGTTTAATACTGCCGGTTTCGTAATATCTGGAGAAAGATGGACGATACTTCGTTATTATAACAATTCCGTGACATCACACAATACTGGCAGACTGACGGTTTTGCTAGCGTGTGGCATACTGTTTATTTATTAACAGTAAGTTATGAATATGATTTATACATTTTTTAAATTGCCTTTTTTTGTTTATTTGCATTTTGGGGGATTTAATACGATTATATGTTTTTTTCACCTATGAAAAAAATGTGGTAGGAACAGCATTGTGGCTCATTTCATTTTTTTTAAATACGTACATTTCACACGTTTTGGGGATTAAATAAACAACAATCGTAGGCTGCAATTAAAAATCGTAATCATCCATGTATTTAAAATGTTTCCTCAGCGACTGATGTCCCATGCACCCTACGATTAATACATGCCACCAACACATCTCATATTTCTAAGGAACATTTAAAGTGCAGAATACCTTATAAGATCCTTTTGATAGCTGAAAAATATTTCAAAAAATTCAAAAATCTATAACAGTTTCCTAGAAAACATCTTCCTCCTTTACAATAAATTTAGGTTAATTAATTTAATGTTAGACCTTTCCACTAAAAGGGACAAACGTTCTTAATAATACATAACAATAATGTTTAATATTTCATTTACATGAAGCAATAACCTTTGAATATATTTTGAAAATAATGGTTTTGCACTTTTTCCTACCTTCCGAGAATTTTGCTGACACAGCCATGGCTGACCCGTAATTGTCTTGAGATGTCACAAGGTCTGACTCCTTGGTGCGCGAGCTCCACGATTCTTT